>NC_039363.1:55260886-55860886 GCF_003573695.1 Papaver somniferum
AGATGGGAGGCTGTGGGTAGCGACCGTCGGATGGAGGAATGCAACGAAAAGGACGGCCCAAGATGGAGATGGGCGTTGCGATGTAAAGCGGGAGCTTCGGAGTTTGATGTGCGATGATGGAGCGACCGTAGGATGCTGAAATGCTTCGATCTGACGGCTGAAATCCGAGACGGGCTTGGATAGTGGAAATGGGTTTGAGAAAGGGATTTGGGCCTTGGGTATGCCAATCCCATATCTTCTTTAAGGACAATTCTTCTTCTTCAAGCCCATTCCTAGCCTCTTGGTCTTATGCACAACGTTCTTCGCGGCTTCCTTGCGTAACTCCTCCCGGCTTTTCACTACTTTTCTGCTCTATTCCGCTCCGCAATTCATCCATACTTTATTTATTACCTAAAAATGCAAAATTAAGTAAGAAAAATATTTATTCTTGAAAACAATGAAAATACAGAATATGGGATAAAATGTAGAATTAATGCACAAAAGATGAGTTAAATGCCAAGAAAAATATATAGAAATATGCACTTTTTAGGACTCATCAACGATGAACCTATGCAAATAGGAAGAAAAATAATAATAATAAAATATTAGCTAAGGCGCTAGGGGATTGGGCCCACCGGCCGACCAGTCATGACGTAACCAGTCCCACGCCTGATCCCATCTTTTATTATTTTCCTTGATATCATGAAAATCCCTTCATTTGAACAAAACTCCTTCGTCTTAGGGAAACTCCTCAATTTCATGGTGTTTCCTTCAAATTATGAAAATAATATAAAATGGGAAAGGTCCACGAGACCGGTCCACTAGCTGGCCGGCATGCCCTAGCCGTGGCCGGTCCCACACGCCCCTTATTTCATATTATTATTATTATTTCTATCATCTCATGGAAATTCCTTAATCTTATGAAACTCCCCAGTTTCATGATATTTCCTTCACATCAAGGAAATTACATTAAATTAGGAAAGGTGTCACGGGACCGTGGTGCTAGGAGGACGGTCATGCCCTAGCCGTGGCCGGTCCCACACCTTGCAATTCCTTATATTATTAATTATTTCCATCACTTCATGGAAATTCCTAAATTTTATGAAACTCCTTAGTTTCATGATATTTCCTTCACATCAAGGAAATTACATAAAATTAGGAAAGGTGTCACGGGACCGTGGTGCTAGACGGCCGGTCATGCCCTAGCCGTGGTCGGTCCCACACCTTGCAATTCCTTATTTTATTAATTATTTCCATCATCTCATGGAAATTTCTTAATCTTATGAAATTCCTCAGTTTCATGATATTTCCTTCACATCAAGGAAATTACATAAAATTAGAAAAGGTGTCACGGACCGTGGTGCTAGTTGGCCGGTCATGCCCTAGCCGTGGCCGGTCCCACACCTTGTAATTCCTTATTTTATTAATTATTTCCATCACTTCATGGAAATTCCTTAATTTTATGAAACTCCTTAGTTTCATTATATTTCCTTCACATCAATAAAATTACATAAAATTAGGAAAGGTGTCACGGGACCGTGGTGCTAGCCGGCCGGTCATGCCCTCGCCGTGGCCGGTCCCACACCTTGCAGTTACTTATTTTATTAATTATTTCCATCACTTCATGGAAATTCCTTAATTTAATGAAACTCCTTAGTTTCATGATATTTCCTCCACATCAAGGAAATTACATAAAATTAGGAAAGGTGTCACGGGACCGTGGTGCTAGGAGGTCGGTCATGCCTTAGCCATGGCCGGTCCCACACTTTGTAATACCTTATTTTATTAATTATTTCCATCACTTCATGGAAATTCCTTAATTTTATGAAACTCCTTAGTTTCATGATATTTCCTTCACATCAAGGAAATTACATAAAATTAGGAAAGGTGTCACGGGACCGTGGTGCTAGCCGGCCGGTCATGACCTAGCATGGCCGGTCCCACACCTTGCAATTCTTTATTTTATTAATTATATTTCCATCATCTCATGAAAATTTCTCGGTTTCAGCAAAACCCTTAATTCTTCATATTTTCTCAAATGCTGCTCAAATGCACACCAGAAAATGTCAAAACTCTCAGAACTAAGACACAAATACTTTGGTGACATGAGAATATTAACTTGACCGACCAAGGTTGGCTCTTTGGATTGCAAGAGGCCAGTCCCACACATTTTTAT
Organism: Papaver somniferum; assembly: GCF_003573695.1. NCBI lineage: Eukaryota > Viridiplantae > Streptophyta > Magnoliopsida > Ranunculales > Papaveraceae > Papaver > Papaver somniferum. The sequence continues at coordinate 55,263,042 of NC_039363.1, forward strand.
CATTTGACCTAATTTGTACACATTAGGTTCAAACTCTTCCAAACAACTTGGAATTTTATCAAATGATCGTCAGTCGATCCCGTGACCAACCATGGCCGGTTTAATGACTCCTTGGTCGGTTCTTCATCTCTTCATAATTTATTAGGTTTTATCACCTAAGGTTCAGACGAATATTATTTTAATGAAGGATTAAACCAGCATTTAATCATCTTTTCACCAACTGGTCTTCAAGAGACTTTGGTATTTGCTCACTTGAGCATCTGGGCGTTACATGGTCGACTCATTATCCCATGTAGGCGGTCCCTCCTTCACTCCGTTGAGTTTCAATAAATCATCAATTAATCAATAGTTAATCAAAATTATGGTTTCGGATCCAAAGCTCTGCAAAACATACTCTGAGAAAATTCAAACACTAATAATTTTACGTTGATCCCATGATCAACATTCTAATTAATTATACTCTATTCAGTTACCAGTATTTTAAATTAATATTTTATTTTGGTTCTGCTATCAATAATTCATCAAACGAGTAACATTTGCTCAGATTAAGGAATATTGGTTCAACTATCAATATTCAACAATCCATCGAATGAGTAATGTTTGCTCACTTTAACTATCAACATTTACTCGAGAATTATACCTATGTCTCAACAGACACGTTCAATTCATGAGTCTTAGAACATTTGCAAATCACGTTCGACTCAGCAATACGAGGACTCATCGTCCCATAAAGTCAGCAACTGACTAACTAAATACACGTCTGCCTTGAAGACTCCACAATCACGAGACATCAATCGTGTCATGTGGGGGGATATTAACTAGGGTTTTGGTCTGGCGGTCTATAGCACGTGTGTTCATACACACGATGAGAATGTGAGCAAGTCATGCAATCAGTTAGAGGAGTTAGCAAAGTAGTGGATGGAAAATCAACCAAGTCTTCGCACGATGAGCAACTGGTTTTAACACGATTTCCACTTCCCTACTCTTTGACTCCAACAACTGTCAAACTTCATGGGATCAAGGTGTTTACAATTCTAGCAATATAAATAAGTCTCTGAATTATGATTGAACAGACAACGTCTACAAGACAATCTTTCGTCAAACCGACAACACGAGATTAACAACTCAACGTCCGTGCAATTGCTCTCAACAAAGCAAATTCAATCAATCAGAACTTATCTTATTTCTTCACGCAAAATACACAACACACCTGCAATCTTCGATCACCATTGATCTCACACATTTCTCAGCTTCCCTCTTACAGATCGACCCATCCTTTCTTGTGATCGAATTGACTTTGGAATGGCCATTGTCTTGGTTTAGGCCGGAGTCCTACAGATTGATATCTCGAACTTAAGGCACTCCCTTCTTGCAGTGCATCTATGTGAGATTAAACATTTCGCTTGATTCAAGGAGACTCCTCCGCGCGGTCGTCTCCTCAATTCCGTAAAAACCAGCAAATCGTTTTTCCTCATCTACACGTGAAAACTGCGGTTTTCAAAAATCCACCGCATCTAGTCCGCCAAGAGACGGATTGGATGTCAATCCGTAAAAATACGGAGTAGGTTGGGTAAACTTCTTAGATTTGGATTCTTTTCTCACCCGAAGGTTCCGCAAACAGTCTTGAAGAAAAAGAGGAAAGAAATGTGAAAACTACTGACAAACCCATTATTCCAACTTTTCTCATCGTGAAACCCAGAGTCGGAAAACTTCATGCTGGCACCATTATATTCGAAAATCACATTGAAAAGCTCTTATTTTCTAAAATTTTGTTTCTCGTTTATATCAAAGCTAAAACTACCATTTTCTCCAAGTAGATGGACATGAAGACATGTGAGAAGAAAAAACTTGTGATTTTTTCAGACTCCGATTCTTATCCTCTGATCGCTATTACTTTTCGAGTTTTTTCTTCTTCAAATTTTTGTTCCCGGAGCTTCCTATAAGATTTTCAGTAAATTTCAATAATCTATTTTATGTCATTACGTTTTCTAATCATATCTTGAATCTTAGACTTTCAATTAGGGCATTTTTTGGGTATGTTTTGATCTAGATTTAGGGTTGCATTTCCTAGTGATATTTCCCCGTATGATAGAATGTATGTGACAGAAAACTAGGATTTCAGTTCTGATAGAATTTGGGGATTTTTTTATACGTTTTTATTTTGTTTTAAGGTCTCTGAACTCAACCTTTACGGTTATTAAGTTTTGAATAGACATAGCTTTTCAATAAATACGAAATGGGGAAGTTCAGTTTTAAGCTTAAGATTGAATATTAGCATGTTTTTCGATTTGTGATTTAAAATTTTATTCATCAGGTTTCAGATATGAGTTGTAACTGATTTTTCAAGGAATAAAACTTAGTGTCTGTAACTATATTAATTATATACACCGAAGCTGCAATTTTCGATACTTTGTTGTTTTGGGTGTTTGTGTGTTCGGGAAAGAAACAACTGAGCATTGTTATTTGTCTAGATATATGGATGAAATGGAAAATATAGTCTCATAAAATTGAATCAGGACATCATGACATTGTTCGATGTGGTCATGGATTACCATGGAGAGTGTCTTGCTAGTGCATCAACTGATACTACTATTAAGTTAATTGGTATTGGTAGTAACGCTTCACCTCCTCTTGCTACTTTGACTGTTCACCAAAGTCCTGTATGGGTATACCCTATATTTGGTTCACTTTTATTGTCTTGTTCTTATGATGGGAAAGTGATTATTTAGAAAGAAGGTAACAGAAATGAATGAAATCAAGCTGATGTTTTCAATGAAAAGTGGAGAAAAAGCATTCTCTAATGATGTTTTCATTGATTATCTTTTATCATGTACATTCTTCGATTGAACATTTTCTATTGTCATTGGAAAAATTGTGTGTTGGGTTTATGTAGGCACCCATGTTTAGGACATCTGAAAATGAGGATGTTAACGGTTTATTGACAAACTATTAGATCCAGATAATGTTAGTCTAGGTTATGATGTTGCCAGGGGTATGTGTGAAATTCTAATTTCTTTTATTCATTTAGGAACTCAAAATTCGTTATATCTCCTTAGCCTTCTTATATTCAGAATCTTCATATAGGAGCTAGAAATAATGGTCACAAGTAAACAATTATAACTTTTCACCAGATAATGGTATCTCCATATTTCCTTGTATTTATGTTATTATTATCATCATCAGTTTTTTTTTGTTGAGTTTATTGAGATACTCTTGTGTGTATGTTGATATGGAGGCTGGAATTATTGATCCTCTCAAAGTTATCAAAACGGCCTTATAAGTACATGCAGTAAGCCATATAGTCTTATCCATATTTTATCTTACAAGTTAGTTCCCTTTTGAATTATAGAACGTGATGTAAATTGACACTTTGACTGGTTTGTATTTCATTTTATCATTATTGTTGATAACAACAAAAGCATAAATTGTACAGAGTGCGGATTCAAAAAGCTCAACCAAGTCGAATGCCACAAATGGGTGTGCCTATATCAAGTTTCGATTGATTTTCATTTGATTCTTTTGAGCTTTGTCTAGAAGCACCAAATTGAATTTTTCCATTTGGTTTTATTATTGTGTTGTCAATGACCAAATAATTGTATTCGTCGCACTATAACCGTAAGACTTATTATTTTTTCTTTTTAATTGAAGGATTTTCGTAAGTTTTTTTTTTTGCAGTTATCAAAATGGTTGCATAATTTGTTATGCATCCGAAAAATAGATGCGCAGCACATTATGCCACCATTTTTTTGTGTTCATATATTTAAAAAATGGTTGTATAATTTTTATGGAGCCACATTCTCCTACACTATAAAAAAAATTGTTTAGACTTTAGTCATTTACCAAAAACTATAAATTCCATGCATCGATCGTGAATATGCACTAATTTGGTTTTGAAAAAGGAAAGACATTGTATGGATTCAGCTATAATTATTGTGGATGATCAAGTAATTTTAATCTCATATTCTAACCATAATATTAATCATCTTTTGTAATTGAAGGATTTCAGTAAGTTTATTTTCCTGTAGGGATGCATAATCTATTATGTAACTATAAAAATGGTTGCATAACATGTTATGAGTTTGATAAAATGGATGCATAACATGTTATGCGTCTGACGAAATGGCTACACAATGCATTATGCAACAACTTTTTTGTTAGAACTGAAATTGACCAAAAAAAATGATTGCATAATCTGATAAGCAACAACAAAAGTGTCTACATAACCTGTTATGCACGCATTATACGACCCGTTAATTAAAATAAAATAAAAAATTGTATAATTTTTTATGCATCCGAGAAAATATCTGCATATATAACACATTATGCATCAACTTTTTGTTTTGTTTTTTTGTTAGCACGGAAATCAACCAAAAATGGTTGTACAACCTGTTGTGCAGCTACAAAAATAGATGCATAATTCGTTATGTATCCTTTTTTGATAGAGTATTGTTTTTTAGACATATACATTGCTTTAGTGGTTGTGTAACCAAATTGGTGGATGCATGAACTAAAATATGGTTGCTTAATTCGTTATGCATCATTTTTGCTTATTGGAATGTTATTTTTTTAGGTATGTACATCATTTTAGTGGTTGTATATGAAAACACGGAGGTATAACAACCACACCAAATATTTCGTTCGGAAATCTGTATGGACTAAACTCCAATGTAATTCTGAGAGCACCAACTTAAAAGTGAGACTCAATCAAGAAAGATATCAAAGAGCTTTATATCTTTCTCAATACAATCAGTAAATCAACTAGATAGAAATCCGTGAGACTGATTGTTATGAGAATAACTTGGATGGTACCGAAGACCAATGGACGAGTGTCAATCAAGTCCTATCCAACAAACAAGGTCGGATTTATCAACTATGATAGAACTACGCACAACCTGTGATGTTTCAGTTATATAAACAAATATAATGCAGAAAGGAAATAACACAGACACCAGAAATTTTGTTAAAGAGGAAACCATAAATGCAGACAAACTTCGGGACCTAGTCCAGATTTTAACACCATTGTATTAAGCCACTATAGACTCTAGCCTACTACAAGTTAACTTCGGACTGGAATGTATTTGATCCCTAAACAAGTCTCACACCGATTAAGGTGCAATCACATTACTTATGCCTCTTGAATCCTAGAAGGACTCTACGCACTTGATTCCCTTAGCTGATATCACCCACAACTAAGAGTTTCTACGACCCAAAGTCGAAGACTTATAAACAAATCTGTCTCCCGCAGATAAGTTTATTCTATTTGTTGTTTCCGTCTTTATATATAGATCAAGGTGTACAGGAAACTCAACTAATAATCCGGTATTATACTCCCGAAGAGCAGCCTAGAAATATTAGTCACCTCACAATAACCTAACTGATTAGCAGAAGAAGTTATTGCAGAATCACAAGAGTCTAAAACGAAGAATTGTTGTGACTACTTTTATATCTTATCTATCGGAGATCTCGAGAAAATCTTAGAAAAGATTAAACTCAACATGATAGAAAAAGTAAGATCAGACTACACAACTACATAGAAAATAGTTCGATCTGGCTTCACGAATCCCAAATGAAGTCTTCAAGTCCTTAACCTAATAATGGTTTTGGAAAACCTAGGTTAATGGAGAATCGACTCTAGTTTACAACTAGGACACACGAAAGTGTCGGCATTAGGTTTCCCAGATGCTAGAGTTCTCCATTATATAGTGTTTCAAATCAGGGTTGCTTACAATCAAAACTAAGATAGCTTAGTAACAAAGCAATTGATATTCACCGTTAGATGAAATCCTGATTTAAGATTCAAGCTAAGTCTTCTTAGAAAATAAGCAATCAATATCCATCGTTAGATGGTATTGTATTGATACACACAAATAAAATATACTTATATTTAGATATGGATGAATCGTACCTAAACGTGTATAACCGTTGGCTCAATAATAGTTAACCGAAGTTAGCCATATTCATCTTCTATATCAAATATTATGATCAATCAATCATGATATATATTCAAATGAATCTAAATGTGTTTCAAGAGAGTTGTTCAAATGTTCATCATCTCATAGAAATATATATGAACCATTTGAAACATATTCGATTTGGTTTGTAGTTGTACAAAGTACTTATACAAGAACCAATTCATGAACATAATGCCACGGTTTTCAAAACAAGTTCACATACCTTATTTCATTAAAGTTCCAGGGAATTTAGTTAAACGAACCTGAGTTCATGAGTATGAACTGTCACACTTACCGATTTTAGAACCTAACCACTGTGTTCGCAAACTGAGTACGCGAACCACATTTTCGAACTTGGTCTAGTCTAGTCGTTCGCAAACGCTATTCGCAAACCACAGTTCCGGATCTGGCCTAGTCTAGCCGTTCGCAAACACTGTTCGAAAACCATAGTTCTGGACCTTTCACAAGTAAACCCGTTCAGAAATACAGTTCGTGAAAAAGAGGGGGTCTAACAACCACACCCAATATTTCGTTCGGAAATCTGTATGGACTAACTCCAATATAATTCCAAGACAATCAACTAGACAGTCAGACTCAATCAAGGTAAAAAAACAAGAGTTATATTTCAATTTCTCAATACAATCTGCAATCGAACAGACAGAAATATGTGAGCCTGATTGACATGAGAAATAACTTGAATGGTATCAAAAACAATGTTCAAGTGTCAATCAATTTCAATCAACAACCAAAAGTCGGATTTACCAATTGATTGAATTATGCACAACCTGTGATATTTCAATTATATAAACAAATATAATGCGGAAAATAAATAACATAGATACCAGAAGTTTTGTTAACGAGGAAACCGCAAATGCAGAAAAACCCTGAGTCCCAGATTGAACACACACTGTATTAAGCCGCTACAGATACTAGCCTACTAAAAACTAACTTCGGTATGGATTGTAGTTGAACCCCAATCAATCTCACACTGATCCAAGGTACATTTATGCTCCTACGTATCTGATCCCAGCAGGATACTACGTACTTGATTCCCTTAGCTGATCTCACCCACAACTAAGAGTTGCTACGACCCAAATTCGAAGACTTTAATAAACAAATATGTATCACACAGAAAAGTCTACGGTAATAGATAAATCTATATCCCACAGAAATACCTACGAGTTTTGTTCCGTCTTTTGATAAATCAAGGTGAACAGGAGCCAATTGATAAACCAGACTTATATTCCCGAAGAACAACTCAGTATTATCAATCACCTCACAATAATCTTAATCGACGCGGCGAAGGAAGATATTGTGGAATCACAAACGATGAGACGAAGATGTTTGTGATTACTTTTATATCTTGCCTATCGGAGATATCAATCTCAAGCCAATCGTTACGATTGTACTCAACACGATAGAATCAACAAGATCAGATCACACAACTACAAGAAAGTAGTATCGGTCTGGCTTCATAATACAAATGAAGTCTTCAATTCGTTAACCAACAGGGTCTCGAAGAAACCTAAGGTTAAAGGAGAATCGACTATAGCTAATACAACTAGTATCAAACAGGAGGTGTGGGGATTAGGTTTCCCAGTTTCTAGAGTTCTCCCTTATATAGTCTTCAAATCAGGGTTTGATAGCTTTGAAATAAAGCAATCTATATTCACCGTTAGATGATATCCCGATTTAAGACTCAAGCTAAGTTTGCTTAAAAACAAAGCGATATCTCTCCACCGTTAGATGGTCTTAGATTGTTACACACAAATGAAATATACCTTCATTTAGATATAGGTAACCGTACCTAAACCTGTATATATAGTTGGCTCAACAATAGTTAACCGAAGTTATCCATATGAACACTTTTCTATTAACCACATTCATCTAACACTTCTAGATCAAATGAATCTAATTATGTTACTCATAGAGCTATCCAATTGTTTATATTCTCATAGAAGTATACAAGACACAATTGAAACAAAATCGGATTGATTCAAGAGAATCAATTCATGAAAATTAAGCCATGGTTTGCAAAGATTGCATTCCTTAATTTATATATGTATTTGTTCATGAGTTTAAAATCATATTTAACCGATTTTAGAACTTAAACCAACTCAGTTTGCAAACAGGTACGCAAATTTAAGTTCCGAACTTTGGTCTTGTCCGACAATTCGCAAACCGTTATGCATACTGTCGTTCGAGACCTAACTCAGGTAGAACCGTTCTTATATTGGTATGTATACTTGGTTCCCGGACTTTAACAGTTAAAACCGTTCGCATAGTGGTATGCGAACTTGGTTTTCGGACCTGAATCATATCGCAACAGTTTGCATACTGGTATGCATACTGTGTTATATCCAGAAAATGGTTAATTGTTCTAAACTCCCATTTCAATCAGTGAAACATACTTAGAAGACGACAATAGTTGTCTCATACAAACTATTAGCTTATAAGTAATTTTTCAAGTGATCGAATGATCAATATGAAACATTCCGAGTCGACATCAAATGACTGTCTCACACAAATCATGTAAGATGTTTCAAGGAAATTTTTACATGATCATATTTTAATTCATTATTTAGTTTCCAACAAATAAATTATTTCCAACTAAACTCGTCAAGAATAATGATGAATGTAGCTAAAGCAAAAAGATTCCAACACATATTTCGAGAAAGATATAAGCGAGTTAAGCTCTGCTCGAAATATCAAATGTGTGTAATTTAAAAGTCTGTATAATTATACGACTTAGTATCAACAGGAGATAGAATAGACTTTTGAGTGATAGATAAGTTTTAGTCTCCACATATCTTTTGTTGATGATGTTCCTCCAAGCTCTCCTCAGTAGATCTTCGTCTTCAATCTATGAACGCCGTGAAGTATAAAGGTAAACTATACATTCTATCCTAGTATGATACATAGCTATAAGTAAACTAGAAATCAAGACTTATAGATTTGATCACATAAACTTGACAAACAGCTTGAGATAGCAACGCTTGCGAGTTCGACCGAGCAGTGCTCTAACAATCTCCCCCCTTGTCAATTTTAGTGACAAAACTATCAATACATATATGGATTACAAAATAAATAAACTTTGTAGATTCTCATCCAACATGCTTGATTTTCTTGGTTCTTCAACATTCCTTGAATTCTTCGTCACTCCAAGTACTCCAGTGATTCTGAACGTGTTCAACTCAGCATCATTGTTGTTGAAGATCCGTAGCTATAACAACACGAAAACAGTTGTTCTCAAATATTGTTATACAGTGTCATAGTATTATTATAAAGCATCAAAACAACTTTGACAATAATATTACGGTGATATGTATCACCCCCCCCCCACTAGTCAATACTTCATCTCACAATGAAAACCACTCCTCCTTACATAATGATCCGTAAACCATATGTATGTAGTGTGAACTACAAAATAATTCTCCCCCTTTTTGTCAATATAAATTGTCCAAGGTACTAAAACTAGCGGCATCATAATGAAATTCTCAAAGAGATTATTCATGACTAAAAGAGAACATATCAACTTGGTTTCGATGATTCACATAGTCAAAACTTAATGTATTCATCAAGGAGTTTGTAAAGTTACAAGAAAACTCCTACAATATTCCAAATCCGCACTCCCAACAAAGATTTGTAAATTAAGCACAAGTTCAATTAAGAACTATCCCCCATATAAAATGTCATTCCCGAAAGAACAACAAGAGTGACCTTACTTTTATGAGAAAAGAAGGATTTCTTTGGACATTAACAAATCACATGAAACATGAATTTGTATCCAGAAAACTCAAATAAATTAACCATAAGAGAACCTTAATGATTAATTTAATTGGAAATGCTCAACATAAGAAAACTTACGGAGCAATACAGTACTTTCACATATAAGTGGATCAGGAAAAGATCAACACTGAGGAATATTTAAAAGTTCATTCTATCTTTCATCAATATTTGCATAAAGACCTAATAGACTTAACTTTTGACATATATGAGATAATCATAGTTCATGGACGTAAACACACATATCCCAGTTTTTTGCAATATATAAAACCATAAAGATTAATACTGCAAAATCATCTTCCAAATAACTTAGAATTTAAATAAAAAATCTAAAACATTGCAAGATGAAAATCGTTGGCAATAGCTATGTGTAATCACAATATATGTTATTCCAAACCCTACTTATCCTTCTTAAAACACAAGAATAAATTCTCATAAGAAGTTTCCTAGACATTAAGATTCTTGAAAAATTATTTATCGTCCCTGAACTCCTTGTCCTCAACATACATTGGAACATAAGGTTCATGAAGAAAGGATTCAATTCGTTGGAACCTTCTAGACTGATGCCGAACCAGAGCCTTCTGAATTTCAAGAGTTCTTAGAACAATAGCCTTTATTTGTTGAATCTCCATCCTTGTTTCTTTCAACTCTTCAAGAACACCATAAAACTTCTGAAGATTTGAGGGTTTTATCCCTTGGTTTCTTCATATTCTTCCTTTTATCTCTTCAAAGTTGTAGAGGAATGAGATTGTTTGTGGGTGAAAACGGTTTCTGCTGGTTTTGGTAAATTCGTGTGTGTGGATGAGAAACGAGTCTAAACCCTAAAAAATGTACTTCACGGGAGTAATTTTGATTCGACAGATCAATCTGTACAATCCTGACCTAAACCAAGAAATGGTCGTTCCAGGATTGCTTCTGTCACAAAGTGAAGGAGAAGGGTTGTCCTTAGGGAGGGAAGCGAAGAAAGTGTTGAGACCAGAATTGTTGATCCTGAAGGTGTGGTTGTTTATGACTTATATCAGAAAGTAGAAATGGCTAGTAGAATGGAAAGGTACCGGGTGATTTCTGGATATTATGTTGTTCTCCGATCGAAACTTGTTGTTTTGTGGAAAATAGGTGAAACCTATTTATACAAGTCATAATAAAACGTACCCTGATCTCGTAGGAAGCGGAAACGATTGAGTGGTGGAAGAGTGTAGTAACGTGTAACGTTAGAATTTATGCTTCCATGATGACTGAAACATTTACACCATTAATTCTTTCCATTACTAAACGTCCTTCTTCATGACACTTTCTTGTAACGGGCGTATTGCATGCCGCACGCTGTAAACCGCCAGACCAATACCCTGATGAGTATCCCCCAGTTTGTGACATGTTTGATGTCTCGAGTGTTCTTTGTGGAAAACATGTAGCACTTTGGCAAGTCAAAATCACGAGACTTTCCGCAGGAAAATAACATGTGGTGTTATTAGAATCGTCTTGGCTGGCCGCCTGAAACTTGCCACAAGTCTATTATTTCGGTAGGGAACTTGGATGGCTGAGATTGCATCTCATGAGGAATGGTATCCATTGATTATGGCTACATTCTGTTGGCGTCTGATAATGGCACAGTGGCGACTTTAGTGCATGCCAGTTGCATTGCGGCATGGATGGCATAGTTTGTGCATGCCAGCGGCATGATGGTGTAAGTGGCGCCTGGCGTAGCCATGGCCACAGGATTTAGGCGGTTGGTCGCCTAAAAGTTTCCACAAGTCTGTTAGTTTGGTGAAAAACTTGGATGGCTGAGATTGCATCTCATGGGGAAGGGTAGCCGTTAATTGTGGCTACCTTCCGTTGGCGCCTGGAAATGGCACAGTGGCGCCTTTAGTGCATGCTAGTGGAGTTGCGGCATGGATGGCATAGTTTGTGCATGCCAGCGGCACGATGGTGCAAGTGGCGCCTGGCGTAGCCATGGCCGCTGGATTTTTGGCACGTTGGTGTTAGATTCAAACGTGGTGTGGCAACATCAGTTTTAATGGCCACATTGATCCCCATGTTGGCGCGACAACTTTTCCTAAATTAGGGTTTGGCATGTCGAAACCCTAATTAGCGTATATGGCATGTAGTATGCGGCAGGTGGCACATTTGGCACGTGCACTTGGCATGCCTGTTTGGCGTGTGCGATTGGCATACTTGGCATGCCGTTTGGCATGTGCGCCTGGCATGCGCGTTTGGCATGCCATTTGGCATGTGCACCTGGCATGTTTGTTTTTGGCATGCTTGACATGTCGTTAGCATGTTGGCATGGTTTTGGGAAGCCAACTTGGCAGGGTAACCTTTTGACACAATTTCCACCGTTTTTAAAGTTGTGTCAGGTTTAGAGCAACCTGATTGGTCAACGAAAGCAGGGAGCCGGCCAAGCATGGGAGTGACCACCCTTTTGGTGCGCGTGGCAGGTTTAGTGCGACCTGCTTGGTCGATGGGAAATAGGGCCGCCAAGTATGGGCCCAGCCACAACTTATGTGCGTGTGGCGAGTTTAAGGCGACCTGATTGGTCGAGGGAAATAGGGCCGGTTTAGGATGGGGCGTGGACAATGAAAAATGGCGTCGGTTGTCCTAAGGAATGGCCACGCCTCTTTTTGTTGTTGATCCTATCCTGCGGCTCCTTGTTTTCTGATTCTGGGAAAGATTTTGCATCTGCTAATACATGACGGATTATTTATCTAGTTTGCCTACTTAATTTCGACAAGCAATGTCTGATATACTGCGCAAGGCGCAAAACCCTAACTTTTGCAAATTAGTCAGGATAATTGATTGAATTCTATGTGTTGACACAGAGTTCTTTGAAGTTCGTTGCCAGAGAGAAGCATGCTTTCTGATTAAATACCCTTATGCAAAGACCTTATCTTTGATATTTGGAAATTCGTTTTACTATGCTGAGAGTGAACACAAATTGTCATGCCATATCAACATTAAGGGTTCAACCGGGGAACATACCACAGAAAGCATTCAAAGAAACTTATATTAATTGAGTGTAGGCAACGTGCCAAAATTTATAGAATGCCTGGTATTGTTGCTACGTGCGCCAGTCTGGATAAATTTCATGTAAATATATTGAACGGCTCAATAAATATGCCAGTGAAGAGGTTGACACTCATGGCTCCGCTTCCTTACAGAGTGACGTCACATCAGATGCAAGGTTGTACGATTTTAACCCTAAACTAAAAACCACCATCAACAGAGATTTATATTTTTCCTTTATGATTGATGGCTTAAAAATTATATTAACATCTTTTCCATCAGAATATATGATGCTTGGAGTCTCCATCAAGATATGGGATTGTGAAGAAACTCACAAAACTAACTCCACAAGCAATCTCTTGATAAAAAGAGTTTTATAAAAGGAAAAAGGAATGTAGGGTTACGAAACCTAAATACAGAGTAAGTAGGATTCACGTACGACCAACTCATAACCCTAAAAAAAGGTAGAATTGTCGAATTTAACCCTCTTTTAATAATCAAAACAAGGTAAACCTTTTCAACATCAAATATGAAAAGATCAACAGAATTCCAGAAAAACAAAAACAAACTAATTTTCTTTTCCTAAAACCCGATTGTACATAAATCTTGTCTCTTTTTAAATTCGGGAACATGAGGCAAGATGCACCTTCAACACAATTAAGTTGTGTTGGGGTGAACAATAATCTGTCCACCATATAATTCTTGTACGAAATTATTAATACCCTTTTTCATAGATTGTTTAGACCTTGTTCTTTCATGTAGAGGTCTATCTTTTCTTTAGAAATTAACTTCTTAGGAGATGAGATAAATCTACATACCTCAGATGAATTCGACTTCTGAATAAATTTGAGCTTGTTTGCTAATCGATTTTCTCTCCTTTGAAGTTTGTTGATATATCTTATTTTATGTTTGTACATGAAACAATTAGAGAGTTCATGACCCTTAAAAGTACAATAAGAACATGTTCAGACACCATAGTTGAGCATGCTGCTAAACAAATTGTGGTACCTGAAACATGTGAAATAGAATTTTCAGTAGACAGGGAAAAATCCATTTTATCCACCATAGTGGTTGAAGAAGTTTCTCCAGGAAAATATCAAGATTGATGTACGTATAGCTACAATTATCAAAATCAACATTTTCACCAAAGAGTGCAACACTTGACTTTTCATCTTCATTTGAATCATAGTGATCAGGCATTTTATCAAGAGTTGCAGCAAGACCTTTATTCCCAGTGTATTATCTAAGGTTTGGACACTCATTAGAAAAATGACCAAAACCTTTACACTTAAAGCATTATGGCATATCCTCATCATCAGTATCGACGGTGTCCCTATTTTTAGGAGGGGCACGGTCATGAGGTTTTACTGATGACCTGAGTTTATCTCTGATGAACCGTTTACTTCTCTTGAAAAGAAGATCTCTAAACTATCTTGAGATCAGTGAGACTGAGTTGTCAAGATCTTCATATGATGAATCAATCTCAATAGGATCTGTTGGAGCACTGCTCAGTCGAACTCGCAAGCGTTGCTATCTCAAGCTTGTTTGTCAAGTTTAGTTGCCAAAACTATAAGTCTTGATTTCTAGTCTACTTATAGCTAAGTCTCGGATTAGGATCGAAAGTGTAGTTGAGCATTATACTTCACGACGTTCATCGATTGAAGACGAAGAACTACTAAGGGGAGCTTTTGGAACTTCATCAACAAAAGTTATGTGAAGACTTGAACTCATCTATCACTCAAAAGTCTATCTACTCTATCTCTTATTTGAGAAAAAAGTCGTATAGCTATCTAGACTTCAATTATGCACATTTGATATTTCGAGCCGAGTTTAACTCGCTTACATATTTCTCGATATGTGTGTTTGTAAACTTTCGCTTTAACCAAGTTCATCTTATATTCTTGACGAAAGTCAAAAGATGATCATGTGAAAATCGTCTTGTAACATCTTACATGATTTGTGTGAGATAGTCATTTGATGTAGACTCAGAATGTTTCATATTGATCATTCAATCATTTGAAAATTTCTTTGAAGCTAATAGTTTGTGTGAGACAGCTATTTTCGTCTTCCGATATTGTTTCAATCGTTGAAATGAGAATTTAGAACAACTGGATATAAGCATAGTATGCGTACTTGCATATATGTAGTCCAAGTCCGAGAACCATGGTATGCATACCCGTATGCGTACTGGTTGGTTAATGAAAAGCCGGGAACCTTGTACGCAAACCGGTATGAGGTTCAGGTTCCGGGAATTTCTCCCGAGTTTGGAGGTATGCGTACCCATTCCCATACTGGAAAATCCAAACTTAGTCCAGATATTTAGGTATGCGTACCCTATGCATACATGAGTAAGTTAAGTTCTAAATTCGGTTTGTTCATGAACTAATAACTTTATATAATAAGGAATGCAATCTTTTGAAAACCATGGCTATAAATTCATGACTTGATTCGGGTGAATCAAAATCTATTTTGCTTCCATTGTGTCTTGTATACTTCTATGAGAATATAAACAATTGAACAACTCTAGAACTAGTTTCATTTGAGTCATTTGAACTAGTTATGGTTAAGATGAATATGGTTGATATGAAAGTGTTCATATGGCTAACCTTGGTTAACTATTGTTGAACCAACAGAGGTGTACACGTTTAGGTACGGTTACTTATATCTAAATAAAGTCACTTTTTCATTTGTGTGTAACAATCTAAGTTCGATCTAACGATTGAAAGATATTAGCTTGAGTCTAATTAGGTTTTTCATCTAACGGTGAATATTGAATACTTTGTTACCAAGGTAACATTGATTGCAAACCCTGATTTGAAGACTATATAAAGGATAACTCTAGCAACTGGGAAACCTAATCCCCACACCTCCTGTGTGATGCTAGTTTCGACTAGAGTAGATTCTCCTTTAACCTTAGGTTTTTCCAAAACCCTGTAGGTTAACGACTTGAAGACTTCATTAGGATTGTGAATCCATACCAAACTATTTTTTATGTAGTTGCGTGTTCTGATCTTGTTGTTTTCTATTGTGATTGAGTACTATCTTCTCTAAGATTTGCTCGAGATTTGATCTTCGATATGCAAGATAAAAAGTAGTGACAAACATCTTCATATCATCGTTTGTGATTCCACAATATCTTGTTTCGCTACCATACGATTAAGATTATTGCGAAGTGATCGATATTTCTAGGCTATTCTTCGGGAATATAAGTCTGGTATATCAATTGGTTCATGTTCACCTTGATTTATCAAAAGACGGAAACAAAATCATAGGTTTATCTATGGGAGACAGATTTATCTATTCAGTAGACTTTTCTGTGTGAGACAGATTGGTTTATCAAGTCTTTGACTTTGGTACGAAGCAACTTTTAGTCGTGGATGAGATCAGCTAAGGGAATCAAGTGTGCAGACTCTGTCGTGGTTCAAGAGGCATAAGGAACGCGACTGTACCTTGATCAGTGTGAGATTGGTTAGGGCTCAACTATATTCCAGTCCGAAGTTAACTTGGAGTAGGCTAGTGTCTGTAGCGGCTTAATACAGTGTGGTGTTTAAATCTGGACTAGGTCCCGTGGTTATTCTGTATTTGCGGTTTCCTCATTAACAAAACTTCTGGTGTCTGTGTTATTTATTTTCCGCATTGTATTTGTTTATATTATTGAAATATCACAGGTTGTGCGTAAGTTCAATCAATTGTGAATACAAACTTTGGTTGTTGATTAAATTGATTGACACTTGGATATTGGTTTTTGATACCGTCCAAGTTATTTCTTATATTCAATCGGAATCGCAAATTCCTATTTGTTTGATTGCAGATTGAGTTGAGAAATTGAGATATAACTCTTTGATATACTTTTCTCAAGATTGAGTCTGACTGTCTAGTTGATTCTCTTGAAAGTATATTAGAGTTAGTCCATACAGATTGCTAAGCGAAATATTGGGTGTGGTTGTTAGACCCCCGCCTTTTCAATTGGTATCAGATAAGGCAAACACGTTCAAGACCTCATAAGTCTGTGTTTGTAGCAATCTGGCTCTATGGACAAAAGTGTTATCTCAATAAATGCACCACCAGATCCAGGGATTCCAGAATTCTCTTTATTGACTGATTTAATAAAATCTGTAGAAGAAATTATTTCTAAACCTCCTCCAGGTTTAAAATCCCTAGAAGTGTTTTAGGGCTTGAAAAGAAACTTGAAAGCTTATCTCTTGATGTTATATCTCCAGAAAGAGCAAGAATCTCTTAATAAGCTAAATCAAGTTATGATGAATAATGTTCATGTTGAGGTTGATATTGATCTTCTTATCAGTAAGGGTAATCCCTTTGTCTCATGTGTCTCAGACAAATTTGATATAATACAAGAAGTATCTAAACCTCATCTATCAGTCAGTTTCATCTCTTAATCTGACTCTGTTCATCAGTCAAATCCTGATAGACCTTCTCAAGATAATGGTATTGCTTTCTTTTGTGAGAAAGTCAGGATGTTTCTTTTTATCAAAAGGGTTTCCCTGTGCAGTACTGAACATTATCTGCAGAGACTGTGTGTTATAAGTTGGAAACCAAGAAATCTGGAACACAATTTATCTTGTGCTCTCCTTAAGTCCTTTGAAATACTTGAAAAAAAAGTTTTATTGGTTTCTCTCAATACTGGAAGCTGTAAGAGGTGTTCGAAAGAAATTCTCTCTTGGTGTCATGGCGTGCAAGACATTTTTGTACTGGGTTATCTTGACCATACAAAAAATTGCTCAAAAATAATTGTTGAGCTTCTGCTCCATTATTTTGGTTTACTTGTTTAAACCAAACGAGCCCTTACTTTCACACATATGGTTCACATACCTTGAACCCGAAGCCTTGACATGGACGAATCTCGTTCCATAACGTGTTCGTCTGGTTCTTATTCCACCGCTTGACACATAAAAGAGGGAGAATCACTTCATTTTCTTCACCCTCTCATTTTTTTCTCCAATTCGTGTTCGAAAGAGAAACCCAACAGTTCGTGCACCAATTCCTCTCCTCTCTCTAGTTCCTTAACCAATTCTTGTTTGGATTGCACCATTGAATTCAGGAGAAGTTTGTGCGTATTGGGTCAAGAACCTTTTTCGTTTTGATCATCGTTTTGGGATTCCCCCATTAACGTCAGTTCGTGTACCAAGTAAGTTTCTCAACTCTTCTTTGTGTATTAGTTCTCCACTATGAGTTCTAGGAAGAGGCCTAGTCATGGTGAAAGTTCGGGTACTCAAAATCGTGAAGATACTTTTTATGACCCAAGCTTAAGAATTAGGTTCGTTGACACTAAGGCTCGTGATTACTATGTGGAATATAGTACAAAGAAACCTATTATGGAAAGGATTTATAAACCCTCTGAACTTAGAGTAGATGGTCTTCCTAGATTCTTTGAAAATCATGAATGGAGAATTATTCACCGTCCCATATGAACAACCTACACTGAGTTGACATCCCAATTTTATGCAAACCTGCATGAGCCTGATACTGTCAATTGCACCCTCAAAACCATTGTTTAAGGAAGAATTCTTCTTGTGAATCGACAAGTTATTGCTGAACTATTGAACTTGTCTCGTGATGGTGATTTTCTATTACCGCCCCCTGAGTATTTGATACCTTCTCCAAATGTGCTCTCAAAATTCCTTCTTGCAAAGGATGTCTCCTGGTGTGAAGGAAAGATTGATGTTCATGATGTTGCATTATTCCTCAAAGTTGCTGGAAAGATACTGGTGGACAACTTGATGCCTAGCACAATTGACAGACAATTATGGACCAGACCTCTTGTAGAACTGGTTTATTATGTTGTTGAAGGGAGGAAGATTGACTTTTGTGGCCTTATTATTCGTCAAATGATAAGTGTCGGACAGATTTCGAAGAAGACTCCTGACTTTCCTTGTCTCATCTCAAGGATTTGTAGTCAATTTGGTATTGTTGTTGTTGGAACCAATCTTGGAGGACCAAAGGTCTTGACCATGAAAAGTATTTGAAAAATGTCCAAAACTCCTGCAGCATCCAACTCTGAACTCATCCGTCTCCAGCAAGAAGTTGAGGTTTTAAAAGAGCAGGTGTTTTATGCCGAGACAGTTCATCCTGAAATGTATGAGAAGTTTTATGAAATTTCTAGGGATTATTATGAGATGAGTGATTAATTTACGTACTTGCAAAACTTTTTCTTGACCTGTCTGTTGAACTTCTTATGTTGATCTTATTAAAACTGTTATATTTATAATAACTTTTATGGTATTTTAGCCTTGAATGGTTATATCTTTCAATTAAATTGATAAATGTGTTAATTCCATAAGAAGTACAGATGAAAACGTCAAAAGTTAAATCTATCATATATCTTTATGCTAACATTGATAAAAGATATAGAATGAACTTTTGACAACAAAAGTTAAGCCTATTATGTCATTATGCAAATATTGATGGAAGATGGTGATAGACACATTTTTGTGTCCAATTTGTTCTCAATACTATATATTGTTGGCACTCGATTTTGTACTAATTTTGTTATTTTATGTATTTGTAGGTATTTTTTTGGAAATAAATATTTTAAGAAAATTCGGCTCGAAAAGTTGATTTTGGCACCCGGAGGACACGTGTTATTCGGACTCCCAAGTTTGGATAAGGGGTAACCTAATTACTAAGGGGCACCCCCAGGTCACCCCAAGGCATCTGATATTCGCACCCCAGTCCAGAATAAGGGGCACCTTCTTCAACAATTTGAAAACTGAAAATTGGCGGGAAAATGTTCACAGTTCAGGAGAATTTTCGATCGAAGAAATGAAGTAGTTGTAGGTCGATTCAATGGCTGAATTTTGGCAGAAAGATGTGATTTAGACTATGGAAGATAGTTTGGGTGTCGAATTTGATCGGAATTGGCTGGAAATATCGATTTGATTCTCGAGCTCAAAACAAAGCTACACGGAGTGAACACGACCTGTACACGGTGTTTTGTGTGTTTTGGTTGTGCATGGAAGTGTTTTGGAGGAGTTGGATGACTTATGAGGCATGTATAAGGCTTACTAGAGCGTGCAGGATCGAAGTTTACGTGTGAAATTCTAAATCTGGTAAGAAAATATTCAAAAATAATGTTATTCACTGCCGAGTAAAGACGAATTATTTGGAGTTATGGCGAGGGATTTCAGCGTGTCTTTGAGTATAAATATGATCTTTGGGTCTACTAAAATGGTGGGTCGAGAGTTTTGGGGAGGTTTGGAGGCGAGCAGAGAGGCGCAGGAGGAGTTGCAGAGAAGTTACCTGCTGCTGTTGCTGCTGCCATTAACACGCCTGAAGAACACGAAGAAAGGACCTGCCAGAGCAGTCGTTCTTAAACAGCGACAGCGGCTCGTGGGTCGTAGTGTGGGTCTTAAAATGCTACAACAACAGTTTATCTTTTTATCGTTCTTCCTTTTGTAACGGTGAACAGCGCCTTTGCAACAGTTATTTCTGTTGCAATTTTTCTGTTCACTTGTTTTGCTCCCTTTAATCAACTTTTTGAGCTTAATACGTGTATTTTGAGATTATGATTAATATGAGGAGCTAAACCCCAACACTGGGGTGATAGAGAAAGCCTTATTTCACACTTGGGTAATTATATTTAATTCTTCTCATGACTTTTGCACTAATTTTAATTGAAATTATGATTTGAAAAAATTAGTTGTCATTTGATTTGATGCGGCATGCTTAGCTTAGATGATTTGATGCCTCATGCTTAACATTTACATCTAATATTTGGAGAATTTATCTTGGCAAAAATAAGAGTCAATATATTTTATATATTTACTGAGCTATAATTGTTAAAAGAATCATTATTTGAACCTTAAGAAATGAATTCGGTGGAATCCTAAACCCCAGTACCTCTTGCACCATTGTTAATATCTTTGTGTATATAATTTTTATAAATCTAAAAATCCATTACCTTCACAAGTCCGAGAGTTTGAACCTTCATTACTACAACCACGAAAAATATTAAATCATTTTGGCGCCGTCGACGCGGAATTGTGTTTAGGTAGAATTTTTTTTTTTTTAGATTTATTTTTCTTTGTTCTTTTTTACGTTCTTTGGGTATTTGTCTATGTGATACAGGTTTAGAGGCTTGGATCGAAAAGAAAAAAGAAGAAGAAGTTGTCAAAGATTTTTGGCGATTTCATAAAGACTAGGAGCAAAGCTTAAAGCAAAAAAGAACGGAAAGAAGACAAAGGACTTTTTTTTATTATAATTTTTTTTTAGATATTTTTTTTTATTAATTTTTTTTTAGAAACTGTAATTAAAGTTTTTATTTTTGTAATCTTTTATTTTTGGACATTATTTTTTTTTTCCCGGACATTGAACACTGGACATTTTTTTTAAAACCCTACGGAAGGGTTATATAATTAAAAAAAAAATATTATATAAATTGTGTGCAGGGAAGGACGACGATTACTATATCGTCTCGGCCCCTCGGGTTCGTACACGGCATAGGAGTCGTGGCCCGAGTCGACGACAACGGTTCATCGCCCGTCTGGTACGGGAGGTAAGTCCAATCGAAACACCCGCGAATCTCCTGCAAGCGGGTTACTGTCTGCCTTAAGGTGATAATTGTTTGAGGACGAACCAGACTGTCTTTATTTTTCTAGTAAAGGGCAAGGCCTGGCCTAAACAAGATAAGGGTTCGGATTTCATCACGCTCCCTTCTTGCCCGCCTTAGGATAACGAAACCTAACGCGAACCCAAGCTTTAAAATATGGAATAGAACGAGACTGATAGGGTAACGAGCTTAATAGGAAACTCGTTCGAAAAATATTGGTTGCTCTTTAAGCACACTCCAAAGTTCATGATGGTTTCTGTGAGTTGAATGCGTGACTGCGCCGCCTTGTGATAGCGGTGAGGCCTTGGGTATCAAAGCTCCACTGAGCTTCCCTCGCCTCAATTCAACTTACTTTGACTCGGATTGATTCCAGAGGGGTTTGCTCAAATTGCAACGAATTCCCTTTCGAAAGATAGAAGCTGGTCTAGAAACAATCTAAGTGGAGCCATCATGCTTTTTGTTTGCTAGAAATCTTTAGGTTTGCTTTGGTGGAGTCGAGTCGGCCTTGTTTGTGATTGTATAGAATCCCTCTGTAGTTTATATTTCTTCGGTGATGAATCCTTTTGAGGAGACGCCACCTGCGATGACGTTGCGAGAATATATGTCTAGAAATTCTCGTTATCAAGAGACGTCTTCGGAAATGACTCTTGGTGAATATATGCGTGGGCAGCGATATATGGATACTCCAACTTTTATTGAGGAATCACCTCTAACGATCTATGAGAAATATTATAAAAATAGACCATGTAGTTTGGAACAAAGATTGAGAATTCTTGAATTTCAAAAATTGTATCATGATGATGAGGATAGTGATGATGAAGAATCTGAAATATGTGGGAATAGTGATCAGGAATTTGTTACCCCAGTTGAGCCTTATAATGATTATATTATTTCTGATTCAGATCCTAATAATTTTAAAAATTATTCACCTATTCAAAAGGACGAGGATTTGACTAGAGATACCCCCGTTTCAGACGATGTAGTATGTCCTGTTTACGAAACCGATGATGGTTTAGAGGAACCAGTTTATCTTGAGATCGAGTCAAACGATTTAGAAACAATAGTCTTAGATGAACTCGTAGAGATTAGCGAGGATGAACCTGACTTAGAAAAATCAATTGCCGACCTAGAAATTAGGGAGGTTATGACCAGTCTATCTAGAGACGCCGAAAACTCTAAGTTTGGGGGTGAGTATCATTCTCCATGTGCTTTAACTCTTAGTAAGGTCCCTCACTTCGGACTTGACATCAATGCCTCACCCATCTTACGAGACTATCTTCGTACTCGTTTTCCAGAACCTAATGATATCCATGAAGGAGTTCAGTCGTTAGAAACCCATTCTCTGGTTGATGTGGTTTGCCCAGGCTATGATCACCAGATTGACTTTGTTTTCCCACCAAATAGTTTTCTTCCAATTGTGGGAACATATAAATTTCAGATGTGTCAATTATTAAGTTTTGAGACTAAACCTAATTACTTTAGGAGATTAGGGTCGACACATCTGTTTAAGGAAGACCACCACTCTCTTTGTGGTCAGCTGTGTAAGTCAAATCTGATTGACTTTAAGGATCCCCATTTATTCAGGTTGTTATTATTTTTAATTGAGTTTTTCCAGACTTTTAAACCTGAACTGTTGGATCTTAGCTATGAGGAAGTGCATCCAATGAAAATTTTCTATCAAGATCCTTTCATAAAACCTGAACCTGAACCACAATGGGACATAGGTATCTTAATCAGGAAACTAGATAAGGGCATGTTATTCTTGTTCACTTTCTTGGGTTATTGTAGTTTCCTTTGGTCAGCTCTATTTAGTTTTGAAGACCCACAGTTATTTCGACTGTTACTTTATGGTTCGAGTTGACTAATCCTTTCCTAAGTCTGGCTGAAGACTTTAAACTTAGCACTTCTTGGGAGGTAACCCAATCTCACGCAACACGGTAATATCCTTCCTTAACTCTTTTACTTCAAATAGTAACCGTTTCTCCTTGTTCATGTTTTTAATTTTATCTTTAGAACATTGAGGACAATGTTAGATTTAAGTTTGGGGGTATGGGAGAAACTTTTTAGTTGTAATAATTAAACTCCAGAGCCTAGAAATTTATGCGTATTTAGGATAGCACTAACCAATCTAAGTGGATGGAAACATTTTTGTTTTAGGAGTTGAGGAACCAATCTGACTAGATGGAAACATCTATAGAGTCTATTCATAAAAGCACAGAGCTCAGGTGTTAGAAATAACATGATAGTTTCGCCATATCTTGTCGAGTCCTTTTCACTTTCTATTTTTAGTTTTCTTTTATTTCAAGTGATTTGGTGGGGCACACAATTCAAGTTGTTACCTTTGCTAGGGTGAAATAGAGTGACTGAGTTACCTTTTCAAAAAAAAAATAAAAAATAAAAAAAAATAGACCGGACCAGTTAGACCAATCGGAATAAGTATTAACACTTGGATAGCAATATGCGTGTGTTCTCCCTGTTTCCGTCGCCTAAGCAAGCGTGGAATGCAGGACCCGTGGGAACTATCGTGTAATCTGCTGACAAGAAGCATGCGCTTGGATCAAAAAGATCTATTCATGCCGTTAAGTTAAAAAAAAAAATGGTTATTGTTATGTGTAGTCAACTGCTGGTTCCCTTGTATTTGCCAGTTTGTTGATCTAGATTTAAGTTATTGACCACTGGTTCCCTTGTATATGCCAGTGTGTTAATATTAGTCATACCGGTATCTCAGTCATTTAGGTTAGGTTCACCTTGGCAGAGGCCTTCAGACAGATATGGGAAACACCGTTCACTTTTCAACCATCTACATTTTTCTTTTTCCATCTTCTTAATCTTTTCATGTGATTAGTCTGACTCCGAGTATGATGTCCATCGTGAAACTATCTTAGTAGAGCTCTGTCACTTATATGAATTTTAGTATGCTTGAGTGCAAACTCGTGTACAGCAATTGGAATTTCGCATCAGGGTTCTTCCTCTTAGAGTCAATAATTGTATGCCAACCAAGGAGGTTCTTTAGTGCTTTCCAAGGTTCTGCGTAGATAGCTAGGGTCTGGTGTATTGGTTTTTGTGGGTACACCTCTGATAAACCCACCCGAGATTAACTCGGTCACTTTTCAAGAATAAATTTTGCTCGAGGACTAGCAAATAATAAGTTTGGGGGTATTTGATAGACACATTTTTGTGTCTAATTTGATCTCAATACTATATATTGTTGGCACTCGATTTTGTACTAATTTTGTTATTTTATGTATTTGTAGGTATTTTTTGGAAATAAACATTTTTGGAAAATTCTGCTCGAAAAGTTGATTTTGTCACCCGGAGGACAAGTGTTGTTCGGACTCTCGCTTTTGGATAAGGGGTAACCTAATTACTAAGGGGCACCCCCAGGTCACCCCAAGGCAGCTGCTATTCGCACCCAAGTTCTGGTTAGGGGGAGGACACCTTCTTCCCAAATTCAAAAAAACAAAATTGGCGGGAAAAAATTGTTATCAACTGGCAGAACCAGGGTCGAACAGTTTGGGGCCGAGAAGAGCACCACAGGAGGCGTAAATCAGAGTTTCAGAATTTCTCCTGCTGCTGTTCCGCCATTGAAGAAGCTTGAAGAACACGAAGAACGGACTGCCGAGGACAGACTTATTTCCAGAAGCGTCAACAGCAGAAGTCAGGTGTCGTAGTTCAGCAGCAGAGGTTTATTATCGTTCTTTTCTGGACGCCTTATGTGGGTCGCAGAATTACTGTTTTCATTCTTTTCACTCTTTTAATCAACTTTTTGAGCTATAAACATGTATTTTGAGCAAGTGATTAATATGAGGAGCTAAACCCCAACACTGGGATGATGGAGGAAGCCATTTTTCATGCATGTGGTAATTTTATTTAATTCTTTTATGACTATTTGCACTATTATTAATCGTTTCATGATTTTTATTAATTAGTTGTGATGTCGTTTGATGGTGTATGCTTAGACGTAAGAGCTTTTGATGCACCATGCTTGTGATTTACAATTGATGTTTTACAAAATCTATCTTTGGCAAATAAAAGAGTCAATATTTATAAGCTATAACTGTTAGAATTGATAGTTGAACCGCATGAGTATAAGAATTGGTGGAATCCTGAGTCCCAGTCTCTTGATCATTGTGACACATATTTTGTACATATTTTTGGTTTTTAAATCTTTACAAGTCCGAGCAACGAATCTTTACTTACCTCTTGAAAAATATTACAACAAAATGGCGCCGCCGACGCGGACTTGTATATAGATTGATTTTTTTTTTTAGGTTTATTATTATTATTTTTTTATTTGTTCCTTTTTACTTTGTCTTTTTGTCTTTGATTTACAGGTTCGAAGTGGAGCACTAAGGACTTGGAGAGGAAAAAGCTTAAAGCGAAAAGCGAAAAGAGAAGAAAAAAGGACAATTTTAGGATTTAGTTTTTAATTTTTAATTTTTTTAGAGTGTGTGAGGAAAACTGTAAAAAAAATTTTTATTTGGACTTTGGACTGGACTCTTGGACTTTATTATTATTAATTTTTTTTTTAACCCTACGGAAGGGTATTATTAATAAAAAAAAAAAAAAAAAAATTATTATATAAACTGTGTGCAGGGAAGGACGACGATTACTATATCGTCTCGTCCCCTCGGGTTCGCACACGGCATAGGAGTCGTGGCCCGAGTCGACGACAACGGTTCATCGCCCGTCTGGTACGGGAGGTAAGTCCAATCGAAACACCCGCGAATCTCCTGCAAGCGGGTTACTGTCTGCCTTAAGGTGATAATTGTTTGAGGACGAACCGGACTGTTTTTATTTTCCTAGTAAAGGGCAAGGCCTGGCCTAAACAAGATAAGGGTTCGGATTTCATCACCGTTCCCTTCTTGCCCGCCTTAGGAAAACGAAACCTAACGCGAACCCAAGCTTAAAATTTGGAATAGAACGAGACCGATAGGGTAACGAGCTTAATAGGAAACTCGTTCGAAAAATATTGGTTGCTCTTTAAGCACACTCCAAAGTTCATGATGGTTTCTGTGGGTTGAATGCGTGACTGCGCCGCCTTGTGATAGCGGTGAGGCCTTGGGTATCAAAGCTCCACTGAGCTTCCCTCGCCTCAATTCAACTTACTTTGACTCGGATTGATTCCAGAGGGGTTTGCTCAAATTGCAACGAATTCCCTTTCGAAAGATAGAAGATGGTCTAGAAACAATCTAAGTGGAGCCATCATGCTTTTTGTTTGCTAGAAATCTTTAGGTTTGCTTTGGTGGAGTCGAGTCGGCCTTGTTTGTGATTGTATAGAATCCCTCTGTAGTTTATATTTCTTCGGTGATGAATCCTTTTGAGGAGACGCCACCTGCGATGACGTTGCGAGAATATATGTCTAGAAATTCTCGTTATCAAGAGACGTCTTCGGAAATGACTCTTGGTGAATATATGCGTGGGCAGCGATATATGGATACTCCAACTTTTATTGAGGAATCACCTCTAACGATCTATGAGAAATATTATAAACATAGACCATGTAGTTTGGAACAAAGATTGAGAATTCTTGAATTTCAAAAATTGTATCATGATGATGAGGATAGTGATGATGAAGAATCTGAAATATGTGGGAATAGTGATCAGGAATTTGTTACCCCAGTTGAGCCTTATAATGATTATATTATTTCTGGTTCAGATCCTAATAATTTTAAAAATTATTCACCTATTCAAAAGGACGAGGATTTGACTAGAGATACCCACGTTTCAGACGATGTAGTATATCCTGTTTACGAAACCGATGATGGTTTAGAGGAACCAGTTTATCTTGAGATCGAGTCAAACAATTTAGAAACAATATTCTTAGATGAACTCGTAGAGATTAGCGAGGATGAACCTGACTTAGAAAAATCAATTGCCGACCTAGAAATTAGGGAGGTTATGACCAGTCTATCTAGAGACGCCGAAAACTCTAAGTTTGGGGGTGAGTATCATTCTCCATGTGCTTTAACTCTTAGTAAGGTCCCTCACTTGGGACTTGAAATCAATGCCTCAACCATCTTACAAGATTATCTTCATAATCGTTTTCCAGAACCTAATGATATCCAACAAGAGTCTCAAATGTTAGAAACCCATCCTCTGGTTGATGTGGTTAACCCAGGCAATAATACCAAGATTGATTTTGTTTTCCCACCAAATAGTTTTCTTCCAATTGTGGGAACGTATAGATTTCAAATGTGTCACTTATTAAGTTGTGAGACTAAACCTAAATTCCTTAGAAAATTAGAATCGACACATTTGCTTAAGAATGACCACAATTATCACTGTGGTCAACTTTGTAAGTCATATCTGACTGACTTAGAGGATCCGCAATTATTTAGGTTATTACTTCGTGATTCTAAGTTCGTATTTGAGTTTTTACAGACTCTAAGACCTAGTGATTCGGATCCCATCTATGAAGAAACGCAGCCAATGAAAATATTCTATTTAGACCCTTTCATAGAACCTGAACCTGAACCACAATTAGATATAAATATCTTAATCAGGAAACTAGATAAGGGCATGTTATTCTTGTTCACTTTCTTGGGTTATTGTAGTTTCCTTTGGTCAGCTCTTTTTCGTTTTGAAGACCCACAGTTATTTCGACTGTTACTTTATGGTTCGAGTTGACTAATCCTTTCCTAAGTCTGGCTGAAGACTTTAAACTTAGCACTTCTTGGGAGGTAACCCAATCTCATGCAACACGGTAATATCTTTCCTTAACTCTTTCGCTTCAAATGGTAACAGTTTCTCCTTGTTCATGCTTTTAGTTTCATCTTTAGAACATTGAGGACAATGTTAGATTTAAGTTTGGGGGTATGGGAGAAACTTTTTAGTTGCAATAAATAAACTCCAGAGCCTAGAAATTTATGCGTATTTAGGATAGCACTAACCAATCTAAGTGGATGGAAACATTTTTGTTTTAGGAGTTGAGGAACCAATCTGACTAGATGGAAACATCTATAGAGTCTATTCATAAAAGCACAGAGCTCAGGTGTTAGAAATAACATGATAGTTTCGCCATATCTTGTCGAGTCCTTTTCACTTTTAATTTTTAGTTTTCTTTTGTTTCAAGTGATTTGGTGGGGCACACGATTCAAGTTGTTACCTTTGCTAGGGTGAAATAGAGTGACTGAGTTACCTTTTCCAAAAAAAACAAAAAAAACAAAAAAAAAAACAAAAAAAAAAGACCGGACTAGTTAGACCAATCGGAATAAGTATTAACACTTGGATAGCAATATGCGTGTGTTCTCCCTGTTTCCGTCGCCTAAGCAAGCATGGAATGCAGGACCCGTGGGAACTATCGTGTAATCTGCTGACAATAAGCATGCGCTTGGATCAAAAAGATTTATTCATGCCGTTAAGTTAAAAAAAAGAAAAAGATGGTTATTGTTATGTGTAGTCAACTGGTGGTTCCCTTGTATTTGCCAGTTTGTTGATCTAGATTTAAGTTATTGACCACTGGTTCCCTTGTATATGCCAGTGTGTTAATATTAGTCAGACCGGTATCTCAGTCATTTAGGTTAGGTTCATCTTGGCAGAGGCCTTCAGACAGATATGGGAAACACCGTTCGCTTTTCAACCATCTACATTTTTCTTTCCATCTTCTTAATCTTTTCATGTGATTAGTCTGACTCCGAGTATGATGTCCATCGTGAAACTATCTTAGTAGAGCTCTGTCACTTATATGAATTTTAGTATGCTTGAGTGCAAACTCGTGTACAGCAATTGGAATTTCGCATCAGGGTTCTTCCTCTTAGAGTCAATAATTGTATGCCAACCAAGGAGGTTCTTTAGTGCTTTCCAAGGTTCTGCGTAGATAGCTAGGGTATGGAGTATTGGTTTTTGTGGGTACACCTCTGATAAACCCACCCGAGATTAACTCGGTCACTTTTCAAGAATAAATTTTGCTCGAGGACTAGCAAATAATAAGTTTGGGGGTATTTGATAGACACATTTTTGTGTCCAATTTGTTCTCAATACTATATATTGTTGGCACTCGATTTTGTACTAATTTTGTTATTTTATGTATTTGTAGGTATTTTTTTGGAAATAAATATTTTAAGAAAATTCGGCTCGAAAAGTTGATTTTGGCACCCGGAGGACACGTGTTATTCGGACTCCCAAGTTTGGATAAGGGGTAACCTAATTACTAAGGGGCACCCCCAGGTCACCCCAAAGGCATCTGATATTCGCACCCCAGTCCAGGATAAGGGGCACCATCTTCAACAATTTGAAAACTGAAAATTGGCGGGAAAATGTTCACAGTTCAGGAGAATTTTCGATCGAAGAAATGAAGTAGTTGTAGGTCGATTCAATGGCTGAATTTTGGCAGAAAGATGTGATTTAGACTATGGAAGATAGTTTGGGTGTCGAATTTGATCGGAATTGGCTGGAAATATCGATTTGATTCTCGAGCTCAAAACAGAGCTACACGGAGTGAACACGACCTGTACACGGTGTTTTGTGTGTTTTGGTTGTGCATGGAAGTGTTTTGGAGGAGTTGGATGACTTATGAGGCATGTATAAGGCTTACTAGAGCGTGCAGGATCGAAGTTTACGTGTGAAATTCTAAATCTGGTAAGAAAATATTCAAAAATAATGTTATTCACTGCCGAGTAAAGACGAATTATTTGGAGTTATGGCGAGGGATTTTAGCGTGTCTTTGAGTATAAATATGATCTTTGGGTCTACTAAAATGGTGGGTCGAGAGTTTTGGGGAGGTTTGGAGGCGAGCAGAGAGGCGCAGGAGGAGTTGCAGAGAAGTTACCTGCTGCTGCTGCTGCTGCCATTAACACGCCTGAAGAACACGAAGAACGGACCTGCCAGAGCAGTCGTTCTTAAACAGCGACAGCGACTCGTGGGTCGTAGTGTGGGTCTTAAAATGCTACAACAACAATTTATCTTTTTATCGTTCTTCCTTTTGTAACGGTGAACAGCGCCTTTGCAACAGTTATTTTTGTTGAAATTTTTCTGTTCACTTGTTTTACTCCCTTTAATCAACTTTTTGAGCTTAATACGTGTATTTTGAGATTATGATTAATATGAGGAGCTAAACCCCAACACTGGGGTGATGGAGAAAGCCTTATTTCACACTTGGGTAATTATATTTAATTCTTCTCATGACTTTTGCATTAATTTTAATTGAAATTATGATTTGAAAAAATTAGTTGTCATTTGATTTGATGCGGCATGCTTAGCTTAGATGATTTGATGCCTCATGCTTAACATTTACATCTAATATTTGGAGAATTTATCTTGGCAAAAATAAGAGTCAATATATTTGATATATTTACTGAGCTATAATTGTTAAAAGAATCATTATTTGAACCTTAAGAAATGAATTCGGTGGAATCCTAAACCCCAGTACCTCTTGCACCATTGTTAATATCTTTGTGTATATAATTTTTATAAATCTAAAAATCCATTACCTTCACAAGTCCGAGAGTTTGAACCTTTATTACTACAACCACACGAAAATTTTTAAATCAGATGGGATGAACTTTTATCTACAAAGATTAAATATATTATATGTCTCTATGCAAATATTGATGAAAAATATAACGAATCTTTGAATATTCCGCAGTATTGGTCTTTCCCTGATCCACATCTTTGTGTAAGTACTATGCGGCTCCATAAGTTCTCTTGTGTGAGCATTTACGATTAAATTAATCATGGATTCTCTTGTGGTTAATTTAATTGAGTATTTTGGATACAAATTCATGTTTCATGTGATTTGTTAATGTCCAAAGAAATCTTTTTTTTCTTGTGAAAGTAAGGTCGCACTTGTTGTTCTTTCGGGAATGACATTTTATGGGGGAGAGTTCTTAATTGAACTTGTGCTTAATTGCCAAGTCTTTGTGGGGTGTGCGACTGTGGAATATTGTAGGAGTTTTCTTGTATCTTTATAAACTCCTTGATTAATACACTAGTTTCGTCTATGTGAAATCATCGAAACAAAGTTGATATATGTTGTCTTTTGGTCATGAAGTATCTCTATGGAAATTTCATTAGGATCCCACTAGTTTTCGTACCTTTGCCAATTTATATTGACAAAAAGGGGGAGAATTAATGTGTAGTTCACACTACAAATACATATGATTTACGGATCATTGTGTAAGGGGGAGCGGTTTTCATGTGAGATGAAGTATTGACTAAGGGGAAGTGATACATATCACCACACTATTGTTGTCAAAGTTGTGATACAATTGGACTTTGACGCTTTGTAATAATACTATGACACTGTATAACAATGATTGGGAGCTACTGCTTTCTCATTGTTATAGCTACGGATCTTCAACAACTATGATGCTGAGTTGAACACGTTCAGAATCACTGGAGTACTTGGAAGTGACGAAGATTTCGAGTAATATTGAAAACCAAGGAAATCAAGCTTTTGTATTGAGAGCTACAAAGTTTATTTATTTTGTAATCCATATGCATTGATAGTTTTGTCACTAAAATTAACAAAGGGGGAGATTGTTAGAGCACTGCTCGGTCGAACTCGCAGGCGTTGCTATCTCAAGCTTGTTGGTCAAGTTTAGTTGCCAAACCTATAAGCCGTGATTTCTACTCTACTTATAGCTAAGTCTCGGATTAGGATAAAAAGTGTAGTTGAGCATTAGACTCCACGACGTTCATCGATTGAAGACGAAGAACTACTAAGGGGAGATTATGGAACCTCATCAACAAAAGGTATGTGAAGACTTGAACTCATCTATCACTCAAAAGTCTATCTACTCTATATCCTATTTGAGACAAAAGTCGTATAGCTATATAGACTTCAATTATGCACATTTGATATTTCGAGCTGAATTTAACTCGCTTACATGTTTCTCGAAATATGTGTTGGTAAACTTTCACTTTAACCAAGTTCATCTTATATTCTTGACGAAAGTCAAAAGATGATCATGTGAAAATTACCCTGTAACATCTTACATGATTTGTGTGAGACATTCATTTGATGTAGACTCGGAATATTTCGCATTGATCATTCAATCACTTGAAAATTGCTTTGAAGCTAATAGTTTGTGTGAGGCAGCAATTGTCGTCTTCCGAGAATGTTTCAATGTTTGAAATGAGAGTTTAGAACAATTGGATAGAAACATAGTATGCGTACTTTCATATATGTAGTCCAAGTCCGGGAACCATGGTTGGTTAATGAAAGTCTGGGAACCTTGTACGCATACCGGTACGTGTACTGACGTGAGGTTCAGGTTTCGGGAATTTCTGGAGAGTTTGGAGGTATGCGTACCCGTTCACATACTGGCGAACCCAAACTTAGTCCGGCTACTTAGGTATGCGTACCCGTATGCATACCTGAGTAAGTTAAGTTCTAAAATCAGTTTGTTCATGAACTAATACATTTATATAATAAGAAATGCAATCTTTTGCAAACCATGGCTATAATGTTCATGAATTGATTCGAGTGAATCAAAATCAATTTTGCTTCCATTGTGTCTTGTATACTTCTATGAGAATATAAACAATTGAACACTCTAGAACTAGTTTCATTTGAGTTATTTGAACTAGTTATGGTGAAGATGAGTACGGTTGATATGAAAGTGTTCATATGGCTAACCTCAATTAACTATTTTTGAGCCAACAAAGGTGTACATGTTGAGATATAACTCTTTGATATACTTTTCTCAAGATTGAGTCTGACTGTCTAGTTGATTCTCTTGAAAGTATATTGGAGTTAGTACATACAGATTGCTAAGCGAAATATTGGGTGTGGTTGTTAGACAACCGCTTTTTCAGGATCCACTACAGAGTTGCCAACACTTTTACTTTTTTCAAGTAATTTAGTGTTCTTTTGTGCTTTGAAAGAAATATCCTTTCCAGATTTGGATGTTTGATCATGGTCAAAGATCTTTAACTTTCCAACAAGAGTATTTCTGGAAAGTGTATCAAGGTTATTTATTTCAACGATGGCATGTTTCTTAGAATCGTATCTAGCTGGTAATGATCTGAGAATTTTCATCACAATGTCCTTTTCAGGAATAATCTTACCCAATGCAAAGGATGCATTAACAATTTCAGACACTTTGTGATTAAACTCCATCAAATGAATCTTCATCATCCATACGAAGGTTTTCCCAATCAGAATTTAGGTTTTGAAGCCTAGCTTCCTTTTCAAAGGTATTCCCTTCAAATACGGTTTTTAAGATATCCCAAGCATCTTTGAACCGAGTGCACATAGTCACATGGTGCTGAAGATCTGGGGTATTGGCATGTATGATAGCATTTAATTCGTCATAATTTTGCTTTGCAGTGAGAATCTCGTGAGGCTCATATCTACCAATTTCCTTTGCAACAGTTACACCGTCTACTGTAACCATTGGAGGATTATATCCATTAACAACATAAACCCATGATTGAAAATCATGTGCCTGAAGAAAGGCATGCATAACAATTTTCCACCATAATTAATTCGAGCCATCGAAGACTGGCGATCAGTTTATAAGGATAGCGCTTCTATCCATAGAGTCAGATTGCTACAAACACAGACTTATGAGGTATTAGCGTTTTTGCCTGCTCTGATACCAATTGAAAAAACGTGGGTCTAACAACCACACCCAATATTTCGTTCAGCAATCTTTATGGACTAACTCCAATATAATTCCAATAGAATCAACTAGACAGTCAGACTCAATCAAGGAAAAATATCCAAGAGTTACATCTCAATTTCTCAATACAATATGCAATCGAACAGATAGAAATCTGTGAGCCTGATTGATATGAGAAATAACTTGAACGGTATCAAAAACTAATGTTCAAGTGTCAATCAATTTCAATCAACAACCAAAGGTCGGATTTACTAATTGATTGAACTGCGCATAACCTGTGATATTTCAATTATATAAACAAATATAATGAGGAAAAGAAATAACACAGACACCAAAAGTTTTGTTAACGAGGAAACCGCAAATGCATAAAAACCACGGGACCTAGTCCACATTCGAACACCACATTGTATTAAGCCGCTACAGACACTAGCCTACTACAAGTTAACTTCAGAATGGAATGTAGTTGATCCCTAACCAAGTCTCACACTGATTAATGTACAGTCTCGTTCCTTACGCCTCTGAATCTTAGCAGGACTCTACGCACTTGATTCCCTTAGCTGATCTCACCCACAACTAAGAGTTTCTACGACCCAAAGTCGAAGACTTTGTACAAAAATATGTCTCGCACAGAAAAGTCTATTTTGATAGATAAATCTGTCTCCCACAGAAATACCTACAAAGTTTTTGTTCCATCTTTTGATAAATCAAGGTGAACATGAACCAATTGATAATACGATCTTATATTCCCAAAGAACAACCTAGAAATATCAATCACCTCACAATAACTTAACTATATGGTAGTAGAACAAGTTATTGTGGAATCACAAAGAATGAGACGAAGATATTTGTGATTGATTTTTATACCTGACATATCGGAGATAAATATTAAGCCAATCTTAGAGAAGATAGTACTCAATACGATAGAACAAGTAAGATCAGAACACGCAACTACAGAGAAAATTGTTGGGTCTAGTACGCAGCTAGTATCACACATGAGGTGTGGGGATTAGGTTTCCCAGTTGCTAGAGTTCTCCCTTATATAGTATTCGAATCAGGTTTTGATAGCTTTGAAACAAAGAAATCAATATTTACTGTTAGATGAAATCCTGATTTAAGATTCAAGCTAAGTTTGCTTAAAAACAAAGCAATATCTCTCCACCGTTAGATGGTATTGGCTTGTTACACACAAATTAAATATACCTTCATTTAGATATGGGTAACCGTACCTAAACGTGTATATTGAGTTGGCTCAACAATAGTTAACCGAAGTTATCCATATGAACACTTTTCTATTAACTACATTCATCTAACACTTCTAGATCAACTGAATCTAATTATATTACTCATAGAGTTTTTCAATTGTTTATATTCTCATAGAAGTATTACAAGACATAATTGAAACAAAATCGGATTGATTCAAGAGAATCAATTTACGAACATTAAGCCATAGTTGCAAAGATTGCATTCCTTAATTTATATATGTACTTGTCCATGAGTATGAAATCATACTTAACCGATTTTATAACTTAAACCAACTCAGTTTGCAAACGGGTACGCAAACTTAAGTTCTGAACTTTGGTCTTGTCCAACAGTTCGCAACCCGGTATGCATACTGTCGTCCCGGACCTAACTCAGATAGAACCGTTCGCATACTAGTATGCATACTTGGTTCCCATACTTTAACAGTTAAAACCGTGCGCATACAGGCATGCAAACTTGGTTTCCGGACCTGAATCATACTACAACAGTTTGCAAACTGGTATGCATACTAATACTGTGCTATATCCAGACAATGGTTAATTGTTCTAAACTTTTATTTTAATCATTGAAACATCCTTAGAAGACGAAAATAGATGTCTCGCACAATCTATTAGCTTATAAGTAATTTTCAAGTGATCGAATGATAAACACGAAACATTCCGAGTCGATATCAAATGACTGTCTAACACAAATCATGTAAGATGTTTCAAGGCAATTTTCAGATGATCATATTTTGACTCATTATTTGGTTTCCAACAAATAAATTGTTTCCAACTAAACTCGTCAAGAATAATGATGAATGTAGCTAAAGCAAAAAGCTTCCAACACATATTTCGAGAAAGATATAAGCGAGTTAAACTCAGCTCGAAATATCAAATGTGTATAATGTAAAAGTCTATATAGCTATACGACTTAGTCTAATTAGGAGATAAAATAGAATAGACTTATGAGTGATAGATAAGTTTTAGTCTCCACATACCTTTTATTGATGAAGTTCCTCCAAGCTCTCCTCACTAGATATTCGTCTTCAATCGATGAAAGCCATGAAGTCTAAAGGTCAACTACACATTCTATCCTAGTCTGAGACATAGCTATAAGTAGACTAGAAATCAAGACTTATAGTTTTGATCACTTAAACTTGACAAAAAAGCTTGAGATAGCAACGCTTGCGAGTTCGACCGAGATAAAATTTGTAAAATTTCAAAGCACGATTTTTTATATGTGTTATACTCTAGTTTGCTTGTCAATTATTTTCCCGAAAAATAGAACGCATAATAGGTTATGTAGACATTTTAATAACCTCAAATACTTTAGATGCACAAAAACTGAAAAATATTTTGGACCTATAAAATCTTTTTTGGGCCTTAGCCTAATTTCCCCAAAAGAGATTTCAAGGACTGGCCCAATCTGAATGGTTCCATAATTGGCATGTCGGCCCATGTTCCAGAATTTCCTTCTCCTATGTGAAGCACGTGAACCCATGCGTGTGGACATGAGGACATAAGAAAAGGATATATCGACCGGAGAATATGCCATGAAACCCTGATCATATGCATAAATTTCATTTATACTAATTATTTCCATTAGTGTATGATTTAATCTATATGCAAAATACTACACATAATATTTTTTAGCTTATAAGTGATCAGGGCTCGAACACAAGAGGTATGAGGACTCGAAAACTGAATGTCATCAAACTCTGCATTGAATAGATAACTTACAGCTAAGAGTGAGCTCAATTTTGTCAGCATTGTAATTCGAAGCTAGTGTATATTAATTGCGTTGCCCATAACAATTCAAGCAATAGGCATATTAATAAACTGATAAAAAGAACCTTGAAGATACAATAGAATAGACTTCTAAGTGATATATAAGTTTAGTCTCTATATAACTTTTGTTGATGAAGTTCCTCCAAGCTCTTCAGTAGATCTTTTTCTTTAATTGGTGAACGCTGTGAAGTCTAAAGCTCAACTACGCACTTTTATCCTAATCCGGAACATAGATATAAGTAGACTGGAAATCAAGTATACATAATTTCGATCAACTAAACTTGACAAACAAATTTGAGATAGCAATGCTTACGAGTTCGACCTAGCTGTGCTCTAACAGTCTGTATTTCATTTTCTCGTTATTGTTGATAACAACAAAACATCAATTGTAGAGAGTGCTGATCCAAAAAGCTCAATGCCATGTCGAATGCCACAAATGAGTGCACCTATATCAAGTTTCGATTGATTTTCATTTGATTTTTTTTTTGAGCTTTGTCTAGAAACACCAAATTGATTTTTTCATTTTTTTCATTTGGTTTTATTATTGTGTTGTTAATGACCAAATAATTGAATTCTTCATATTATAACCGTAAGACTTATTATTTGTTATTTTTAAGTGAAGGATTTTAGTAAATTTTTTTTTTTTGCATTGGTTGCATAATATATTATGCAGTTATCAAAATGGTTGCATAATCTGTTATGCATCCGAAAAAAATATATGCACAACACATTATGCCACTATTATTTTTTTGTGTTCATATATTAAAAAAATGGTTGCATAACTGTTATGGAGCCACATTCTCCTACACAATAAAAAAAATTGTTTAGACTTTAGTTATTTACCAAAGATTATAAATTCCATGCAACAATCGTGAATATGCCCGAATTTGGTTTTGAAAAAGGAAAGACACTATTTGGATTCGCCTATAATTATTGTGGAGGATCAAGTAATTTTAATCTCATATTCTAACCATAAGATTAATCATCTTTTGAAATTGAAGGATTTCAGCAAGTTTCTTTCTTGTAGGGATGCATAATTTATTATGCATCTATAAAATTGGTTGCATAACATGTTATGTTTTTGATAAAATGGATGGATAGCATGTTATGCGTCTGACGAAATGGCTACAACAACTTTTTTTTTAAAACTGAAATCGACCAAAAAATGATTGCATAATCTGATAAGCAACTACAAAAATATCTACCTAACCTGTTATGCACACATTATATGACCCACTAAAGTAAAATAAAAAAGTTGCATAATTGGTTATGCATCCGAGAGAATTGCTGCATATATAGCACATTATGCATCAACTTTTTGTTTTGTTAGCACTGAAATCAACCAAAAAATGGTTGCACAACCTGTTGTGCAGCTACAAAAATAGATGCATAATTCGTTATGTATCCTTTTTTGATTGAGTATTTTCTTCAAACATATACATTGTTTTAGTGGTTGTGTAACCAAATTAGTGGATGCATGAACTTAAATATGGTTGCATAATTCGTTATGCATCATTTTTGGTTATTGGAATGTTATTTTTTTAGGATAATACATCGTTTTAGTGGTTGTGTACCAAATTAGTAAATGCATAAACCAAAATATATTCTCCATAAAGTGTTATACATACTTTATGGTAGCTACGTAATGTATTATTATGCATCCTTTGTGGTGTCTGCATAATGCGTTATCCATCTATTTTGTACAAAAAGAACAAAATGTGTTATGTATCAAGTTTTTAAATTTTTTGCCTAAAAGAACAATCACTTCCGACCTTTTTGTACAAAAATTAAATTTGATATTGTTGTTTGTACTCGTTGTATATATATTATTAAAAGCTTCCCAATGAGATAAAATTTGTAAAATTTCAAGACACGATCTATTATGTGTGTTATATTGTAGTTTGTTTGCCAATTATATTCCGAAAAATAGAATGCATAGTGAGCAATGTAGACATTTTAATAACCTCAAATAATTATAGTGCACAAAAACTGAAAAAACATTTTGGACCTATTAAATCTTTTTTTTTGGCCTTAGCCTAATTTCCCCAAAAGAGATTTCAGGGACTGGCCCAATCTGAATGGTTCCATAATTGGCTTGTCGGCCCATGTTCCAGAGATTCCCTTCTCCTATGTGAAGCACGTGAACCCATGCCTGTGGACATGAGGCCGTAAGAAAAGGCTTTGTAGACCGGAGAATATGCCATGAAACCCTCGCCATATGCATGAATTTCAATTATGCTAAGTATTTCGGAAAATGGGTCATTTGTCCAAATATTTTTAAAACATGATTTAAATGGACGAGTAAAAATGAGTACGGAAAATGGGTCATTTGTCCAAATATTTTTAAATCACGGTTCAAATAGACGAGTAAAAAATAGTTTGGGTGAAATGGCCAAAAAATAGTAAAAAATAGTTTGGTCTTTTTAACCAATTTTGTGAAATGAGTATGGATGAAATGGACACCAAAAAAATAGTAAGGATGAAACTGGATTTATCGTGACTTAAACTTAAAAAATAGCAAGGATGAAACTGGATGCATCCTGATGTAAATTAAAAATAAGAAAAAGTATTTGAAAATGAGTAGGATGAAACTGTTTACATCCTGGCTATTTTTAAATTTTTGTCCATTTAAACAGTATCAAAATCTAAATGTCATTTTCACCCAGTAATTATTGATTTTGATATTTTTAATCAATTTTGTGTAATTATTTCCATTAGTATATGATTTAATCTATATGCAAAATACTACAAATACTTATTTTTCTTAGCTTCCAAGTGATCAGGGCTCGAACGCAAGCAAGAGGTAAGAGGACTCGAAAACTGAATTCATCAAACTCAGCATCGAATAGATAACTTATAGCTAAGACTGAGCTCAATTTTGTTAGCTTTGTAATCCGAAGCTAGTGTCTATTAATTGCGTTACCCATAACAATTCTAAGTGACACATTGACAGGCATATTAATAAACTGATGGACAGTTAGCAGGGGTTTAAGAGCCGTGCACATTTGGACGGTCATATTATACAGATAAAAAAAGAGAGTAGCAGGCTTCCACTTCAGGCATTAGTCTCCTGAGTAGAATTATGGTTATTAACTAAGTACTATTAAGAGAGAGCAAATAATAAAGTAACGGGAGTAACCAGCCAGTTTGTCTCCGCAACAGCTCATGATAGCTATTGTCTTCAACTGGAGTTGACATTAGAATGCGCGGGTGACCAAAGTGAGTGGCTGACGCACACGGAGAATGAAAACTTCATGTGTTTGCTGTCGACTGACTAGTTTTTATTCTTTCATGAGATCTAGCAGTGCAAGAAATTAATAAAAATGGGAGGGAAAAAGAAAGAATTTTTTTCTTTTTAGATTCGCCTCTACTAACTTACACTCAAGTAGTAGTATGTGATCAATAATAAGCTAGTTCTAGTGAGTAGCGAGGGTTTCAGTCCCTCGAAGACGTAATGTTTGTCTATAACAATGCACATTGACCTTTCTCTTATCTCTTGTTTACTCCTATTTAGTAATATTATTTTGTTATGGTTTCCTACTATTCTTGGATCAAAAGATTTGATCATTAATGAATTTCTTATACGAACTGATGACATTTACTTTTTTGGGAGAATCTATGGAAGAGCTGTAACGTGAGAAAAAGAAGGGAGTCCCAGGCGGAAGCAAGGAGGAAGTGCAACTATTGGATGTAGACCCTGTCCCGTGAGATATGTAGTCGGTGCTTAGAGCATCCACAGTGGACGAGTATAACCAAATTTATGGGATGAGATCCTAACACAGTGGGACGGAGTAAAGATCAAATTTGGACCAAAGATCAAATTTGGACCAAAGATCAAATTCCAGACCAAATATGGTCGCGACCAAATCCCAAATTCTAATATAGTCGGGCGTAAATTTAAAGTACGTTTGATGCTGGGCGTAAATTTAAAGTACGCTTGTTAACGGGCGGAGATTTAAATTACGCCCGATGAAAATTGAAATTAAATAAAAAAGAAAAAGAATGAACGGACTTTTAAATTACGCCCGATGGGATTTTACAAAAAATGGGCGGACTTTTAAAGTCCGCCTGATGGAATTTTGCAAAAAACGGGCGGACTTTTAAAGTCCGCTTGATGGAATATAAATGGGGCGGACTTTTAAGGTCCGCCTGATGAAAAAAAAAATGGGGCGGACTTTTAAAGTCCGCCTGACGAAATTTTAATCATGTACCGTTGCGTCACAACACGGACTAAACCCAAAATTTGGTCTTTTTTTTGATCTTTGATCTTTGGTTTTGATCGCACCACTGCAGTTGCTCTTAGTCACCCAATAATCACCCATTGGCAAGGGATGATCTTATTTGTCCAAAACATTTTTTTTTTAATAAAAAAGTTAATATATTAATTAATTAATATAATACAGAAGGTCTACAATTTCATTTTTATCAAAAACATTAGAAATAATGTTTTTCTTCCTGCGGAAGGATTACAGTTTCCAGATTTTGATAACAATTGGATTTCAGTTTCCGGACATTAAAAGATCACAATTTTAATGTTTTAATTTTTCTGTGCAAACAACTATTAAACCATGCGTTTTTCATATGCGTCATATGTTGCACTACTGTTTTATTTTTTTACTTGCTACCATCAAGCCATGCGTTTTTCATATGCATCATAGACCGTACTAATTTGTATTGTATTAGATTTGATAGTATCAAATGAGAATTACATATACAATTGCGGAATGGTAAACAATGGTGT
This sequence comes from Papaver somniferum, assembly GCF_003573695.1. NCBI lineage: Eukaryota > Viridiplantae > Streptophyta > Magnoliopsida > Ranunculales > Papaveraceae > Papaver > Papaver somniferum. The sequence continues at coordinate 55,304,684 of NC_039363.1, forward strand.
TCCAAATCTGATTGCAGTGGTACCAAATCAGTTCTGTGGATATGCCAAACGTAAGATGAGTAAGACGCATAATGAGGGAATTTAAGTTTAGATCAACAATTTTAAGTTAGCGTAGACTAATAAACAGCGACCGAGAAATTTTTGATGGTCAACCGTCAACAACACGTTCCTAATCTCAGTTGGAGTTGATCCCTGCTGAAACTAAGAGCGGGAGTGAAATGGAAAGATTCGAGGCACGTGGGGCGGGGTAATCCAATGTTGAGATTTGTGTTAATCAACATTAATATTGCACCAATCGATTGATAACAAAAGCATATTATTATTTATATAAATAATAGTAATATGCCATCTGTGACCATTAAACATGCAACTTCATTGCTTGGCCGTCCATGATCTGACTTAGGGGATCGTGTGACCTTTTCTATACGCATTTCCCGCCGGATTAGAAGATCCTCTTCACACAGCTTCGCTTCCCCGATGGCACATAATAATTCTTCCTTCATATATACTACAATTTTAGTAAACCAGGCCATGTTAGATTGTTACGGACACAGGTACCTCCTTCACTGACTCACCTCTATCTCCGTTTCACGTGGAGCTGCAGCTTCCAACCAAAAATATAAAATAACTCATTCTAAAAAAAAAATCAGGACACTTATCAAAGAAAAATGTTTAGCACAAAGCAACCAAAAAATTACTCCGGATCACTAAATTACACAGTCTATCAAAACTTCATCTGAAAGTGAAATGCCGTGCCTATTTATTTTGGCATACATTCTTTTTCATAAAAGAACATGTAAAAATCGCCTCAGGCGCTTTACCAATTTTAAGTCTCATGCATAATTGTAGAAAGGAAGGAATAATGTGTATTGTCACATTGCAAATCAAACTACGTATCAGATCAATTACTCAATCAATAGATTAAAATATAAATAATATATGCAACTCAAAATCTAAGGCTCTGATTAAACTTAACTATATAATAATGGGGTTAATTACTTAATTTAATTAACCAAGACCTAGGGGGAAGTGATCAGGGAGACTTTTACCTATTCTTCATTTTATTTTTGTTTTAATATTTTAGAATTATGGACCATCTTTAATGAGTAAACAAAAAGTTCAACTCTAAAGAGCTCCTTAAGTAGCTTAAATTGACACTATTGGAGGAACTTAGAGTTCAAGAAAGAGACAATGGCTACTACTACTACTTCTACTTCTACTACTGCAACAAGAAGTAGAAGCTCCACTAGTTGTCTAGTCATTTTCTCTATTTTGATTGTATCTTTGTTTCTATTATTACACTCCTCTACTGCATACAAGCCCGAAGATAACGATATTGCAGATGGTGAAGATTATGAGGTAGATTATCCATTCCCTGATAATCCAAAAGGAAAACCCAGAGGTCCTAAACAAAAGATCAAGAAAGGTGAGAAGTGTTATCCATGGAGAGGAAATATATGTAATGGCATAAAGGTTAACGATGGAGCTGGAATACTACAATGTTGTAGGAAACAATGTGTGAATTTGCTAGCTGATCCTAACAACTGCGGAGGATGTGGTAAGACCTGTGGATTTGGAAAACAATGTTGTGCTGGTTTTTGTACCGACGTCATTTCTAATGCACAGCATTGTGGTACTTGTTTCAATCAATGCTCACCGGCCGCTAAATGTGACATAGGATTATGTGGGTATGCATGATAGAAGATTGGTTATTCAAGGTATTATTTCATGGAGTTTTAAGTTTTCTTGATCAGTTTAATTAGCATCAAAAAAGTTCACAAGTTAGAGAGGCGGGAGAGGAGATACGGGGAGAAAGATCTACGGATAAGTCCAGATGTAACTTGGAATTAGTCATTGATTCTTATTACTATGGATTATGGTTTTATATTGACTACACATGAATATGCAAGCTTAGTTCTACATTCCTATAATCCTTCTTTAGCTTCATCCTTTTTGGGGTTTATACTTTAGGATTCCTGTAAACAAAGTTTGTCTTAATTTGAGTCAATAAAAAGTACTATACATAAGTGATTGATTACTACCAAGTCTTCTTTCTTGATTTTTACTTAGGGTTTTAGTTATTGGTAATACTTGTTTCAAGTCATTTATGTCTTTACCTAAAGTAGTTAATGTATTTCTTCAGTCCGTAAGAATTAAGATACCCGGTCCATTTCCAACTCAAGTCGCGATCATCAACACTCGAGCAATTCAATATCCTACTAGAAAAACATCTGCTTTTAATTGTACCGTCTGGTTCTTGCATCTCTAGTTTTCCTCATTGCCATGTATTCTGAATATCAAGTATTTGTTTGTGGTTTACAACACGAATCTTATTTGAGGAAATTTATTTTTTTCATCAGTATTACAGGAAGAAAATTTGATCGCTTCGTTTCTGTCGGTAGCCATGCTTTTATATGATTTTCGCGGTATAACCATAAACTAATGTTGATAAGATCCTTGCAGAACTCTTCAAATAGTATTGTGGGCACACAAACCACGAGGGGGTCCGAACGCTCACAATCAATCATTATCATCCGAAGAGATTGTGATGATGATATCCTGGTGTTGATTCATTGGCTCAAAAACTTCGGGTTTATCATGGCCTCATCTAACAACTCCATGCGAGGCGTTTGCGCATGGGATATAAGTATTAAGGAAAACAAAACATATAAGTAAACATCCATGGAGCTAAATAAATGTAAAGTGCTGGAATGTAAATAAAACCAAGGTTTACGTGGTTCAGCACTAAGGCCTACGTCCACGGGGTTTGTTGTTTTACTATCTTCTTCACGGTTACACGAATAGTCGAATGACTTTTGGGTTTACATGTTTCTCTCTTCTAAGTGATTAACTTACCCTTGCAATCTCTCTCTCTCTCTCTCTCCTTCTCTTCCTGATTTTTCCGATCCCCCTTCCTCTTGGTGGAGATGGGGTATTTATAAGGTTAGAATGTGGGACCCATCTCTGAAGACCGTTGGAACCTTATCTTCTTGTGTCCTTGCGTCCATCACGCGGAGGTCTGCGTTTGCCCCTTGATCCCGCAGAGGCATCCTCGCTCGTTCCACAGGTTGGTCGACACGTACACTGCTCAGAGTGTTTAATGCGGGTAGTTGAGGGGTCTGCTCGTGTCAGACAAGTGTCTTCTGCCCCCGTCAGTTCGTGTCAGCTCAATTTCTCTCCACCGTTGATCTTAGCTTCTCTTTTGGGGATGAGATAAAGTAACTCCTCGGGGTTTATTTGGTGTTTCGTGACGCATCATGTTTTGATGTTTTGGCCTGCATGCTTTCCACGTATCTTCTTATATACACGTGTCTGATAGTGAGATATATGTGTACACAATTTGCCCCTTTTCTTCGGGCTTGAATGACTAATGGGTGCCTTGAAGAAAAACTATCGTCGCATATTCTTCTCACTCCTACTAACTTCTCCTAGATACTTGGGCACGTCTTTTATTCGTGCATTAACTGCTTATGTAACGGGCACGTTTCCCATTCCTCCCTTAATTTCCTTCTCTTTCTTTCGGGTATTTTAAGGATAGAAAGAAAATTTAATTTCATTCTTCCTAAACGCTCTCTCAGTTTTCATTCTTTTTTCAGCCCTTAAATTCTCTGTCTGTCTTCATTGAACCTGTGACCTTAAATTCTCTGTCAGTCTTCATTGAACCTGTGATCTTAAATTCTCTGTCAGTCTTCATTGAACCTGTGATCTTAAATTCTCTCCACCTTAGCATTAATCACGCCCGCTTCCCTTGTTTGTTTCTTCTACTGCTGTTTTTGCCGGTAAGTTTTTCTTTTCTTTATTTCCACTGTTTCACGCTGTGTCGATTTGTAAATTCTCTGCTAATGTTGTTCCTTGTTTGTGATGAAGAACTTCTTCTGATGCTTGCATACTAGTTTGCCCCTGTTCTTCATCTTAAATTAAGGAAGCCACTATTTCGAGGGTATGAATTTTATGAAATTTTGAGCATGTATACTAATTGTAGGGTTTCTGCGTTATCGTGTGTGTATTGCTATGGATGTGGTTTTTTGATCTTTGGTAATGTTTTTGATTGTGTGTAACTTGTTCTTGATTTTAATCTTTTCGCAGCCATGTCTGACCGTCCGCGGCTTACTTATCAGACTCCTGATTCTGGGCTATCGAGATCTCCTCCGCGTAGAGAGTCTCAAGATGATGTTCGTCGGAGTCGAGTTTCTTCTGGAGCGAAGGCCTCGTCCTCTAGGGAAGAGATTCCTCCGACAATTCCGTCTGGTTCCCGAAGAGTTTTCGATCGCGCAGCGACTCGTCCTCGTGATGATACTAGGAGTACGCAGGCTCCGCCTCGTGCTGTTGCTTTTGACATTCCTCCTCTACGTTCGTTAGTGCCCGAGCATCATCTGCGGTCTCCTCCAACTTCTAAAGGAAAGAATACGAAGGGTGTAGCTCCGAGGGCTGAATCTTCAAAGAATCCCCCTGTGAAGAGAAAAGCTTCTGAAGCGTTCATTAGTTCATCCGGCCCCGCCGAGGAGGATGAGGCTGCCCCCTTGATACGCAGTGTCTCGGTTAGTAGGAAAAAAGTAACCTTCAAGCATATTGATCTCGAAATATTCAAGGAAAAGCATGAGCTTCAAGCCTTCGGGGTTCGTTTCTATGCCCCTGAGGATGATATTACTTATGAGCTTATCTCAAAGTATGAGTTCGATGAATTTCATTTGTTAACGACGGTTGGAGCATTCGAAGCTGGTCTTATGCTGCCGTTGTACAAATCAGGGGATTCCTTCTACTATGACGTGCTCGCTAGTCGTGAAGGCTCTTCCACCAACACTCACAGCCGTTCCGTATCCCAACTATCGGGGAATTATCTCCTGAAGGAATGCTATCTGCGGAGTAAGGGGGAAACGTCGATGACTTGCTACGTCCCCAATCCCATGGAGAAGGAATGGTATACTCCTGAGAATTTCAATAACTCCTTCGGTGATTACGTCAATAGTAGGAATCGCAAGCCGTGGAGTGTCAGCCTTCGGAATCTCCCTGCTCCTCGGGGCGAGATTCGTCTGTTAAATGAGGTCAGCGATGCCAAGCTGAAGTATGTTCTTGGCACGGAGGGGTCTAGTCGTCGGAAACTCTTCCCCGCGCGAGAGAGGATCAAGCGCGATCATGACTACGAGTGGCACGCCACCGTTATCGAGATAGTTGGTCCGTGGGCTTACGGTTGGATTCCTGGTCCCCGCGGTTGGCGGCCTACCGAGAGTAGTAAGCCACGCGAGTCTCCTCCTGCTCGCTATGGAGATTTCTGTCCCTGGCGTCTGAACTTTGCGGGTATGAATTTTCCTTATGCCCTTGACGTCGTAGAGGGAGACGAGGAGGAAGGTTCTGGTGCTATACTTCCACCGAAGAATACCTCAACTGCTCAGGTACGCGGATTCTAGCTGCGCTTCTCTTTTATAACTTCATCAGTCGGGAAAAATAATTCTTTTTGTGGTGTTGGTTTCAGGTGTTGAAGAAGAAAAATATTAGGCCGAAGCAGTCTTCTACTATTGTGATGGGCGAGGCTGAAGCCCAAGAAGAAGTTACTAGTCCAGTGAACGAAGAGTTTGCTGAGGATGAGATTACAGATGGGGAGGAACGTACTGGTACCTCCCCTATCAATGTCGAAGAAGAGGTCTTCGCTGGTCATGTTGGTGATGAAGGAAGGAACAAAGTCGTGGTGGTTGATGACGTTGTTATCGGGGATGTTTCCGTCCCTGCTGGTGATGCCGCGGATACCCTTCCCGCTTCTCAAGAGTTTTCTTTTGATCGGATGTACTCCACGGGGGAGTTCTTTGACGAAGCCCTCGATTTTCCCGAGGACTTATCTTTACTTTCCCCCAATGATGATTGGGATGTTCTTGGTGGTGATGGTAATGGAGACGTTACTGTAGAAGATGGTGGTGCAGAGGAGCATGCTGCGCATGTAGGCGCGGAGGAGCATGCCAACATTTGTGCTGAGGGGGTCGTGTCAGAGAAGGGGAAATCGGTCATCGATGCGCCTGCTGATAATCTTCCACAGTCGCCGACGTCTGAGGGTGAGGACGCCATCATGGATTGGTTCAAGGAAAATAATCTTCTATTTGTCTCTCATCCCGCCCCTGTTGTTGCTGGGGAAAAGGAATCAACCGCGTATACCCGTCGCATGATGGAGATGTCTTCTAAGGCGCGGGTGTCTGAAGCCTGGAGAAAAAGGTTGAGTGTTCCCGAAGCTACCCTTGTGCCGGAGCCTCCTACTTCCGTTGCCGATATGGTGGCCATCGCCGACGGGTATCAATATGGCTTTCCGCAGTAGCGTGTGTTGGAGGTAAATTTTCGTATATATTTTTTCGTGGAGATCAAATGCTTCGGTGAAATAACGTTTTGTCATCTTGATGTGTAGATGATGAGGAGTGAGCATTGTAACCACGTGCTGTATCAGTTCTTCAAAGCGAAATCTCTGAAGCTCGAGGCTAAGCTTCGTCACAGAGAAAAGGAATTATCTGCGGCTGAGGTGGAAATAGAAGAACTGAAGAAAAGCCTTAAGGAGAAAGAAAAGCTGGGTGAAGCAGAGGCCGGTCTTCGTTCAGAGCTTGTTGTTGTGCGCGCTGAGTTAGAGAAAACTCGCAGCCAAGTTTCAACTTTCACAGGTTTGGTTCCTTTCCCTCGCAGTATGTCGTCATTCTTCTATTTCTTAGTTGTTCTGTCTGAGTCTCCCCACCCTATCTCCAGTGGGTGGTGTCCCCGAGCTGATATGGCTTCGAAACGAAAGAGCTCGGCAAAAATCTCGTATTAGAGATCTGGTTGAGAAAATTAAGAATGAAGCCAAGAAATGGGATGCTCGGGCTGAGGTATGGCGCGCGCGGCATGTTCAGATGGTCGACATGCAAAATCTGTACAACCATGATCGTGCTTTATTTAATGGCACACTGCTTTGGACACGTGATAATCTGCGGGAAGTCCGTGAGCGTACTTCCTTGTTGGAATCTAGGATTCAGCTGCTGGAAGAAGAATTACAGACGGCTCGATCCATTCCTCTTTCAGGGGTCCAGGATAATATGCTCTGTCTTGCCAGGGAAAGAGATGATGCTCGTGCCGAAGTCTACGCTCTCAGCAATGCTCTTGCCGCGTCCCGTGCCGACGTAGCTCGTCATGCCGAGTCTGAGAGGAATCTTGAAGTGTGCATGTACAGACTTAGCAAAGGGGTCTCAGAGATAAATAAAGAGGTCGACCACCTTCGTCATATGGACTCGATGAAGCAGGTAGAATTAGATGCCTGTCAATTTACTCTCACCAACCTTCAACTAGACTATAAGAAATTATCCGCGGAATATGATCATCTTGATGAAGCGCGAGATGCGGTTGTTAATGAGTATGAAGAGGCTTCGGCTTGTGTCGAAGGTATAATCCCATTTCATCGAGTGTGACCATGTTTTTTTTCTACGCTAACTCCGTGGTGTTGTCTTTTTCAGAGCTCGAGGGACGCCTTCGCGTCACAAATGAAAAACTTGAAAAGGCTCAATCTTCCTTAGCGCAGCAGGAAGAACAGACCAATCACTTCAAGAATTTAGCAGCAACCCGCGAGGAGGCCGTTGGTGCTGCTTCTAGAGAAGTGAATCGGCTATCTTCGTTATTATCCCAAGCCCAACAGCGGACAACAGTTATTAAGCACAAGGCTCGTTGTCAATTGGCCGATGAGACGAACAAGATGCTGGAGAGGATAGAACTTGGCTTAAAGAACGAGCATGGTCTCGTGAAGAACTATCCTCGTCGTCCCGTTCCTTTTGCCTTGTCCGGCTCCTCGGGACCCTCTTCTGGTGGGAGTGTCCCTTCAAGTCTTCGGAATAATCCTGCCGATAGGGCAGCAATCTAGGTAGAGACCGCAACATTTTGTAGGGTCCGCGGCATCCTTATCCTTCCCTTTTTGTAATCATGTAACAAGAATATTTTTTGCTGATATCCTGTAAAAGGAATATTTTTTGATGTGTATCCTTGAATTGGTCTTTCACCTCTTGTAATCATCCATTATGAAATGAATCCTCTTCTTGATATACCTGCAATGTTGGTTTGTTTTTATTTTAAGCATTTGTGAAAAAACAAAACAAAAGTTGTTAAGTGTTTGGGTGCGATACTGAAGGAAGGTACCTTCGTGATCGTCTTGAGACCTGTCACCCCGCTGGCTAATCCTGGGCCAGAGGATTCCCAGACGGTGGGGGACGGGGAAACGTTCTAGGATATGGGATTAAAATATTTACACACCCATTCCGTCGACCCGTTGCCTTAAGATTGGTTGGGTATCTCTTTCTGCTGGGTGCCTTCCCCCTGGTCCTACACTTATGGACATTGATGGGGGAGCCCTGAGAGATTGTAGATTAACTACTTTCCCCAATATTGTCGGTAGATTCCGCTGACTTGATAATTTGAAAGCTTGTTTGATTGATAAGTTGAGGCCTGCAATTCCTCTTCCAGAGATAGAAACATGTGGAGCGGTCATGCTCCCTTCTTCTTCTGGTACACTCCAAGCAGATTCAAATCTGCGTTGCTCCTATGGGAAGTATGGTTTGAGCCACTTGGCATTCCAAGGATGCCGGAGGACTTCGCCTTTTAGATTACGAAGGTAGTAGGAACCGTTACCCGCAACGTCGTGCATTATAAAAGGTCCTCCCCACGTGGGTGCTAACTTTCCCCATTTCTTTTCTTGCTGATACCGTGGGATTGTTCTCAACACATACTACCCCTCTACAAAATTCCGCAGCTTTACCTTTTTGTTGTACTCCCTTGCTAGTCTTCGTTGATAATTTTCCATCTTTTGTAACGCTACTTCCCTTCTTCCTTCCAAGTCGTCCAACCTTTCTAACATCATATCTGTTGTGAGGTTTTTCTCCCAAGCTTCGGTCTTCGTGGTTGGCATGAGGATTTCCGTAGGTATGACTGCTTCAGCTCCATAAGTTAGAAGAAACGGGGATTCCCCGGTGGCGGATCTTCGTGTTGTCCTGTATGCCCATAACACATTGTGCAGTTGTTCGCACCATCTTCCCTTATGCTCGTCTAATTGTTTTTTGAGTATAAGGGCGAGGGTCTTGTTGGTAGCTTCCGCTTGTCCGTTGCTTTGGGGGTATATGGGGGTGGACTTGTTCTTTCTTATTTTGAAAGTATCGAAGAGCATGTCTATATTTTTCCCCTGTAATTGCTTGCCGTTATCAGATACAATTTCAGCGGGTATACCAAATCTGCAAATGATGTTCTGGAATATGAAAGTAAACACATCCGCGTCTCTGATCCTGGCCAAGGCCTTAGCCTCCACCCATTTACTGAAGTAGTACGTGGCTACTATCAAAAATCGTCTCTTCCCTGATCCTTCGATGAAAGGCCCGACGATGTCTACGCCCCATTTTGCAAATGGCCACGGGCTATCGACGGAGTTTAACATTGTTGCCGGCGCGTGGATCTTTTTTGCGAAGCGCTGACATTCTTCACATCGTCGGGACATCCTCGCGGCATCTTGTATCATTGTCGGCCAGTAATATCCTTGCGTTTTTGCTTTGTCAGCTAGTGATCTCATGCCGCTATGATTCCCCGCGTCACCATAATGGATATCATTTAGAATTCGATGCCCCTCTTTCCGGGACAAGCAACGTAGTAATGGTCCAAGGAAGGATTTCCTATACAGGACCCCATCCCGAAGATCATATCTTCCCACTTTGGAGAGTATCTTCCTAGCTTGTTTCTGATCCGCAGGTAAGCTTCCTTTTTCGAGAAAGGCATGTATTGTCACCCTCCAGTCATCTTCGTTGATGAAGTATTCGTCTTGATTTGCTCTTGATAGGATATCCTCTTTGTCAAAGTCATTGTGGATGTCTTCTCCTACCTGGTCTTCGATATTTTCTTCCACCGTATCTTGATTGGTAGCGAAGGAGAATTGAGATGCAATCGAAGGCTCATATACCCTTGCTATTTTAATAGCTTCGGCATTTTTATCCCTCAGCATGGATGATATATATGCTAGGGCATCCGCGTGCCTGAGGTCCCTTCTGCATAAGTGCCGGAACTTAATGTTCGGGATTTGTGATGCCAATGTTTGGACCAAGGCCATGTAAGCTGAGAGGGTGTCATCGTACACATTATACTCGAGCCCTATTTGCCGTATGACAAGCTGCGAATCACTTGTCAGCCTTACATCGGTTACCCCCATCTCTATTATTATAAATAGGGCGTGTACGACAGCTTCGTATTCAACAATGTTGTTGGTATGCTCTTTGAATTCCAATCTAATTGCATGTATAATCCTTTCTCCAGTTGGGGTGATAATGACAATGCATATTCCTGATCCTTCCTTATTTTTAGATCCGTCGACAAAAACTTCCCATTGTCTTTGACTCGCGGGTTTGAGGATATCCATTGGATCCTTGATTTCTTCCTCGGCTTCTGGTATTCCCTTAATCTCTTCGTCGTTGTCAAGGGGGAGGTCTGCTAAGAAATCTGCCAAAACTTGGGACTTCTGAGAATGTTGAATTTCATGAATGATGTTGAATTGGTCCAGATGGGTGTTCCATTTGGCTATTCGGCCCACTTTTCCCGTGCTTTTGAGGACTGCTTCCAATGGTGCTTTGCATGGTACCCTGACGAGGTGAGTTAGGAAGTAGGTTCTCAGTTTTTGGGTAACCCATACCAGTGCGAGGATGAGTTGTTCAATCTTAGTATAATTTCTTTCCGCAGAATTGAGGGTCTTGCTGACGTAATAGATAGGCTGTTCTACCTTTGTATTGGTTTTGACTAATACCGCGCTGACTGCGTCCTCCGTTGCTGCTATGTACAGTGTCAAAACCTCATCAGTGTCTGGCTTCTGCAGGATCGGGATTGAGGCTAGATGTTCTTTGATTTTTTGGAATGCTTCCTCGCATTCAGCGGTCCATTCGAACCTGCTACCTTTTTTGAGAATATTGAAGAAATGTTTGCATTTGTCCGAAGACCGTGCAATAAATCTGCCCAACGCTGCTATAGACCCATTGAGCTTCTGCACTTCCTTTAGATTCTTTGGGGACGGCATCTTTACTATGGCTTGAATCTTTGCTGGATCTACCTCGATGCCCCTTTTTGTTACCAGATACCCGATGAACTTCCCCGAGGTGACACCGAAAGTACATTTCTCTGGATTCACTTTCATGTGATGTTGTCTCATTGCTTCGAAGATATTCCTCAGGTCCTGGTGGTGATTTTTACACAGCTTGCTTTTGACGAGCATGTCGTCCACGTAGACTTCTAGGGTTCCTCCAATCCATGGCTTTAAGATAGCATCGACCATCCTTTGGTATGTTGCCCCTGCGTTTCGAAGTCCGAAAGGCATTCTGGTATAGCAATAAAGGCCATGTGGGGTATAGAACGCTGTGTGTGGCTGATCTTCTTCTGCCAGGGCTACTTGGTTGTAGCCAGAATTCCCATCCATGAATGATAGTTCTTCGTATCCTTCTACTGCTTCTACCAGCTGGTCTATGCTTGGTGGGCCCGGGAAAGCGTATAAAATTGAAGTGAAATGAAACGCGGGCCTACAGTAATACCGCAAGTGCACGGTCGTCGGTTGTAGCTCGTGCAAGTACGGGTCGATCCACAGAGATTGGGAGTGTTTTGTAGTGTTTAGCTATTTGGGCTCTAAATTGCTATTGGGCCTTGAAATGGACTATGGTCTTAAGGTTGAGAACATGAAAATATGGTCTATTGGTCTCAAAACCTTATGTTGGGCTTATGAACTCTTAGCCTAACCCAAGAAGTAAATGTGGACTGGGCCCTTAACCTACTAAACTTTTAAACAATAAACTGGGCTTGGGCCTCAGTTAATAGAACTCTAGCTGGACCTCAGACTTGGAGTTGGGCTTGACTAGGCTTGGACTGAACTGGGCCTCAGAGGCTTTTGGGAGCTAGGCCTCAGTTATGTACACAATAGACTGGGCTTAACTTCACCCAATGATGAAATGGGCTTCAACTTTTGGTTCAAACCTGGGCTTGGTCTTGAACTGTGAACTGAGCTTGGGCTTTTGGATTGCTGTGAGCCAAGCTCAGTTGCAGCAGCAGCAGCAGTGGAAGGAAAGCAGCAGGGTTGCGAGGCAAGGAGAAAACAGCAGCAGGGGGAGACAAGGCAGCAGAACAAGGCAAGGAAGAAAGAAGAGATGGCAGTGAAGCAAAGACAATGCAATAAAGAAGACTAACAAAATAGCAAAGAAAACAAAACAAAGAACATCAATGACAGTGGAGGAAAACAAAAGTAACAAGGAAACAATGGAGGAAATGGAACAAACCAAGGCTGTTTTAGCCAAGGGCAGGGGTGATGGTGAAGGTGAGATGGTGAAGGTGAGCCTAGGCATACTACTAGAGTGGGAAGAGAACTAGTTTGCTCACAGTAACTAGTGAGCACTAGTTTCTCCCCACTGCTCAATCAATCCAAAGCTTCAAAGCTAAACTTCTACCACTAACAGTGAACAAAACATGATTAAACACAAAACTAAACCTAAACAGTTGACAAGACAAGAGAGCCTAGGCATACAACTAGAGTGGGAAGAGAACTAGTTTGCTCACAGTCACTAGTGAGCACTAGTTTCTCCCCAATGCTCAATCAACACAATGCTCTAAGGCTTCTAGCCTAACATTCCACAAAACATGTATCACATGACAGGTACATTAACATTACATGGAACACAAACATCAACAGGAACATGCACTAGGAAAATTGAAGAAACTAAACATCACAGTGAACTAACATTAAACACAAAACTAAATTGAAATTAGAAACAAAAAGAAATTATAAGAACATAAACTAAATGAACATGGAATTAAACATGAAATAAAACAGAAATTGAAAATTAACTAAAATTGATTTGAAACTGAAATTGAACATTAACAGAACTTCACAGTCCTGGACACTGGCTAGTCCAGCATAAAACCTCACACACAAACCCACAGTTCCAATTTATAGTTTACAAGAGAAGTCCCCAAAAGCCCCAAAACAGTGTAATTAGGGTTTGGTGAAAAATTGGAATTAGTTTTACCTAATCACTGATGATTGCTTCTGACTTCAACCCACGCCTCTAATTGTTCTTCTGATGTTATCCACGCCTCCAATTGCAACTCTATTTCACCTAATTTGTCAATTTCACCTCTAGGGTTCCTGACATGGGAGAGGCGTGAAATTGAGTGATTAGGAGGACATAGAGTTGGTGAAAGGGGAAGTAATGATGTGGGTTAGGGTTGTTGAGTGATTTGAGAGCTCGTATTGAGCTGGTGGTGGTGGCAGATGGAGTGGGTGGCGGAGCAGGTGGTGGTCATGGGGTTTGCAGTGAAGAAGAGGGGAGGAAGAAGAAGGAGCCCGATAGAAAATAAGTTAGGGTTTGTTTGGTTTTTTTGGGTATAGGTATTAGGTTTTTAGAGTGTTGAGCGGCTTCATCAAATTTTGATGTTCTGTGACTCTGAGCTGCGGGATGCGGAGATGGTTGGTAGATCTAACGGTGAGATGAGAGATAAATCGATGCAACCGTTGGATTTTGAAACACAACGAAGTCAACGGTGTTAGATGATGTTAGGTACTGTAGTGTTAAGCGGAAGTATCGAGATTTGATGCGCAGGCAAAGGAGCGACCGTAGGATCTAAATGTGATCTAATCTGAAGGCTTGGAATTTAGGCACTATGGTGTTTTGCAGGGACTTCAGATTTTGATGCATGATGAAGAAGCGACCATTGGATGATGAGATGGATCCAATCTAACGGCTGAGAATGGAGGCGGGTAAGGATATAGAAAATGGGTTTGGGTAAGGGTTTTGGGCCTTGGGTATGCCAAGCCCATATCTTCTTTAAGAACAATTCTTCCTTCTTGAGCCCATTCCTAGCTTTTTGGACGTGCGCTCCATTCTTTGCGGCTTCCTTGCGTAATTTCTTCCGGCTTTTCACTACTCTTCAGCTCTTTTCTGCTCCGCAAGTCATCCAGACTTTATTTATTACCTAAGAATGCAAAATTAAGTAAGAAAAATATTTATTCTTGAAAACAATGAAAATACAGAATATGGGATAAAATGTAGAATTAATGCGCAAAAGATGAGTTAAATGCCAACAAAAAGGGATAAATATATACAATATTTGGCACTCATCAATGCTCGGTAGGGGATAGTTGTCCTTTGGACATGCCTTGTTGAGATTAGTAAAGTCGATGCATATTCTAACCCCTCCATTTTTCTTAGGAACAATGACCATGTTGGAGATCCAGGTAGGATACTTGACTTCCTTGATAAATCCTGCGTCTAGTAGCTTCCGAAGTTCTGTTTCTACTGCCTCATGATACTCTGGAGCCACTTTTCGTATTTTCTGCCTGAACGGGGGCGTGCCCGGTTTGATGCGTAGTTCATGTTGGATTACTTTTGGGTCAATCCCCGGCATATCTCCTAACTTCCAGGCGAACACATCCGCATATTCCTTAAGTAATTTGGTTAAGGAATGTTCTCTTCCTTCGTCCATTATGGTCCCGATTTTGATCATCTTCGGGTCTTCTTCCGTTCCTATGTTGATTTCCTTTACGGGTTCTACTGGTGTGAACACAGGCTTCGGGTTTCCGAGGACTGGGACGCTCTTTAATTGCTATTTAGCGTGTTTCTGTTCTTCGCTGGTTGTTGAGGTACTTGTTTCTGTGCTTTGGACATTACCATCTTTCGTCAAGCCCTTTCCTGTAGTTTCCTTAAGGAACAGGTCTACGGCCTTCTCTTTCGCGGTTTCTTGATTTTTTACTCTTCGGATTTTTCGCTGCTCTTCTTGCTCATTGTTGATATGATCCTGAGTGGCCTGGCACTCTCGCGTAGTGATCCGATCTCCCTTGATTTCCATTATTCCCTCAGGTGTTGGAAATCTGAGATATTGGTGGTATGTTGCCGCAACTCCTTTGAGCTTATGTATCCATTTTCGTCCAATAATAGCGTTGTAGGGGGAAGGGGTGTCCACCACACTGAATCGGGTTTCCAGTTTCATGGGCCCTGCGTTAACCTGCAACACGATGTCTCCCAAGGGCTTCGTGGCTGCTCCATTGAATCCGTAGATGGTGTGATAAGAGGTCATTAACTGTTCATCATGGAGCTTCATCCTTTTGAATGCATCATAGAATAGGACGTTTACAGAGCTTCCCCCGTCTATGAGGATCTTTTTGAGGTTACATCCAGCTACTGGTAGTGTTAGGACCAAGGGATCGTTATGGTCTTCCATATCTTCTTCGATATCCTCGGCATCGAAGATGATAGGAGATTCCATCCATTCTTCGTGTTCGTCCACCGTTATCCCATCGACCTTATATAACTCGCAGCGGTCTTCGAATTGCTTCCGTAACCTTTTTCCAATCTGCGCTGTGAGTGAGGGTCCTGTGGCTTCGGAACACGAGATGGTGTTGATTGTTCGGTTTCCTTCCGGAAGTTGGACTGGTTTGGTTCGCTTGGATCTGTCCTCGGTAACATCCTTTCGTATGTAATGTTTGAGCTCTCCCGCATCAATTAATTTTTGGATCATTATTTTAAGGTTCTTGCACTTTTCGGTCTGGTGTCCGTTGAAACAGTGATATTCACAGTAATCTTTAGACTTCTCGGATCTCGGGGGCTGCTTTCCCTTAGACCATGGCCACTCTAAGTTTTCCCTCCCTTTGATCTCTCGTAGGATACGAGCATAGCTAGCGTTGAGTTTCGTGTAAACTTGATCTTCGAATTTTCGGTCACCTGTTCTTCGTTCATCCCTTCATTCCTTCCTATCTTCGTGAGGTCTCTCCCCTGAGCAACTCCTTTTGGCCCCATTGGTTTGTTCCGCTGAATTGGTGCGGTGAGACCTCTGCGGATATGCCCTCGGGTTTTCCCGTTGAATTTCTTCAAGTCGAGCGTGCTTTTCGATAATTATTCGAAGATCTCCCTCTGTCTTGGGCACGCTCCCATGAATTTCAACAAATAGGGGACTCATTCGGTCTAATCCCCATTTGTAGCAATTGATGCTTACCACTGGGTCCACGCTCCCTATGGCTTGGAAGATCTTGTGCCATCTGTTAGTGTACTCCCTCGTGGTTTCCTTGTAGCCAATTGATAGTGAAAAGAGCTTATCCATTCCGGTGTTTACAGTCTTGTTGTACATGTATGTTCTCAAGAATTTCTCTGCGAGTTGGTCGTATGAGTGGATGGAGTTTGGTGGCATATTATCGAACCATGATAACGCCGATCCCTTCAGGCTTGACGGGAAGTATCTGCAGAGTACGGCGTCGTTCTGACCCCATCTAGCTAAGACACGGTTATAGTACCGAATATGTGCAGCAGGGTCGCTGGATCCATCATAGCATTCGAACGTTGGGACAGGGAATTTCAGTGGAATAGGGGTGTTGGCCAAGCGATGAGTTAAGGGCGTGGAGTTAGCTTCTCTCATGACCTCTTCTAACCTCCCCCCGCCTTGTTTATTTTTTAATTGCCTGATCTCGGCCATCATCTCATCTCGTAGTTCCTCCATTGCGCGTTGGTGCTCTAAATTCTTCGTCTCATTACCGTCTGACTCTCCATCGTCATAATCCGGGTCGGATACGCTACGTCCCCTTGTCGCGTCTTCATTAGCCGCTATGACGACTCTACAGTCTCGGTTTGGCTCTGGTGCTTTGGAGCTTGCTTCATCAAGTTGTTGGCTGGTCTTCATGCTTAGAGCAATCCGCTCCTTTAAATCTTGATTTTATCTGGCCAACAGGGCTACAGCTTCTGCGTAAACCTGCTGGCTCTTCCTCAGTTCCTCAAGCTCAGCCATTAGTCGGTGTGATTGGTTGGACCCCTGATTGGGAGTCCCAGCGCGTGCTACTACATCCATGGTGCCTCCCTCCTCCATGGTATGTACTAAAGGTGGCAGGGGTTCAGCTTCGGTTGCTGGTATTTCCAAATTGGGGTGAGCGCCCCTCTGCGGTGCTAGAGCCGCCGGTATGGTTTGATTTTGATCATTTGTTGGTGGCATTCCAAAAGTTAGAAGGTGCGCGGGTTGGAATGTTCTGGATTCATCCACCCTTTCTCTTGGTTGATTAAGTTGACTCATGGCGAAGGTATTGCTAGCCTCCGCAGCCTTCGGGACTACCGCAGCCTCCCCGTACTTTGTCGCTGCTGCTCTGAGAGCCGCCGCTGCAACTGAATTAGCGTTCATAGGTGAAGTGATTTCCGCAGTATCTTGCCTTCGATTGGTCATTTTAGCTTTATCTCCTTTCTGCTTGCTTCGGGTGATGACCGGGGTTGTCCTGGGTGTTTCTTTTGACAAAGCTTTGGATTTTCCTGCTTCCTGCGTCTTTTCCATCACGTGCCCTTTTGTTGATAATGAAATCTCGCCGAAACTTGCCTTCTTTACTCACAATACGTTCTTTCTGCATAAGTTATTTCAAACAACAAAAACGGGAATATCCGCGTGAAGCGGGTTAGTTGGCGAAATACAATCTTCCAGGAGAGAATTAATACACGCAAGTTATAATATACGCGTTAAAGTTTTATTAAAGGAGATCCTTAGTATAAAAACTACGAAAATTGTAAATCTGCGGATTAGAACAATAACTCTTATCGAAGATAAAAGGTGGGTTTTTGAACATAATACAGTTAACGAATGATCTATACGGTCCGAGCTGATAAATCAGAGCAATCATATGCCAATTTAAAATGAAATCACAGGACAAGATAAATCTTTTACCGGGACGAAGTCCCTGTTTCTAGCGCCAAATTGTGGGCACACAAACCACGAGGGGGTCCGAACGCTCACAATCAATCATTATCATCTAAAGAGATTGTGATGATGATATCCTGGTGTTGATTCATTGGCTCAAAACCTTCGGGTTTATCATGGCCTCATCTAACAACTCCATGCGAGGCGTTTGCGCATGGGATATAAGTATTAAGGAAAACAAAACATATAAGTAAACATCCATGGAGCTAAATAAATGTAAAGTGCTGAAATGTAAATAAGACCAAGGTTTACGTGGTTCAGCACTAAGGCCTACGTCCACGGGGTTTGTTGTTTTACTATCTTCTTCACGGTTACACGAATAGTCGAATGACTTTTGGGTTTACATGTTTCTCTCTTCTAAGTGATTAACTTACCCTTGCAATCTCTCTCTCTCTCTCCTTCTCTTCCTGATTTTTCCGATCCCCCTTCCTCTTGGTGGAGATGGGGTATTTATAAGGTTAGAATGTGGGACCCATCTCTGAAGACCGTTGGAACCTTATCTTCTTGTGTCCTTGCGTCCATCACGCGGAGGTCTGCGTTTGCCCCTTGATCCCGCAGAGGCATCCTCGCTCGTTCCACAGGTTGGTTGACACGTACACTGCTCAGAGTGTTTAATGCGGGTAGTTGAGGGGTCTGCTCGTGTCAGACAAGTGTCTTCTGCCCCTGTCAGTTCGTGTCAGCTAATTTTCTCTCCACCGTTGATCTTAGCTTCTCTTTTGGGGATGAGATAAAGTAACTCCTCGGGGTTTATTTGGTGTTTCGTGACGTATCATGTTTTGATGTTTTGGCCTGCATGCTTTCCACGTATCTTCTTATATACACGTGTCTGATAGTGAGATATATGTGTACACAAGTATTTAACAATTAATTGTTCTGGTCACCCCCCAAGCAATGCAGTTAATTTCGTGTCCCGGGATGTCCCGGACAGGTCCGAAATACCGACCAACTTTCCGGAGTGCTTAATTTTAAAAATCCGGAGTGTGTAGATTCTCTTAGATATACTGGTGCCTTATCTTTAATAAGACACCTATGTACTCACGTGGTCAAACTCAAAACCAGCGCCCCATTTTCTTCTTTTCTTTTATCTCTTTCTTTGTTCGTTATTTTCTTCTCCTCCATCACAGAAATTATTACATGCCGCACTCTCTCCTTCACCATAACGAAGAAGAAGAATATCATAAGTCCGTAATCAGTATTTTGGTGGTGAACCAAAATTTAAAGTTCAGCTTAATCGATTTGATTTTTTAATTTGTGTTTGAAGAAAACTCTAATTTATAGCTAGTTTCATTTTGTAAAGGTAATATTTGGGTTCTCAATTTCGATTGTTTTTGGTTAAATTGTTTGGGTTTGGTGGTAAGGCGGAGAAATTATATCGGTTTGGAACTTTGGGTTGGATAACATGTGTTAAATTAGTATTTGGTATTATGTCAAATTGATTGAAGCAGTTGATTTGAAACGTCTTAAAATTGGTGGTATACTTCTCTGTAAATTGAATTCAGGTTCGAGATACCGAAATTTCCGGCAATTCCAGGCCAAATTCTGGACGAGTTAATAGAGTTTTTCGGCTGAATTCCGTCAAGGCGGATTCATATTTTTCGCTACATTGAGAACCGAAAACGGAATTTCCGGCGGAATCTCGGCCGAGATGGCCGAAATTGACTACATTGCTCCCAAGATTGACTCATTAAGCGCTCTGAAGCCGTTTCCATTTTACTTCCTAGTATTTATTGACCTTTTCATTTACTAAACAAGATTGCTGCGAAGTGCCAATACATAGTTTTTGTTGTTTAAAAAATTGAGACCGCAAAATGGTATGCCTAACCCGCATAGGATTTTTCTTACTTATAAATTCAAAACAGAAAAACCACGCACAGGATCTTCTAAGACATCCATGGAAAAGACATTCCACTTTTTGCAAGTAAATTCCTAAAGTACAGTAAATACAAAGAAACTAATTGTGAAAAGGTTTGAGTAGACATGTTATGGGTAAAGCTGAAATAAAAAAGTGAACCAACCGTTTTTGCTCTAGATCAAAGAAACCAACCGTTTTTTTGCTCTAGATCACATATTCAGCTAAACTTACCGTTCATCTAGAAACACAGACCAAATAAGATGACAAGGCAACATAACCACTATACACCATCAGGATGTCTTCTACCGGAACTAGAAAGCCTAAACCAATCAACCAATTTAGTCAAATGTAGAAAGAGAATCAGTAAACATGAATCTTTTTGTGTTTAAGATATGTTTATATATGTGACGGAGACAACGTCAGTCATATGCATTTATCATTTACTGAATCTGAGGATACAGAATACACAGGTTAACTGAATTGAATGTGTTACAAACTGCTGATGCCGATGGTTCCAACCCAGAAGCGGTTATTAATCTAGAGAGTAAGATCAGACAATTAAATGAAGTTCAAGCAAGCTCCAATAGACAGAAGTCTCGTGATCACTTTTATAATGATATGGACTTGAATTCAAGATATTTTCACATCAGACCGAACCGTAGAAGATGTCGAAATAGAATTGATGCACTCTTGGCACCAGATGGGACTTGGTGTAATGTTAGAGATTCTCTTTCATGTCTACTCCAGCGGCACTTCCAAGACATTATGACTACTTCCAATCTCCCAAACAACCAAAGTTTTCTTAAGCACATACCACCGTGCATCTCAATACAAGACAATGAGGAACTAGAAGTTATTCCCACAGATCAAGAAATCTATCAAGCGCTCATGACAATGGAGCCTTGAACATCCCCTGGACCGGATGGTCCCCCACCCACCGTTTCTATCAAACTCAATGGCAGTTGGTGAAAGAGGACGTCTGTAAGATTAAGTTTTTTGTTCACTCGGGCTTTCTACTTCAGCAACTTAACAACACTAGAGTTTCCTTGATCCCCAAAGTTCAAATTGCAACCAAGCCGGAAGACTTTCGTCCTATAGAATTTTGCAACACAGTATATAAGATCATCTCAAAGATTATTTCTCTAAGAATGAAGAAACACATAGCAAGAATTATCTCACCAATGCAGTCGGCTTATGTACCTGGCAGACTAATTTCTGAGAACATTTGTCTAGTGCAGGAAATTGTGCAAGCCATGAAGCAAAAAAAAGGAGTAAGTGGCTATCTTGCTCTCAAAATGGACATGTCCAAGGCGTTTGACAGGCTAGAGTGGAACTTCCTTCTAGACATTCTCAAGCAGTTTGGTTTCTCGGGCAAATTTCGACAACTAATAAGTCAATGCATCTCTACAACCCCTATTGAAGTTATGCTGAATGGTTCCCCCACTCCATCTTTTAAGCCAACTCGAAGGATTAGACAAGGTGATCCGTTATCACCTTATCTTTTCATTCTGGCAATGGAGTCGTTCTCAAGATTCCTAGCTTACTGTGAATCTACTGGGCAACTCACAGGTATGAAAATTTCTCGTTCAACCCCAAAGATCAATCACCTGCTGTTTGCGGATGATTGTCTCTTATTTTGCAAAACTAATGAAGTTCAAGTACACAATCTGTTTAATGCAATTCAACAATTTTCACTATACTCAGGGTAGCTGATTAACTTTAACAAATCAACAGTGTACTTCAGTTCAAATCTTTCGCCTGAAGACTGTCAATCTATCAGTGGAGAGCTGCAAGTTAGATATTTGAACATTTCAGATGAGAAGTACCTTGGTCTTCCCTTCTTTGTTGGTAGGAAACAACATATTCCTTTTTCAGTTCTATGTGATAAAATGGATAACAGGTTCTCAAATTGGAATGGAAGTAATATGTCGGAAGCAGCGAGATCAGTTATGATCAAGAATGTTTCTAATGCAATACCGATCCACCACATGACCAGTTTCAGACTTCCAGATGTTACCATAAAAAAGATGAGCTCAAAACAGCAGCAATTCTGGAGAAATAAGAAGACTTGTAAGCGCAACCACGTCATCACCTGGAGACGAGTTCAAAAACCTAAAGAGGAAGGGGGATTGGGCTTTCATGATATGCATGTCTTTAACAGGGATTTACTTGTAAAGTCTGCTTGGAATCTTGGTTCTGACACAGAATCTATGATGGCAAAATCTTTACAAGCGAAATATTTTCCGGATAGAGACCTTTTCAATCTGAAGAAGAAAACCAACACAACGTGGTCTTGGAGAAGTCTGAGTTCTGAGTTACCGTTCGTCCAAGTTAACAGTTGCTGGTGCTTGGGAGATGGAAAGAAGATCTTAATACGGAAGCACAGATGGATTCAAGACCTGCCACATCCTCCAATTCCAAATCAAGGATCAGTGTCTCATCGAAATTTCAAATTTGTGTATGAATTGTTTAACCACAACATCAGTTCATGGAATCTGGACATACTGCAAGAACTATTTGATCCCAACACTGTTAACTTTATCACGAGGATACAGATTTATAACAGCTGTGAAGACAGATTAATCTGGCTCTTGGAAAAAAATGGTTGTTTTTCTGTGAAATCCACTTATAGGAAAATGTATGAAGAACAATCCAATTCAGAATTGATGGGTGCAAGGATGAACAAGATCTACAAATCTTTGTGGAAACTGCTATTACTCCCCAGGATAAGACAGTTCTTATGGAAAGCTGTCTCCACTTTACTTCCCACTAGAGATATTCTGCATTCTAAAATTCCTGGTATCTCTGTTGTCTGTCCCTTCTGTGAATTGGTGCAGGAAACTCCATCTCATGTTTTGATGGGGTGTAATCTGGCTCGAGTTGTGTGGTTCTCCATTACTGGTTGGTCTGCAGATGGTACTATTCCCTTCACAGTTTGGACGCAGAGCTGGTTTGATGACCTTCATGCCAAGAGAATAACTATTAATGAAATCTGTAGAAGAGCTATCATAGCATGGTGTTTATGGTCTGATCGCTGCGACAAAGCTTTCCAAAATTCTAATCCTATCCAGAAAGGACTATTCTAAGGGCTCGTAGTTTCATTAGTGACCACTTAGAACAATATACTATACAACATGTCTCACCAATTAGGGTTTGTCGTTCTAATATACACTGGATACCATCACCTATTGATGTTGTAACCATTAATATTGATGGTTCTTTTTTGCATTTAAACAATACCAGAGGCATTGGACTAATGTGTCGTAACTTTGCAGGTGAACAGCAGGCAGCAGAATGCATCTACTTGACGGAAATAAGGGATGCAGCTCAAGCGGAATGTATGGGTTTGTGGGAGGCTATGAACTTGGCAAAAAGATTAAAGCTGGAGAAAATATACTTTCAACTTGATGCAAAGATTGTCGTGGAAGCAGTCAACAACAATACTTCCATCGATTGGCAATTACTTAATTTAGTAAAAGATATTCAAAGTTTTTTTGGTAGATTTCGCTTTTGGAAATGTTCATACATTCCAAAAGAAGACAATAAGGTCACAGATACCCTCTCTAAACTAGCTAGAGAGAATGCTTTATCAGTTGCTTGGTCTGGTTTTTCTCCTGTTGAAATTAGATCTCAACTTAGTCGAGATAAAACTTATGTATTGAACTAATTCCTCTTAATATATCATCTCTTGTTTCAAAAAAAAAAAAAAAGAATACACAGGTTGATGACTTGACACCTTTAACACAATTGAAACCACTAGTCTCCTCTTAGGGTTTTAGAGTGCTAGAATGACAACTTGCCATCATCATATTTCACGGTAAAGCATTTCATCTTGCTTCATGTTCCAAATGACACCATCATAAAGGAAGAATTGTGGCCAGCAGAAGTTGTTTATCAAGCAGTAACATTATCTGAATTTGACGCTGGCCAAGTAAGAACTGAGGCGTAAAATGTTACTAGACGCTGACCTACCTTGAGGTGGTCCACTCATCTAGTAAAAGAATTGAAATGAATTTGTGTCAATCGTCTCATGGATATTCAACAATTCCGTGCAGAAGCTTTAAAAGGAACAACCTTAGTCTTAGATAAATGAAAAGATTTCAAAAGAAGCATAGACGAGGAAGGGAGTCCAGCCCAAGACTTTGACAATTTTAACCAAGTTCAAAAAATATTTTTCAGAAAAAAGAAAAAAAAAGTTCAAAAACATTTTTGTTTGCATTTGCAGATTGATTTTAGCTCAAAACTTGAAACTATTTTTTGTTTCGCCGAAGAAACTATAATGGATTCGCAAGTAGCTCTGAATAGGACCAGATGATTGTTATTTTAACACGGCATGTTTTAATCCACAGCATAGAAATGACTGACCTACACCCTTGGGTTGATATACAGACCATGGAGGAAACTTTTGGGAAGGAAGACACAGTGAATCTCGATAAGGCTATGCACACTGAACGTCATAAAAATTGTATGACCTCAACTGCAAACTTTCCCTTTCTTGTTGTGTTTATTTCTCCAATCTGCATCAAGAAAATATGAATGTTGAGAAAACTCTGCAGCAAAAACAAAAGAAGAAAAAAGCATTCCTTCTCAGGTTAATGAACTAAGCCCATTTTCTAAACAAAATGGCAAAAATGCTTGACAGAAGTCAGTATGTGTAAAGGCCATGCCAATTAAGATCTGGATCCTACAAATGGAGCCGGATACAGCACTAGTTCCAGTTCTGGTACTGAGCTATGTGGAAGTGAAGAAGGAAAGTCATTCTTAATTCAGTTCCAAGGAAAACTACAAGAAAATCTACCTATTGCTACACCATATATTGCCACACCTTCAATAATAGGTGTTGCAAAAGCAAATTTCTAGTCACAGTACTTTTCAGCTGCAGCTAAAAGTTATAATTTATTGCTGCAAAATGAAACTTTTGCCACATAACTGTAGCAACAATATGAAAAGAGTGTGGCAAAAAAGTATAATCTCTTGCTGCAGCAATAGACTTCTTGCTACATAGGTTATCGCTGCACTAGTAGCTGTTTATGCCATAACCATTGGGTGCTGCAATAGGTTATGTTTCGTAGAACCATGACACGCTTTCAAATTCAAAGTACCTGTATTGGCTTAGTTAGAGCCAAATTTCTTACGAATGAAGGATTTAAATACACTAAAGTAGCTGAAAAGTAGTCCTGAATGTAGGTTATACTTGGGGTGAGAGGGAGCTTTTGAAGATAGAGAAACTTCAGTCTAAATATGATTTGGTTCTGAAATGTAAGACCTCGATGCTAGATTTAGGTTTATAACTGACCTTCAGCCTTCCGTGGCCACTAACTGACACCATATCTCCAGTCTTGAGAGTCGTTCCATTTTTGGTAACAGGGCTCCAGTTGATGCGCACATCGCCCTTGCTGAAAAGAGTGAGTCTATGTTTGACATCTGTTTGCTTTGGAAATCACACAATGATAAATTCTAAATATTGTCCCTAGCATGCATTTCTTCATGTTGACACTGTCCCCTTTTTATGGATACCCCAGGCAACCCAAAAATTCTTTTTATATTTTGATTGTGAGTACACCTAACTTGTTACTTGCTATCTAATTGCTTTAAGTTGATGATACTCGAACTTTATGGTTTTCTAGGTTCAGGTCCCCTTTTCCGAGATCTCCCATTCTTCTTTAATATGCATACTGTATCAGGCATGCTTGAGCCACCTGATTAATGCTGTTTAATAGATTATAGATCGGTGACAACTGACATATGGATTAGCGGAATTGAGTTTGTTTTATCCCCAGCTAAATCCATTAACAAAGAAATATAATTTGGAGCAATGCTAAGGAAAAATAAATGCAAGGAATTACACCAGAGACTCAATATATAGTCTCTTACCTTATCAAATCAACTAATTTTGATCGTGAAATCTTATATCCAGCACTGGCTACAGCATCCAACCGTAATGATGCTTCAATAGTTTTAAATGTTTTGGTCCTACAAAATGTGAAAAAATCATTTTTAAGTCATCATTTGCTTCAATTATAAACAAAGACACAAATCAAAAAGCTGTAACACCAGAACAGAAAAACAACACAAAAACTTCTAACCTTGGTGGTGCATATTCAAGAGCAAGCAAGGGTATCCTTGTGCACGTAACTGGAACATTACCAACCTGCAACAGAATTATATATTTATAAATGGAGAATGGGAACCAATAGGAATTCACACTCAAAGACTTACTCAACTATATTATTCATATTTGACGTGTATTTTAACTAGCTTATCATAAATTACTTGATGGGAAGTGCAGTACCTTGTCCATCGCTGTTACTAGAAAGTCCACAAGTTCCGGAATAATAAGAATTTGAGCCCCTTTCTCACCCTGAATATTGTACGTAAACCAAATAAAATGGAAACAGTACAGCAAATTACACGACGATGGAAAAGATCAGACTAGAAAAGAGAAAATTACTGATAAAACAAAGTGAGAAGAAAAATTAAAAGATGCTACCTGTAAGAGAATATCCCCAAGCTTTTCCCTTGCAATCCCTGTACCAAGTATCGCGCCAAGGAAGTCGCTATGAGAACAAGGTTGAAGCCCAAAATTTCCTGTGACACTGAAAGTAATAATCATTCAGCTGGTTCATGTAGCTATTAACTGATGCAGTACATAGTAAAATCTATACTAAGCAAGACCTAAGTGCGTCAACTATATCTGGAGTAGTTGTCATTGCTTCAGAATGTCCAACTGAAAGACGGCAACGCTCAGCCTGTAGGTTAGAACAATGGATTATTGCGTCATCATTCAAAGAGAAATCTACACCTCCAAATGAAAGTTATATGTCGATTTAACCTGTGGATATCCTCCCTGTGCTACTGCTTTGACATCAGCTAACTTTTCAAGTGCGTGCATTGATTCCTTCAATACTGGTGGCGTAAGAAAGTCAGTATGGACAATTTCTCTTCTTGACGATGCCCGTTTTGCCTGAGACAGTTTTGGAACTCAGACTTGAATAGGTCCAATAGAGGTGCATACAAAACCAGGAAATTTTCTTTTTCAATAGAACTTCCCAAGCAATACTTCTTTTAAAAGTTCACTAGTTATATACGTTGGACAAATGAGGTAAGAGTCCAAAAACTAATAAATAACCGAAGTTCATGTGCAAAGTTGTCATATTATCACAAATAAGAAATGAAGGTTTTAGAACTATTTCTAAAAGTTCAAATATTTCAAAAGATTTTATGTGGTTGTTATGCAAATACCATTTCAAGTACACGCCTCACATCTTCAAGGACATTCTTGTCTACCACTCCTTTAATTAAAACCTCAGATGAATCTCCTTTGGAAGCATGTACCAGATGACATAAACCTGCAACTGTATCGAACGCTATATCAGCAACATCAGAATAATGTAATGTAAGGAGTAAACAGGTGTCAACTGTGTTTTGCATCTTTTTTGGGACCTAACTCGTTATACTCATAAGTCATAACTTACATGATGGAAGAAAAATTCGCAGCAAAAATAAAATTTAATTGAAGCAGTATTTATTTCCGCATTGAAATCATTTCAGCATTTGCAACAAACAAATGCTCAACAAGATTCTGGCAGACAACTCAATCATCCTCCCAAGTTACTAGAATTTGGACTCCATCAGCTAAATTGCCCAACAGCAGGGTGCAAACAAGGAGTATGAAAATGTCAATTTCAAGCGATAATGATTACCCTGAGATCAAATTTGATAAGTAGTTGAAATTACAGCTAATATATACAATCGACAAAGAAAAACTTGATGATGTTGTTCATTGGTTTACTAGAATATTGAATATTTAACCTAATAGAGGTACAGAAAATCCAGTGAATTCACATGAAAAATGAAAGTAACTACTCACCAGAAGGGAAATTTGCAGGATTACTGAGAAATTGAACTTTTCGTTGAGAGAAGTGATTGTTATCGAGGCAAAGAGGAAATCTAAATGTTTGAATAACTGTTGTTCTTCTTAGCAGTGGAGTTATTTTGAAACTGGTGATAGCACCAGCCATTTTTATTATTAGTGGTGCGCAGTAGAACTGGAAACCTTTTCGGACTTCTTGTGAGATTTGATAAAGGGATCTCTCTGTAATATATCACCTCCTACAGGGACTCAAATGCAAAAATGTAAATTTCCTTAGACATCAATAAGTAACACCAGAAACCTTATTCTCTTTCTTCCATTCTCCCCCAAACTTCTTTCCAAGGCAGCAAAAGTTGAATTGATGATTTTCATCTCGAATCAAATCAGATTTCAATTTAGGGATGGCGATTTCCCCACCCAAACTCATCTTCGTGGGTACCCGTCCCGTTTGGGTAGGATTTTATTGCATCGGGTATGGATAATACCCGAAACCTAAACTACGGGATGGGGCCGGGACGGGATTCAAAGTCCCCGCCCCGTAACTTTCATATTATAAGGATTTAGACTTTTATGGAAAAAATTGTATTGAACTTTTATACTTCTATCACTTAGTCGAGCTTTATTTCATTTATTATATTCTTGATCGTTTTTGTATATTCATCACTTTCTCTTCTTTGTTGTGATCAGATACATACTCTAAAGATTAAAATAAAAAAATAATGCAAATAATGAAATGGTTAACGTGGAGGAAGATAGGACGAGAAAGGAAAAAGTAGAAAAACTAATAAGTCATTTAAAGATTATTTTGCTCATTTTAAGATAAATTTCCGAATTTAAAATTTCACAATGCATTATTCTTATGTTATTATTTTTGTTTGAATTATATTTAATTTTTGATTATAAACAAATTTATGTATTAACTCAGTGTTATGGATAACACATAGAAAACCCTCCCCATATGGATATTCCCCATACCCGCCCGCCCCAATTCATGTGGATAATGGGGCGGGTATGAGAATTTTTTTTATAAATGGGGCAGTGACTGGGATTGGCATACCCGCCCCATGACCATCCCTATTTCAATTCAATTCAATATTTCGTTATCATATTCATCATCATCAGGTTAGTATTTTTTCTTCGGGATGAAACCTATTTCTTTTGTTCTCGGTAACTGTATTGTACTATATTGTAATTATTTGGTTAATGAGAATCTACTTGGTAGTGCTAGTGCTAATGGGAATGCACTTTTAATATAACAATGTCATGGTTCTCCGAAAATAGTGTTTGCTGATATGTAGCGCAAGTGCACTCTACTTTTTTTTTGATAAAAAGACAATTATTTATATATAAGCGGAAGTTTGCAAAATATACAAGATGGGAGTTAATCCAAGATTAACTCTTTCTAGTATTTTGGACATTACATTTTCACTTTCATTCTCCGTAGAGAAATAACTGATTTTCCTAAATCTTACTTCCTTAGCTAGTTTGACTTCAAAATTAACATAGTTCCTAGATTTATACATAAAAAACACCGAATCACAATGCATAAGGGAAAATTTGCATCTATTGATGCTTGTCTGAGACATCCAAGGTTGAACATCAGGATCAGCTTCTCCTTTCATAATTTTCATTAAGATTTGGCAGTCATTAATTATGCAGCAGTTTTGTAGCTTTAGTTCCTTTATCCACCTTATCCCCTCAATTCCAGCTTTAGCTTCTGCTTCAAAGGGGCAGGAAGCCCAGTTGTATCCTACGCGGCAATGTTTTTTGATTCCTGTTTTATCAAGTATAGAAATGGCATATCCCATAATAAAATCAGCTTCAATAAAGGAAGCATCAAAGTGTATAAACCAATCATAGTTGTCACTTTCAGAGTTGAGACTTTTACAGTGATACTTCTTTGCATTGGTGGAAACATGACCAGTTTTACTGTCCCTATCAAGTCTGAGTTTCAGATGAGATGCTCTAATGCTATCAATCAACTTTTTCACATCAGGCACAACATTATCAAAGTGAACATTGTTTCTATATTTCCAGATGGACCACACTATATAAGAAATCAAATTATGCTTGCTATTAAGAGCTTTAACATTCATCCAGGTTTTAAACCATTGCAAAATGTCAGTGCTTCCACTGTTATGATAGATGTTATTCAGATCAAAAGCTTGCCAGACCTTCTTAGCGAAATTACATTTCACAAACAAATTCATTTCATCCTCTAATTCATGATTATCACACAACATGCGGTATGGTTTAGAGTCTTTAACATATTTGGACATGTTTTTCCCTAGAGCAATAACATTTGTCACAACTTTCCAACAGAATATATTCACTTTAGGAGTCATATTAAGCTTCCAAA
The DNA here is from genome assembly GCF_003573695.1 of Papaver somniferum. Taxonomy (NCBI): domain Eukaryota; kingdom Viridiplantae; phylum Streptophyta; class Magnoliopsida; order Ranunculales; family Papaveraceae; genus Papaver; species Papaver somniferum. Next base: position 55,334,480 of record NC_039363.1, read on the forward strand.
TCAGTTTCCATAAATTAGCTTCATCTTTGTCGAAACTTAGATTAGTCAGGAAATTATAAACAGACTTAGTAGTAAGGTTTCCAGAAATCGTAGATATCCATCTAATTTTATCATGCATGCTTGTATTAGTGGTAATAGACTTAATAACATCATGATAAGCAATATCAATATAAGTACTGATGATGCACATATCCCAATCTACATTAACATTCATTAGATCACAGACATAGTTAGGCATATTACGATCAGAGAGAATAGGAGTTAAAAATTGAGTTTGGTTGGGAAGCCAGAAATCGGTCCAAATGTTAATAGTTTCACCATTATTTACTTGCCAGACATAGTTTGATTTTATAACATCTAGACCCTTTTTGATACTATTCCAGATCCACGAGTTCTTATGTTTTCTAGTTTTCTTTAAAAGGTGGTGGTTTTTGAAGTACTTATGTTTAAGAATTTTTGCCCACAACTGATCCTGATTGTGTATCAATCTTCAAGACAAGTTAGTGATTAAAGTTAGGTTATGCTTATGCGGTATTCTAATCCCTAAACCACCTTGACGAATATCCTTAGTAATACTAGGCCAGGCTTTAGGGTAGTAACACTTCTTTTTGTTTTTTTTCTTCCACCAGAAATCTCTCTGGATTCTATCAAGATTATCCAAAGTTTTTTTAGGGAAAGAGAGGCACTGCATTTGATGATTAGGGTAAGCACTCAGAACATGTTTTATTAGGACAGTGCGCCCAGCTTTATTAAACATTTTTCCAATCCAACCTTTAAGAACAGTGTAGTATTTGTTAAGTAAAGGTTCAAAGTTATTTACTTTGTTTTTATCAAAGAAAAGCGGAGTTCCTAAATACTTATCATTCTTAGAAATTTTCCTAATTTTAATAATTTTTGAGATGATTTTACAGTGTTTGTTATGCATTCTAGGAGTGAAGTAAACACCCGATTTATTAAGGTTAACGACTTGACCAGTCATTTCACCAAAAGTGTTAAGAATATTAACTAAGTTTTTAGCTTCAATCAAGCTAACTTTTGTAAACAGAAAGCAATCGTCTTCGAAGAAAAGATGCGAAACAGGAGGTGCAGTCCTTGCAACTTTAACACCAGTTATAAGCTTATCTTTTTCAGCTTTAAAGAGCATTTTCGAAAGAACTTCCATGCAAATAATGAACATGTAAGGGGACAATGGATCCCCTTGCCTAATTCCTCTAGAGACAGTGAACCTTTCACCAGGAACACCATTTAAGAGCACAGAAAAGGAGGTTGTAGTAACACACTGCATAATAAGATGACACACATCTTCGCAGAAACCAAAAGAGAGAAGAGTTTGGTTCAAAAAATCCCATTCGATTCGATCGAATGCCTTAGAAAGATCAATTTTCAAAGCCATGTGCCCAGTTTTATTTTTAGAATTCTTCATAGTGTGCAAAATCTCATGCGCAACTATGATTTATCAGTAATTTGGCGGCCAGGAACGAAAGCAGACTGGTTTTGTGAAATAATCTTTGTGAGCATAGGTTTTAATCTGTTTGTTAAGATTTTAGATATTAATTTATAGGTAGTATTACTAAGGCTGATGGGACGAAAGTCACTGGGTGTAGAGGGATTTTGAACTTTAGGAATTAGAGTTATATATGAATAATTCATTTCTTTGAGTACAAACTTTTTCCTGAAAAATATTGAACAAAGTTAGTAATATCAGATTTCACTATGTCCCAGTTTTCTTTGAAAAAACCCGCAGGATAGCCATCAGGTCCAGGGCACCCCATTGGTTCAAGTTGAAAAGATTGTTTTTTATTTCTAACTCATCAGGAGTTTTGGTAAGATTATTATTCTCTTCTTCACTGATACAAGGTTCAATAAGACTGTTTAGAGAGTTAAGGTGTTTTGCATTGTTAGTGGTGCTAATAGATTTAAAGTGTTTAATAATCATTTTATGAATTTGAGAGTTGTCATCAATCCAGAGACCAGTATCATCTCTGAGGGTGTGAATATGATTAATTCTCCTTATGTTATTAGCATATTGATGAAAGAAGAAGGTGTTACGATCAAAGTCTTTAATGAATTTATCTTTTGAGAGGTGATTCCAGTAGTCATACTCTCTATTATACCAGGTTTCTAAGTTTTTCTGCGTATCTTTAATTTCTAGAATAGGTAAAGGGTCCATGGAGTGTAGAAGCTCCATTTTCTTATTAAGGTTTTCGATATTTTGGAAAATATTCCCAAAAACAGATTTGTTCCAATTATAAAGAGAGTAGGAAATATTTTTAAGATTTCTTTGAAAACTATAGGCAAAGGAGCCACTAATATTACAATCCCAGTTTTCAGAAACATATTTTCTAAAGTTATCATGACTAAACTAGGTTCTAAAAACTCTAAAAGGCTTACGAGATTTTATCTTAACAGGTTTACAATTGAGAAAAATCGGCGTATGGTCAGATCCCACTCTAGACAAGTGACTAACCAAAGCATCAGGAAACATGGAGAACCAAGCAGTGGAAGTGAGCACTCTATCAATTTTTTCTTTAATATTTTCTTGACCTTCCCTATTATTAGACCAAGTGAAAGGAATTCCTTGAAATCTAAGGTCCATTAGTCCTAGGCTCTGAATGTTATCATGAATAAACTTATTTATATGAGAGATATCTTTTCCACCTTGTTTATCATTAACATGCAACACAAAATTCAAGTCTCCTATGATGATCCAGGGAGTATTAGGATTTAAGCTACAAAAGTGATTAATTTTATCCCCGTTGCATTTTCTTTCCTAAATCATTCAAGGACCCATGCATGCAAACAACATTCCAATAATCATGTATTTCAAAGAAACAGATATCAAAAAACTCAGCAATGCATTTAACAGTAATATTATTGTGGCAAGCAATGATCATCCCACCAGACAGGCCTATTCTAGGGACAACAAACCAGTTATGAAACTTGAGATTTCTAGCTAAGATGTTCATATTTTCTTTTGTGGCTTTAGTTTCAGCAAGGAATATGAAATCAAGATTTTTCTTCTTTAGGATAAATTTTAAATGATTTCTAGTAAGGGGTTTTCCCATCCCCTGCACATTCCAAGATAATAACTTCATTTCAAGGTTTAAGAAAGACCTTGTTTTAAAAAGGACTATAAGAAAATGCTTAACACAATTGTAGAGGAAAAATAAAATCAGGACTAAATTGTGCCAGTAGAGATTAAAGTAAGTAAGGATGAGAAAATCAGTATGACTGAAATATAAATTAAATGCGGAATAGATTTTGTAGATGAGATAGAAAGGAACCTGGTTTATTGAGAGGTATTGATTTTCAGCATATGCAGCAGAAGAAGTATCTGATCCACCAATCTCACATACATTGCCCACGCCTTCAATGTTATTCATTATTTCCTCCCTAGATAAGGGTTCTCCCATCTCCAGTATTCTTGCAGCACCATCATTCACAACTTCGTCAGTAAGTACATGAAGTGCTCTATCAATTTCTTAAAAGTAACCATCCATTTCCATAGCTTCCAAGATAATGTCTTTAGTCCTCCTTCTCTTATTAGTCCTTATGTCATTTATGTTGATTTCTGACACACATGCTCCACTTACAAAGTTATCAACCTCTACATCAACAATGATATCCTTATTGGCCTCTTCATTCCTTTCATCACTTATGTCATTTAGAACAGCAGTATCATCCACAGCCTCATTTTGAGCTATATTATTATCTGCAGCTACATTCTCTCCCTCCAAACCATTAGTAATTGCTTCTTGATTAGCTTGAACATCACCACCATCTTGAATCTCCATATTATGTTGAATTTCTTGTACTAGTTCTTCCACTTGTTCTTCAAAAGGATCAACACCTTGTAAATTCAGAACTGGTACTGCAATCCAGGCTACATTTGCAATCATCCCACAATAGTTTTCATTGTGATTGAAAACATAACAACTTCTACAGGTTGCAGATGGAAACCCCAGATAAAATATAGCTACTTTAATTCTTTCTCCATCCTCCAGAGTTATGTGCACTTTCCTAACAAGAGGTAGATTGACATCCAATCTTACTTTAGCTTTGACAACACCAGTTGGATCTCTATTATATATGATAATTGGTTCTCATGCTTGAGAAGCAATGTGGAAAGGAATATTGTCCCTATCCAGGTCATCTCTGAGTCTAAACTCTACATAGAAGACTTCAAATTGGAAGATGGCTCTCTGCACATTCATATGGAACTGCCATGGTAGCAGAACTAACAAATGCCCTCCTACAGCATGTGGTATTTCTCTTAAGACTCTTTGAAAATCTCTCTTGAGTGAATTCTGAAAATGAACACATTTCTTCTTCCAGTAGAGATAATCACAACTTCATTATGAGCAACCCATATTTGCCTGATTGCATAGCTAACCACATTTCTAGTGACTTCACTTTCTCTACAAACATATCCGATTAAAGCGAAAGAATCAATAATCCTCCCTTTTCCTTGCAGGTTGACATGTTTGTTGTTTCTGTTGGAAGAGTTTTTGTTTCTCTGAGAGTTATCAGTAGAATTATTAAGGCTAGTCGAAGAAGAGGCCATTGGATTGTTTAACGAACTTAGAAATATTGTTTTGTAGACAAGGATAAATTTTAGCTTTTTCTGGCTTGCGACAAACAAGTGGGATGAGTAATTTAGCAGATGAGTTTTTTGCTGATAGCTTTCTGTAGGAAAGTTGTAAAGATATTGGGTATGTAAATATATGCATTCCTAGTCAAGATCAAGAATTTGAACTTGGCAAGTGTAAGCCATGCTACAAACTTGTGATTTCAGCAAGAGGTAGTAGTTAGAAACTTGGGAAGAAAGCTGAATTCGTAGCTTAGGAAGAAGGAAGAGAGTATGATGACTAAAAAGAGTGTAGAACTGGATTACTTGCACGGGTGATTGGAGAAAACGAGGCGTTTCTGTCTTCATAAACAATTCCGGAGATTAAAAATTGTAGGAGAACCACATCCACTGACAAAAATTTGTAGTATAATAATAACTTGAAGGTGGGTCTTCACCTCATCCACTGCTTCTGCTGAAAACCCTATTCCTCCCAATCAGGCTTGGGAAAGGAGAGAAGGGATGAAATCTGCAAAAGGGAATGAAATCACAAGAAAAACAGATTAGATTAGCTCGAGGTAATCATAACAGACTTTGAATCTAATTAACCTATAAAAACTAGGGTTTATCACTTCAAAAAGAAGACGAATGATTAAGACAACAATATAAAACAATTGGTAATCATATAATAAAATCAGTAGTGGAAAATCGATGATAACAAGAAAAGCTTAATCATAATAATGTAGGGAAAGAGATTGAGAAGAATCAGAGAAGAGAATTTTTGGCGAGTCGTGAATCGGCGTCGCCCGATTTCTCGCCCCTTTAGACCCAAGTGCACTCTACTTGACTACTTGTAAATATAACAACAACTGGCGTCTAAAATTTGACGCCAATACGAAAAGTTTGATGAACCTAGACCAACACGTAATTAAACCATAGATTTTATCTGTACTAATGTTATTGAGATATGCACAACCTTTTACAAATAGGTCGCCGCTTGCCAAACAGAAATACAGCGAAGGCTTCATGAATCTTCAGTTTTCACTCTCACAAGGTCAGAGAATCAGGAGGAGTGGTGTTAAAGGAAGTTTAAATATTTTAAGGTGGTATTCATTCTGTCAATCTCTAAGAGTTCTGTTGATTTGATAATATTTAACGAGCAATTGATGCATTTGGTTTTCTCAGTATATTAACTGTTTGAAGAAAATCCAACACTTAATTCACTAGCTTCATATTTTCTCTTTTCAATTTTTTCTTTATTTACTCACCACTATGAGATATTCGTAATAACCTATAAGTAGAGTCATAATCTCAGTTTTCTTTTGCAGTGTGGTGTTGAAAATCTGGGTTTAATTTTTTGCATTTTGCCTAGAGGCAAGAGCTTAACTGAAGTTCTTTTGTCTTTTTTATGGTATTGCAGTTCTTGTTTTATAGTTGTAAGTAGTAGGAAGTGAGTCAAGTGACTTGTAAAATGAATGTAAAAACCGAAATTGAAAGGGTTTATTCTATAACTTGACAACCCTATATATAAATGAAAAAGAAGTTACACTGGTAGTGAATAAATGGAAATGAAATTGTGGCCTGTGGGTGATAATAAATGTTTCATGAATCTAATCATTTTTGTTGAACATAGGAGTCCTTTTTTAACACTGAAGATGAAAGTTTGGGTTGCTTGAAGGAAACTCCGGTGAAAAAGACTTCAATGATTTCGCAAAAGGTATTTTTTTTGTTTGTTGAAGTACTTCAATTTTGTGCTAGTTTTATTTGTGAAAGCAAATGCACACAGTATTTTTGTTTGCTTTCTGGATCAATTATTTTGGTGTAAGGAGAGAGATCGGGTGTTTTCTGGGAATTCGATACATCTCTAGAAGAGTCTTAAGCGACACATTGAGTCAGATATTTAACTCTAGTTGGTTTCTTTCAGATATAGGCAGTTTGTTAGTTGTGGGGAATTTAGGTTTGTGTAATTAGCTTTAAATTTCAATAGAGGTATCTTTTATGTTTATTATAGTTGGGAACTTGATAGCTGAACCCCGGATCCCTCTTCTGTAGTCTTAGAGTCATGCATATTTGTATCATCAGTTTTTCTTTATAGTGGTGAAATCACTTCGCTCTCACATATTCTTGTTCCAGCTTTGGGAACTTTCAATTTTGGAGTTTTGATAGATGATCGAGTTAGAAATAAGTTAAACGTAGATCTTCAAACCTGCCTGAAAAACGTGGTCATCCTCACCAAAATAAACGTTTTCTCTCTCAAATAGACCCATTCATAATAATTAATTCTAACCGAGATAGTGGAGTTGTCATATTATTAATTATCTTAACTAACAAAGGAACCAACTTGGACTTGCCGGCACCATGGTTCAGCTGAAGAACAGAAAACCTAAGTTTTTTGCATTTTTTTTTGTCAATGAATTGAAACTCAGGTCATGGATTAGATAAAACGGGGTTCACATGGTTTGTCATCCACCACTACCCCATGTTATGAGAAATATATAAAAAATAATATACGGGATTCACATGGCCTACTACTGCCTACCATGTTGACCTAGAAGGTTAAAACATCAAATGGCTTAAACCATTAGAATCAGCTATATGTATCCTTTATGGAAGATACCTCCACTGGTCAATGTAATACTAATTGGAAGTTTACGATTTCAATCTACGCATTGCATTACCAAGGCATAAAATAAAGTATGCAAACAACTTACTCAAACAATAGTTCAAAAGCTCAACAAGTGCTCTCTTGTACTGGTTTGTTTACAAAATTGCTATCTGATCTTAATCGATCTTTCTGGTGTTTCCCTAAGATTATCATACGTGAAATTAATCGAAGAAAATAGTTCAAGTTTTCTTCCAGTGTCTTGACCTCGTGCAGGTTTCTTTTTGCAACCCTTTTAGGAAGGTTGACAGCCTGCATCCAACAAAAATCGAAGGAGTAAAGATGGAATTATCAGTTATGCAGCCTGATGTTGGCATCTTCATCTTCGTGATGGTGACCTTCTAAAGGCTGTTGTCCCACACAGGTTGATCATTTTGTCTTTTCAATAAATTTGTAATTTTTTATTAAAATGTTTACAGACTTACTATTTTAAGTTTCAAAGTTCCCTAACAAAAGCTGGGATCCTACAGCGCAAATCATTTTGGAAGGGCCATTGTAATGCCAAATCTGAAACCTCCTGTCACTACTACTGCTGCGGCAGTGGCTTATCGAGAATCCATATTGAAAGCACTCCCAACAGAAAGCAATTTCACTCCTCTTATGACACTTTATTTAACGGACAACACTGATCCTGATGAGATCAAGCTTGCTAGTAAGTCCGTTTCTCAAATTTGTTGGATTGTTGCTTTGACAAAGTGGTTTTTCTTCTGCTTTAAACTAATGAAGAATTAAACTTCCATATAGACAACACTGATCTTATTATAATATGTGAATTTTTCTATTAGGGAAGAGTGGTGTGGTCTTTGCAGTTAAGTTGTATCCTGCTGGTGCCACTACAAATTCTCAAGATGGTGTTTCAGATCTTTTTAGGAAGTGTTTGCCCGTTCTTGAGGAGATGGTTGAGCAGAATATGCCATTACTGGTAATTTTACTCCTGCACCCACATTACAATTTTAGTTCTAAGCTTATGATTAAATGATCCATTCATGGATGTGCAGCATATTTTGAGCACTATTGTCAGGAATTAACTTCACAACTTCTCGCTGGTGATTGATTCTCGTCATTGGTGTGTCAAGTGCATACTTAACATCATATATTGTTCTACATTTGATTTGATTGGTGAATTGTTTTGTTTGGAACTCCTTTATTTAAACTAAAGAAGGGTTACCCTCCGCTGTGGGAACCGCATTAGTGGGTGATCCAAGGACTGAGTTCTACGTTCTAAGTTTCTAACCTTCTCAAATGAGCTTCGTAAAACTGGCAAATCGTGTGCATCATTTTATCATCGATTTGTAGTCAACTTTATTTCCCTTAAGTGAACCATACTTATGCAGGTCCATGGAGAAGTTACAAATTCAGATGTTGACATATTTGATCGGGAAAAAGTCTTCATCGATACCATTTTAAGACCACTAATACAGAAGCTTCCACATTTGAAAGTTGTCATGGAGCATATTACTACTCAGGATGCTGTGAGATTCATTGAAACTTGTCGTCAAGGTATATTTTGCTTTTTGCAATTTCTTTTGTAGAAGTTCTTATCAATCATCAATTTTGACATAGCACCCCACCCCTTTTTAACTTGTTTGGCTCATCTAATTTGTTAGGTTCCGTTGCTGCAACTGTGACACCTCAGCATCTTCTTCTCAACAGAAATGCATTATTTCAAGGAGGATTACAGCCACATAATCATTGCCTTCCAGTTTTGAAAAGAGAGATCCACAGTATGCTCTAATTTTTTTCTTGATGAGGAATTTTGACTCTTTTATTGGTCATAATTTTGCTGGGTTCTTGTTTTTGCCCGGACAAGCTATTGTATCAGCTGTGACTAGCGGAAATAAAAGATTTTTTCTTGGAACTGACAGTGCTCCTCATGAGAGACAACGCAAAGAAGCTACTTGTGGGTGTGCCGGAATATACAACGCCCCTGTTGCTCTGGCAGCTTATGCAAAAGTTTTTGAAGAGGTAATAATATCTCTGTCATATTCGGACTGTATTATCAGGCATTAGCATTGATAAATTGGTCAGTTTCTCTGTAGACTTGGGTGTAGGTTTATCAGTTGATTATTAAGTCATAGTTCCTTCAGAAGATAAAATTTTACAGTTGTAGACTTGTAGTCGTTTAGCTTCTTTAGTTTCTTTCGTACCATTATTGTTTCCTAGCGTGATGTAGTAGTTGTTGTTCATTGGTAGGCTGGTGCACTGGAGTACTTGGAAGCGTTTACAAGCTTTAAAGGACCAGATTTTTACGTGCTTCCAAGAAATGAATCGAAAATCAAATTAATCAAGCAACCATGGAAGGTGCCAGAGTATTATGCTCTTAAAGATGGGGGACAACTCGTTCCCATGTTTGCAGGCCGAAACCTTGATTGGTTGCCATCCACTTTGCATGAACGCTCGATCTAGTAGCTCGTTTTATTTGTATTCCTTTCTGCCAGTATTGGAAGCCAGTAATGTCGTCAACCAAATTGTGTTGGCTCGATAAATTAACGTTTTGCCAGAAACAAACTTGGCTCAGGTGTAAATTGAAGCACCAAGATGGAGTATGCTTCAGAGAGAACCACATAGGGTTCAATGTTTAGTTTGCAGTAGAACTGAGAGACTGTGCATCCCCAATTCCCATTTAGTTTAAAGGATACGTTAAATACACTGCATATACCTGGATCATGGATCGTAGACATGTAGTATTGTTTATTTGTTTTAGTAGGAATTGCCTAACTGTTACCCGGCAGACATCTTTTGATTCCTTCAAAGATAACAACTGTTTCTCTTTATAACAAACCTTAATATCTAATAGTGCTAGAAGCTTCGCCAGAAGCAGGATGAGGAAACGGGGTACTCGTACTCGACTGTTAAGGAGAGGCCCAGAGGGACTGCTTACCAGATAGTAATGTGCACCGGTGGTGAGTTCTATTTTTTATTTTGTGCGTTCTAAATATGTTATAGTTATATTCGTACCCTAGGCAATTATGCTTTATTTATTTTCCTTTATGCAAAGCAAAATATTAGTATTAACTATTGTCGTGCAAAATGAAGTTTAACAAGAAAACAGAGAACTCTCCTAACCAATCATCAAAGATGCTCTCTTTACGAGCATATTTAGCTAGTTCATCTGCACACTTATTAGTAAGTCTATTTGTGTCCATATAATTCCAAGTCCCAAAAGATTGCAAAAGAAATATAATATCTTCACTAATCCTCTTAGCTCCAGGAATATCTGTTTCCTTTCCTTGAATTGCTTTAACCAGGCTTTGATGGTCAGTTTCTAGAATTATCTTTTGGTATCCCAGCTGCAATGCCCACATTACTGGCTCCAGCACTGCTAAGCACTCCAATTGTTCTGATCCTAATGCTCCGTTGAAGCTAGTGCACCTTGATGCTAAGTGGATATCTACAAAATTTCGAAAAATTAGTCCCAAACCACCAGTTTTTGTTTCATGATAGAAGGAATTAATCTCAACATGTTTTCTGTCAGGTGGAGTCATTTGGGACACACAGAAGCTCTGGCAGAGTTATTAGCAGATCTCTGCACACCGAGTACTAAGAAAGTCGTTGATACTGTTGTTGACGGCGGGTTCTGTCAAAGGCGAAAATCCTAAAATTACATTAGCCCTATATCAGAAACATAAAATATATAGTAAAAATTATTTATGGCCATGTACCAGAAATATAGTCTATATATTCAATCATGTCTCCGCAGAGAAAATTAGAAATACACTCTAACAGTACATATGGGTAGCCTCTACTGGTTTCTATTTTTATTTTTGAAACAGAAAATAAGCAACGCTGAATTGGGGCCATGAAACTAATTGGGGGTCATGACACATTTTATACCCACACCAAAAGATATATGGGGCTTCCAAAATGATGGTGAAATAACTATTTTACCCTTCTCTAATAACTTCTTCTCCTCCGCTTCCTCTCTCCCACTGTTTCCCATTCCATTAACGATTTCTGAGAAAAAAAATTCTCACCGATTCATCGTCGTAAGTGAACTAAAAAAAAAAAAGGTTTTCATCTGCAAAATTGCAGTTAGAGTTCCAGGATCGTTAACCACGGTTTTTTATTGCTTAACGATTTTTGATATGCATGTTGAATTGATAAAAAATCGTAACCATTAGGGTGTAGTAGATAACGACCCTAAACCTGGTTTTCTGCCTTAGAATAGTGTCTTCTAGGGATTTCTAAATCGCTAACGACTTTATATGATACAAGATTTGTTCCTTGTTCAAAAAATAGAAAGGGTCGTCATGTCAAATGGTTGTAGTCGTTAACTATGTTGAAGGGTCGTCATGTGAAGTCGTTAACGATGTTGAAGGGTCGTTTGATTTTATAAATTTTTCTTGCCGACCCTTGATCTATGAAATAGCTCGCTAGGGTCGTCAGTATATAGGAGCGCCTAATTAACGACCCTAAGAGCAACATCTTCAGAGAGTAAAAAGTTTTAGAGTCGTTGGATTCTAAACATATTAAGTTAACGACTCTATATGACCTAACTAGCTGGAGTCGTCAATTATATCACACTTGGTTGACGATTTTTCGTAACCTGCAAAAGTTGGAGGTTTGAGTCGTCAAAGGTTGTGTCAAGTAATTGACGACTCCTTAGAGTCGTTTGCTTATTACCCTCTCGACTTAACGACCATCACTCTGAGTAGTTGCATAGTGTACATGAATCGACCACTTGGGGCATCATTCATACAATTTGAAGAGTATAGGAAGTTTACCTGATTGTTTTGAGCTTCAGGTTCTTCATTTTGAGGATTGGTTCCTTCATTTTGAGCAATATGATTCCTCTATTGGAATCCCCCCAAAACTCAACTTCTTCCTCTCCACAACACAAAAACACAATTTTTCTTTCATCAAAATTTTATCTCTAAATCTGATTTTAATCTAATTAAACTAATTAACAATTAATTAACTTAATTAGCACTAATGATTTGGGGTAGTTTAGCCATTTAAAAAAGTTGGGGATAAGGGATAACTCCCAATTACTATTTCATGATATTTTTTGTCCTGTAGATAGGGATCTCCAATTATTTTTTCAGGGCCCCCAATTCAGCCTTGAAAATAAGGTCTGATTAAAGATTTAAGAGTTTACATGAGGTGCATTTTCCATCAGTTGAACATTGGTGCTGCTAAGAGGGGAAACAAAGCAAACTCCACTCATTTTATCGAGAATTTTATTATTAGGGTTTTAAAGTCTATGGATTTTTTGGGGCTTTATTTTTTGGATCATTAGTATTAATTCTTATAACTCTTATCCAACTATTTCTAACAATGCCTAAAGTACCCCAATTTGATTAGTGTTAATTATGGTGATTAATCAAATTAATAATGATTATTGTATAGATTAAGATTAATTATTCGTTTAATTTTTTTCATCAATTTTTTTTCTCTTTCTCTTTCTTTTTTTTTATTTTGATTTAGGAAGAAGATTTTGAAAAAAAAAATTACTCCCTCCGTCCCACTATTAAGTGACCTACTTTATAACTAAATTGGCGGAGGTAGTATTTTTTTTTTGAAGTTTTTTAAAACACTCAGGAGAACCTTATATTTCATTACCAATAGTAATTGTTGATTGGGCTTTTTACAAAAATAGGCCTGTTTTTTTGGTGCCTTTCATTTCTAGGCCACTTTTTTATTTATTGCTAGACTAGGCAAGTTTTGACCAAAAGTGATGGATGGAAAGTTAGCTGCAGTTATCTTCCAGCTGTCCATATCTTCTTAGCTAAAAAGACTTTTTAGTCCTTCAAATCTATTGAACATTCAGTGCTTGCTGAACTCATTGAATTGCCTGAGCATACATCATCAGTAAAGAAGCAACGCTGCACCGGTCGGAATGAATGCAACAGACATTACAGAAAAGTCCGAAGAATGGGAATGGCATTGAGACTGAAGGCCCTTTTTGCCTTCTGAATAGTGACATAGAATGGGAACATGGACCTAACCCAGACAATTGCCTAACCTAAAGCTTACAATTTAGTACAGTATTTGAGACTTCAGACTTTCGAGACGGTGGACGCATAAGGGTGGAAAAAAAGACAAATAGCAGAATCTGCAGCTATTCCTCGTCTTTTACGTTAGGCGAACTTAGGCGCAGGCCCAAAAAAAAATAATGTGCATAACTGCTTATGCAGTAAAATCAACTATGCATAACTGCATAGCTTATTATGCATAACTGGTTATGCAGTAAAATCAACTATGCATAACTGCATAACTTATTATGCATAACTGCTTATGCAGTAAAAACAACTATGCATAACTGCGTAACTTATCATGCATAACTTTTTATGCAATAAAAGCAAACATGCTGAACTGTGTAGCTTACGATGCATAACTGGTTATGCAGTAAAATCAACTATGCAGAACTGCATAACTTATCATGCATAACTTGTTATGCAGTAAAAACAACTATGCATAACTGCGTAACTTATCATGCATAACTTGTTATGCAGTAAAATCAACTATGCATAACTGCGTAGCTTATTATGCATAACTGGTTATGCAGTAAAATCAACTATGCATAACTGCGTAGCTTATCATGCATAACTGATTATGCAGTAAAAACAACTATGCATAACTGCGTAACTTATCATGCATAACTTGTTATGCAGTAAAAGCAAACATGCTGAACTCCGTAATTTATCATGCATAACTGGTTATGCAGTAAAAGCAAACATGCTGAACTGCATAACTTATCATGCATAACTGGTTATGTAGTAAAAGCAAACATGCCGAACTGCATAACTTATTATGCATAACTGCTTATGCAGTAAAATCAACTATGCATAACTGCGTAGCTTATTATGCATAACCGGTTATGTAGTAAAATCAACTATGCAGAACTGCATAACTTATTATGCATAACTGCTTATGCAGTAAAAACAACTATGCATAACTGCGTAACTTTTGACTGCATGACAAGTTATGCATTGTTTAGAGTATCTGCATAACCTGTTATGCATATAAAGTTATGCCTTCCCTGATGAGTGTTATTAAATCATGTTGCAGTTTCAGGAGAACTTTAGAGATGAGTACAGTGCAATGGAGTTGGAACTCTGTGAAATCGAAACTAAAAGATTGAATCGAAAAGATCTACATTGATCGATAACCAAATAGACAAGACAGACATCAACTTGGGAATAATGGTAGTTACAGCCATAATATTCGATAACCAAATAGACAAGACAGACTTGTTTTTGCTTCAAAACTCAATATTGCAAACAAAGCACGATGTGCATTTTAAGGCACTTAATCATGCTTCTTAAGGTCATAACCAGGGGTAAACTGGTACACTTAACTTAGCCATAATTTCAGTACATGATATAACTAAAATAGTAAATCCTGATTAGAAGTACTTACAGCATAGAAAACTGCAACTAACTCAGATGGTGTCAATGTCCAGACAGTATTTCCATCGGTGGCAGATATTCCAGCAATAACCATAAACATTGCACCAAAAAAGTATGAGTATGCAGTCACTGAAAGACTGGCCGGATACTTCAGTATCAGCGGAGCCTGGAATATGTATGCAATACACAAATCAGTATATACAACTTCAAATACACATCTTGGTTCATTCTCAGTTTCATAACCATTTCAAAATCATCTCACCAAACCCATACTTCCTGCAACATCTCATTCATTCAGGCCATCCCATAACACCTACAGTTTCATCTACACAAACAACACCACCATTCTCTAGCTATCAACACCACCAATCTACGGTTCATGCATCTCATACAATCCTTTCACTGAGAAGAACAATTACCTCAAGATAAATCCATTCCATCAAATATAATTCAATTCTTGTTCTTTCTTAACTGGATTCTGCAATTCTTCTCAAGGCCAACACCAAAATACTCCCATCATCACCAACAGTTCTCAATCTTCATAACAAATTCTATCGAACCCTTATCTCGGTTTCCTGACTTCAATCAACTCCAGCACCACCAATCTTCTTTAATCTTGAATTACTCTTCATTGTTTCCATCAATTCAACATCAACAGCTTCTACATACTCATCTCATATAACTGAAATCACCAGCAAACCCTAATTCTTTGATTCATCTTCAGGACAGCTTCAATCAAACATCAATTAGAACAAACCCATCTTCTAACTTCTTCTTATTCATCCTCAAATTAAACTCTGATTCTATTTCTCAGAAACCGTAACTCAATTCCCAACTATTCTCCCAGAACTGCTTCATATCATCAATTCATCAACAACCCCTGTTTTCCTCATCCATTAAGATCTCAATTCATTTCTCAATTTCATGCCAAACCCTAACTCTGATTTTATCAGATTAATCCCGAAACCGTAAAATCTCTAATTGATTTTCTTCATAAACCTCAACCACACCATCTTCTTCAACAATCATACCACCTCAACATATGATGTACTTAGATAGACATAACACACGACTCGCAGAGAGTCAGCAGAAAACAAACGGAGGATGATATCAGCAGAATCATTCAAAACCAGCACCAAGAACCCAATTTCAGTTCGAATTCAACCCTAGTCTTCGATTATCGAAACCATCACTGCCAAACACCATCAATACTTTCTTCACAAACTGAACCTTAATCTACTTTGCTTCTCAATTTCTATCAAACCCTTTTTCTTCACTAATGAGCAGAAGAAAGAAAACGGAAGGAGAAGAAAACAAAAAAGAAGAAGATAAGAAGAAGAAGAATGAATGAGATCGAACACGTGACTGACACACACGTGTGAAGGACATTTCAGTAATCTTACCACATGTATGAGATCTCCCTATATGATATTTTGGCGAGATATTGACAAGTCAACGCGATAAATTGACCGAGATGGTTAAAGTGGATGGAATCCGTTTAACTTGCCTAGTTTTGCAAGAAATAAAAAAAAAAGTGGCCTAGAAATGAAAGTGAGGGTCCAGACGAGGCCTACTTCTGCATATAATCCTTGTTGATTCAATAATCAATACCGATAAAAATCGGAAAAAAATCTGGGTTTTTTTTTTGCAGTTATGGTCGACAATATCCAGCCGTGAATAATAATTTACGACTAGGAATTGAAGGTTTCCCAGCCATAAGATACTTTTACGGCTAGGTTGACAAGAACTCCCAACCGATTTTTTTTCTTCTATATTCTGTAAGTATCAAAAACAATTACAGCTAGGTTTTCCAAGCCGAAAGTTCAAGTTACGGCTGGGGAACCTAACCAAATATAAGCATTTTCGGTGGGGGAAACATAACCGAAATTAGACCTAAGATGAAATTTCAAGTTACAGCTGGGAAACCTAGTTGAAAATAAGCATTTTCGGCTGGAAAACCTAACCGTAATTATACCTCTGTTTGTATGTTTTTGTGTGTGATTATCATAATATCTTACGGCTAGGAAAATATAGCTGTAGACACTCTTTTACGATTGAGAGTTCTTACTTTCCTAGCCGTACAGGTAGGTTCAGGGTTCACAGTTGGGAAACATGTATTTTCCGTACCGTAATATAAGATTCATCAACAAAAACATTAGTTTCAACGTTGTGTAATTTTGTAAAATTTATTGAAACCAAATTTCGTTTCATCATTTTTCTATCAATTTAACATCACAAATACTGATTTCATCTTATAATGATTTCGACGAAATTTTGTGAAATAAATGATTAGACATAAACTCTTCACGAACCTAATCAACCAAGTGTTGCACAGTAAAATAAATATTAAATTACACCATTTTCTCGAAAACCGATATTTCAACACGATTAGCCAAGTAGTAATTAGAGATTATTACCTTAGGTTGTATAATAGCAGGCTGGTCCTTCTCAATTTTCAGACCCCTAATAGAATGGTTGTAAGGTTTTTTAATGGGAAATGAAAGAATTACAGACAGAGAGAGACTTTGTTGGGACCTTAGTCCCATATTGCTTAGATGAAACTTAATTGGGCAGTTTATAAGTCAATGGGAGACCGGTTTCAGAGTTGAGTTCTACCCATGATCTTATAACTTGTTAGGGTCGGTACCCTAACATCTGGTATTAGAGCCAACTACTACGACCCATGGCCGCTCCACGAAAGGGGTGATCTATAGGCTGGATTAAAGTATGGGCGCACCTGTGTATTCGCATAGTTGTCACCACATTAAATAGTGGTAGTCGAGTGGAGCCGTCATAAAGGAAAGGGATATCGTCGGGCCAGTGTTGATAGAGCGGGCCAACGAGGACATTGGGTCTGGAAGCGTGGTGGGATGTTGGGACCTTAGAGTATAAGTCAATGGTATCTCTCAACTTGATCACCGATTTTAGAGTTGAGTTCTACCCATGGGCTTATGACGAGTTAAGGTTGGTACCCAGACGGACTTTAGCTTTAGGAATTGCTTGAGATTCCTCTCTCAATCGATTCTTAATAATTTACATCTGAAATTCCATAGCTTTAACAACCTTATCAATTACAGAAATATCTGATATAAATACATTAGTAGCAGCAGTTTATATGTTAAAATGTCATAAATGGGGTTTTGTTTATATGTTATAAAGCAAATTAAATAACAAACCGATAAGTAAATATGTAATCAAGAATGAGAATTATGATTGAGGAATCCTTCTTCGTTGCTAAACATTCATCAAAGTAATATAATTACCTATTCGTCATTAGTCACAAATTATCACCAATCGTAGGATAACAACTAGATCAGTGTTATCCCCAAAATTTCTTTTATCACTAAATACAGAAGTTCTCGCGTACCAGATTATATTTGTCTAAACCACCTATAAGTAAATCACCCTAGATGTAACCTAGTCAGATGCTTTAAGGTCTATGAATTTAGGTCAATCCTAGAAGTTAAACTCTTAAATCAAGGTCAACTTACTATTGTTGTCGTTTTTCGAGATTAGTACACACAATCCCTCTGAAAGGTTTCACGATTTGTACTTATGTATAGGTGTGGTTACCTAAAATCTGAGAGAGGCTAAAGTGGGATTTTAGGGTTTTTGAAAGTGAGTTACGTGAGGTTGAGCACGAACAGTCTTCTCCTAAACCATGCAAAGTGGCTGTTCAAAGGCTGTTTCAGTCACATGGAAGAGGTTTAGCGCTGGTCTTAATGAAGGAAGCAAACGAAGAGAGATATCATAGAATTCTAGGGTTTGAAGAAGAATTTCTCTAATAGGTTATGAGAAATATTATTGTAGCTTAGAGAAATAGAGGACCTATTTATAACTGAATTCTCTAATCTCAGGTCGGTGGAGATACAGATTGCTTTCCGTGCCATGCGGAGCAATTCTTCCGTCTCTTCAGGAATAAATAGAGATAAACTAGGTTGAGTTTATCTCATTATTCCATCGCCTTTACTCTCTGCTGCGGTGAGAAATAAGCCGGGTATTTCTCACACGTTCCGTAGACCGCCAGACCAAAACCCTAATTGTTATCCCCCCATTTGTGTGAAGCTGATTCAGCCTTTGTGATGATATGTAGAGAGATAGAAATATCCTATTTAGCCGAGTTGGCCAAGATACAGAGATATTCTCCGATCTGTAAGAATGACTAGGATGAGTCAGTGAAAAGGTATGAGATTCCTCATAATTCGTGTGGAGAGTCTGAAAAGGAAACTCAATTCCTTCATGAGGCTCGTGCCTATCATGGGGAATATTCAGCCTTGTCTGAGATATCCCGAGAGATTTGAATTTTCTTGAGATTTTGTGGAGATATGTGAATCTCTCTGAGATTTCAAGAAGAGATGTGAATCTCTCCGAGATTTTAAAGAGAGATTTGAATCTCTCAGATATTTTGCAAAGAGATGTGAATCTCTCCGAGATTTTAAGGACGGATCAAAATCTCTACGAAGATTTTCTTAACGAATCCGAATCTCTCTGTGGTCAGCTGGGACTCGTCCTGAAGAGAGAGAAAATTCTTTGTACGCCTGATTAATGTCTCTGCGAGACTTTGGATCACTTGTCTTTGACCAGCATATCTTGCAGAGATGTGTTAGGAATCAACTGTGTGTCCATATGATGGGGCCAACAAGATCAGTGTATCTCGAAAGGATGTTCCAGGAGTCCGTCGAAAGGGCCCGGAGGCAGAATAACTAGCGTATCTCTTGGGGATGTCCTAGGAATTATTCGGAAACCTCAGTAAGTTGAGTCAGAGCCTAGAAAATACATGACCAGTGTATCTCGCAATGATGTACTAGGAATCAGTCATTGATCTCAAATAGGGTGAGTCGTGCTTACAGGAGATATGCATATCTCCGCTTAGGGTCATAAGTCCGCCGGGAACGTTTTTACGCATCTACAGAGCCTACATGACCAGAATTATATCGTCGAGGATGTATACTAGGAATCATGGCATCACAATCAGTTGCGTCTCGCGAAGACATGCTGGAATTGTGGTTGTTCTGGTTCATAAGTCTGTCGGGGACGTTTTACGCTCTACAGAAGCTACGTGACCAGCAGTATCTCACGGGAATGTGTGCTAGGAATCATAGCATCACGACCAGTAGTGTCTCGCGGGGACGTATACTAGAAATCATGGCTATGAGTGCCTTGAGGACCAAGGGATTAATCTCTCCCATGAGAGTTGAATTCTGTCTATGGTCTTGAAATGATGCTTTTGCCCCTTACCCAGATTTCACCATCTACATTAAGTCCCCTAATCAGAGTAGAACCTTGATTGTTCTATTATGAGTATATAGATGGTTACGAATCGTTCAGGCGCGAAATTGCAATCCACTTGCAGAGTCCCTGAATTGATGCTTAGTCTTTGATTTCTCTGGACTTCGAATCAACTTATGAACTTGGGATATTTCTGGGACATTGTGTTAGGAGACGTTACTAGCGACAATTAAGCCTTGACGAATTAAAATTTCCGTCTTGATAGACTAGCCTTGCGAATTAGGGTTTACTTGGACAACACCCTAATTTCCTCTCTTTGTGCATCCTTGAGATTTCGAGTCTGTGCAAGTGAGTGTTTTGGGAGGAGAGGGATTTGAGCGGCTTCCTGGGTGTTCGTGAGGTTGGAAAAATCCTATGAGAATAAATTGGCACTTACTTTTGAAGTTACGGAGTCCCTATCTCATGTAAATTCTGAATTCAGGCTTGTATTGCACCTAAACTCTAACTTCTCTTTTTGTCCGCGTATGACTCCTTCAGATACTCTGGAGATGCTTGAACAGGCTTGGTAGGCGTATATATCTTGATGGGTTAGCACCTTGTATGACGAGAGCTCATTCAATCCCTTTTACTAATCAGACACCCCTTTTCCGAGAGAAAATGCCTATCTTTGAAACCAATGGTATTTTCGTCAAAAACCAATATGAGCTTGATTTCATTTGGCATGGGAGAGACCATGAGATTCCCTAGGCATGATCACGACTTTCGAGAGAGAGAGAGGCACGTGTGTGGTCTTGCTTTTGGAAATTATGAACTCAAACTTTCCTATTTAAGCTAAATTCCCTTTAACTTCCTCTGAAATTTCGTCTTTCTACTTTTTGTTTCAATTCCGTTCTTCTTTGATCGATTAAAGAACTTAATAAGCATGTGCATAAATCCGTTGAGATGAGTGTGTGAGCACTTGATCGGTCGCTGATTACTTCAGGGCATCCTTCTTTGAAAAAATAATCAAAACTCTACCATAAGGGAATTTAGGTAAAAATCCCTTCATGGGAAAATCTGTTTGTTTCGTGATCCGGATTGGTCTGTATATTCGTATACAAACCATTTTGGAACTGTGGAAAGGGAACCGACTTAAGTATCCAAACCGGTATGTGAACCAATATAGTTCTATGTTCTGAACCAGTTTAGTACCCAAACCGGTACGCAAACTGAAAAGGTTATGTGAACTCCGGAATCGATAGTCTTAAGGTTTCCAAACCGGTCTGCAAACTGAAAAAGTTCTGTCAACTCTGGAACTCAGTTTTGCACCTAAGTTTGCAAACTGGTACGTGAACTGAAAAAGTTATGTTAACTTCGGAACTCGGTTTTGCTCATAAATTTACAAATCGGTCCGAGTACCATGACTCGGCCGATCCATGAACGACTCATGTATTTGTACTTTGTGCATTTACCAACTATGTCGATTATGATTAAATGCAATTAAATTATTTCTATGAGATAATTTTCATTTGATCAATTCTCTAAAAACACTAGACTCATTTGATCACATGATTGCTACTCAAGATCAATGTCTTTGTGTTATTGAAAATGAGTGTTAAGCTTTTAAATTCAAGTAAGCTAGTTTCGGATAACCATGTTGAACATAGTCTTTGTACATGGTTCGGTTACGGTTTACCTAACCAGAATGTATACCTTGTTTATGTGAATAAAATTCAAAGCTTGCATCTAACGGCGAATATTGTTTGCTTGGTTCCAAAGCTATCTTAGCTTAAACCTAAAGCAACCTATGCTTTGAAGTCTATATAAGGGTAACTCTTGGCAACTGGGATCTTTGAATCCTGACATATACTTTTCGACGTGTCCTAGTTGTATCTAGATTTGTCCTCTACGGAAAACCTTTTTAGGGTTTATCGACTATCAAAGACTTCATTGGGATTCGTGAAGCCAGGTACAGTCATCTTCTATCTTGATAACTTGAGTATCCCGATCTTGTTCGATTGTTGATTTATCACTTGAACAAGATAGATAGAAATCACAAAGTTATCTTCGTCTCAACTTTGTGATTCCGCAAGTTTTATAATTATGAGGTGAATAATAATCTAGGCTACACTTCGGGTTGCATAAGTCCGGATTTCTAGGATAGCTAAACTTTTATCAATTTGCTATCGATTTCCATCACCTTGATCCTATATTTGATTTGACCATCCGTTTTGATCGTAATCAGGAAATCAATTATATAGGCTTAATCTGTGGGATGAAGATTTGGTTTAAAGTATTCAATTGAGTTGAAGCAACCCTTACTTAGTGTGACGTCATCTAAGGGAATCAATTGCGCGGAGTCCTGCTACGATTCAAGAGGCGTAAAGAGCGCGACAGTACCTGAATCAGTGGGAGACTGAGTTAGGGCTCAACTACATTCTAGGCAAAAGTTAATTGGTAGTAGGCTAGTATCTTTTACGGCTTAATATAGTTTGTTGTTCAATCTGGACTAGCTCCAGGGGTTTTTCTGCATTTGCGGTTTCCTTGTTAACAATTTTTATGGTGTCTGTGTTATTTCTTTTTCTGCATTATATTGTTTATCTTTATAATTGAAATATCATAGGTTGTGTGTTGATCAATCAGAGTTGATACATCCGACCTAGTTTGTTGGATACGACTTGATTGATCCTTGGTGTTTGTGGGTGAAAACTGTTTCTACTGATTTTGGTAATTTTGGGTGTGTGGATGAGAAACGAATATAAACTCTAAACAATGCACTGCACCGGAGTACTTTTGACTCGAGAGATCAATCTGTACAATCCTAGTCTAAACCAACAAATGGCCGTTCCAGGCTTGCTTCGGTCACAAAGTGAAGGAGAAGGGTTTGTCTTATGGAGGGAAGCGAAGAGAGTGTCGAGACCATGATGGTTAATTCTGAATATGTGGCTTGTTTTATGACTTGTACCAGAAAGTGGAACTGGCTTGCAGATTGAGAAGCTATCAGTTCTTGGTGATTTCTGGATACTATGTTGTTTCCGGCCAAAAACTTGTTGTTTGGTGAAGATAGGTGAAGCCTATTTATACAAGTCATATTGAAACGTACCCTGGCATCGTAGGAAGTTGAAACGATTGAGCGGTGGAAGAAAAGAGTAACGTGTAACCGTCAGACGTTATGCTTCCATGATGAAGGAAGTGAATTCGTTTACACCGTTAATTTTTACCACCAGTAATTGTCCCGCTTCATGACACTTTCTTGTAACGGGCGCATTGCACGCCGCACGCTGTAAACCGCCAAACCAATACCCTGATGAGCATCCCCCAGTTTGTGACATGTTTGATGTCTCGATTGTTTTCGTGGAGAACATGTAGCAATTCGCTACGTGTGGCAAGTCAAAGTCAAGGGACTTACCGTAGGAAAATAGCATGTAATGCTATTAGGCTCGTTTTGGCTGATTGCCTAAAACTTTCCACAGGTTTGTCAGTTCGGTAGAGAACTTCGATGGCTGAGATCGCATCTCATGAAGGAGGATAGTCGTTGATTATGGCTACCTTGTGTTGGCGCCTGATAATGGAGTGGTGGTGTTTTGGTATACGCCAGTGGAAATGTGGCATGGTTGGCATGGCTCGTGCATGCCAGTGGCACGTTGATGCAAGTGGCGCCTGGCATAGCCATGGCCACTAGATTTAGGCAGTTGGTCGCCCGAAACTCACCACAGGTCTGTCAGTTTGGTGGCGAGCTTGGATGACCGAGATTGCATCTCATGAGGAAGGATGGCTATTGATTATGGTCGCATCTTGTTGTATAGCAGAGTGGCGCAATTGGCATAGCGGTGTGCCAATAGCCGTGGCATGGAGGCGTGCTAGTAGACATGGCATAGCAGTGTGCCAATAGCCGTGGTATGGCGGCGTGCTAGTAGTCGTGGCATGGCGGCATGCTAGTAGTCGTGGCATAGCAGTGTGCCAGTAACCGTGGCATAGAGGCGTGCCAATAGTTGTGGCATAGCGGTGTGCTAGTAGCCTTGGCATAGAGGCATGCCAGTGGCGTTGTGGCATGGCCACGCCTGTGGTGTTGTAGCACGGCCAAAGCTAAGATTTGTCTCTGTGGCCAAAGTTAGGGCTTGGTGGCATGACCAAGGCTTGGGTTTGGCGCCATGTCCAATGCTAGGGTTTGGCATCGTGGTGTTGTACTCACATGTGGCGTGGAAACATTGGCCCTGTTGCCACATCAATCCCATTGATCTGGGAAACGTTATTTGGTTCTGGTAGCAACTTGCCCAAATTAGGGTTTGGCATGTAGAAACCCTAATTAGTGCGCGTGGCATGCGGCCGCGGCATGGAGATAATTTTGTGCGATTAGTTCCATGGCTATGCCAAGGAACTATGGCAAGTCCGTAGTGTGGAAACGTCCACAGGAGTAGGGATTACCGTGTGGTGGCTATTTATGGAAGGTTGCCACGAAGTGGCATGTTACCGCGGTAGAGCGGCGTGTTGGCATGTTACCGCGGTAGAGTGACATGTTGGCATTTTACCGCGGTAGATTGGCATGTTGGCAAGCCGATCAATATGTTGTCGTGGCGGGGCAGTTTGGCTTGCTAGTTAGTATGGTGGCTCGGCAGGGTGCGTTTGGCCTTTAATGTATGGTGGCAAGTTTAGAGCAACTTGATTGGCCACGAAAAGGGGGCCGACCAAACATAAGGCGCGGCTACACTTCTGGCGAGAGTATGGCGGCTCTAAAGCGACCGGATTGTTCGATGGGAAGTGGGGCCGGCAAGCATGGGCCCAAAGACAACTTATGTGCGCGTGGCGAGTTTAAAGCGACCTGGTTGGTCGATGGAAATAGGGCCGTATTGGGATGGGGCGTGGCCAATGGAAAGTGGCACTAGCTGTCCTAAAGCATGGACACACCTCCCTTTGCTTCCACGGCTCCCTGTTTTTCTGATTCTGGGCGAGGTTTTGCACCTTCTAATCCATGGAGGATTAAATACCTAGTTTTCCTAGGCTTAATTTTGAAAAGCAAGGTCTGGTATACTGCGGGAGGCGCGAAACCCTAACTTCTGCAAGTTAGTCAGGACAATTGATTGAATTCTATGTGTTGACATAGAGTTCTTTTAAGTTCATTGCCAGAGAGAAGCATACTTTTCTGATTGAATACCTTATGCAAAGATATTATCCTTGATATTTGGAGATTCGTGCTACTTTGCTGCGAGTGAACACAAATCGTCATGCCATATCAACATTAAGGGTTCATCCGGAGAACATAGCATAAAAGGCATTCAAAAGAACTTAAGTATAGGCAAGGCGCCGAAATTTACAGTACATCTGGGATGGTTGCTACATTCGCCAGTCTCGGTAAATTTCATGTAGATATATTGAATGGCTCAATAAATGTGTCGGTGGAGAGGTTAGCACTCACGACACTGTTTCCTTGCAGAGTGACGTCACATCAGATGCAAGGTTTTACGATTTTAATCCTAAGCTAAAAACCACCATCAATATTAAGTCCCCTGTTTAGCACGTAACAGTGGCATTGTTGCGGAGTAAGCATGAGATGGTGACAGACAAGAGTAAAACCGAAAGGGAAAGACGCGAAAAGATCGCCAGGGAAATTCGACTAACTTTTGGCGAAAGGCATGAGGAATCCGTGATCCTTGTATTGGCGGTTTTGCATAAATTCGGCTTGGCCATGGGGTATTGGAATCAGCGCTGCAACTTTGGCTATTGATCGGTAGAGGTGACATTGCAACTTGGTCCGCGAAACGGGCGCTGGTTGGCTAGGAAAGGTAGATGGCGCTGTTGGCTTTGAATGATGGATGAATGACGGATGACGCTGCTTGCTTGGATACATCCATGGAATGGTGCTCCTGGTTAGATCCTTGGAGCAGTGTTGTTGGCTAGGTCCGTGGAGAGGTGCTGTTGGCTAGGTCCGTGAAGCGGTGGATGACACTTGGCTAGCTAGATTACGGAGAAGCAGAGATGGCGCGGCTAGCTCCTGATTCGTGGAACGGTGGATGGCGCTGTTTTGAACGGCAAAGATGGCACTTCCTTGGCTGGTGGAGATGGCGCTGCTTTGAACAACTAAGATGGCGCTATCTAGGTCATGGAATGGTAGAAACTGGCTTCAGTCCATGGAATGGTGGAAACTGGCTTCAGTCCATGGAATGGTGAAACTGGCTTCAGTCCGTGGAATGGTGAAAATATGGCGCTGGAACTTTGGCTACCAAACGGTGATGATGGCGCTGGAAATTTGGATACCAAACGGTGATGGTGGTATTGGAACTTTGGCTACCAAGCGGTGATGATGGCACTGTAACTTTGGAAACCAAGCGGTGATGATAACACTGGAACTTTAGCTTCAAATGGTGATGGTGGCGCTGATGGCTTCAGTCCGTGGTACGGTGGAAATGGCACTTGGAAGGCTTGCTGAATGGATCACGGAATGCTGGAGCGTTGGCGCTAACTTAACCATAGAGTGATGAAATCATGGAGAGTTGGCTTGACCACGGAGTGCTTGGGCCATGGAGAGTTGGCTTGACCACGGAGTGCTCGAGCCATGGAGAGTTAGATTGAACACGGAGTGCTGGAGCCATGGAGCGTTTGTAGATTGAGCGACTGGTGTTCCTCGTGCTGGCGCACTGCTGGTTCAGTCATGGAGCGGAGATATTGGCACACTACTTGTTCGACTATGAAGCATGAGTGTGGTGCGCCTAGTCATCTATTCCCGTTCATGGAGCAATAAGGAATCCTTATTCTGTTGAAACTTTAGAAACCGCGTTCGTATGAAAAGGGGTATCGACCCTCTTATGTTTTTGTTGTTCGTCCGGCTCCGTGCTTTCATCTGCAGCATCTGGCTCCTCTTCATCATTTTTTAGCGGTGGTAGAGCGAGAATTAATGGCAACAAAGCAATCTCCATTAGTTATAATCAACGACAAGGAAATCCAGGAGAACTCAAGGTAGGTGCTCTCGCATGTATCCACCCAACAGTATCATCGATCTTCTCCAGAATGTGTAATAAGGCTCTGACTCCAGAAGAATGAGTATCTAATCTCTCCAGTGGATTTAAAAATTTACCAAACTCCATGGCGATCTTGGGATAGATGGATGAAATATATGCTCGGAAATGATCCTGTCAGGGCTAATCTTGGAGATTGTGGTTGCGTTGTTGGTCCATCCTTAATTTTAGGTTATTTGGTTCCTGGACTTTCTGATTGTGATGATGATATGTTGTGGATGCTTGCATGGTCGAAATCTTCTGGAGCTATTAGGTGAAGTAGACGAGATGAGAGCGTTCCGTTGCCGATGTGCTGCTATCAAGTGTTTAAGGACTTCGTTCCAAGCGACATCCTTTGAACCGTCTTCTGAATCTTAGATTATTGCATGGAACAGGATGCGGTGAGCAGTCTCATGTTATACTTCTGTTAGATCCGATGGCATGGCCGGATATGTGAATGTATCTCTGTGGCGTACTTTTGGGGTCTTTGATGCACGTGTACGGATTCATGTTGAGAAATTCTCACGGCTCGTAAAACTTCGACAATGATGATGTTGAAATCGGAAATAACCTGGTTGAGTGTTGTGAAGGCATCCCATTCTGGTAGTCCCCATGTGTAATTGTCCTGAACCTATTTTCTCGTGTAAGATGTGCTTATGCTGCATTCACTGGTAAGGTGGTGACTGTGTTTAAGCTTCTAAACATGAAGGAGGTTTCAGTCCCCAAATGTAGCCTACTTTAATTGCATCACCTTGGATCCACGCCTATGGGATTTGATACAATCTTATCATACTCTCCTGGATGTGATGTTGGGATGCTTGAAATATCACATGGACAAAACATTCTGGATAACAAAGAGGTAGAAGTGAGGGAGTTATGTCGTTAATTGTGGCTCCCTCTGTCTCTTCAAGAAAAATGTTTCAGCCGCGTCTTTGGAGTTATCTCATGAATGCTTGATTATTGTCGGGGATGTACCATGATGAGCAGTCTCCAGTCGTACTTCTTTTTGGTTACCAAAGTTGTTTTCTATGAGTAAAGTGTTGCAGGCGCCTTCTAGATAGAGAGGTGATGATATTCTTACGCTACACCTTTGAAGGGTGGATGACCTTGTCGTGGCTATGATTTTTGGTTGGCCGTGTCTTCTGAGCTTTGACAGTGAAGGGATCCCGTGTAGAGCCTCAGTCCCCAAGTGTGGTTTACATGTTTCTATCTTGTATGGTCGGTGAGTTGACCATGATAAAGAAATCATCTTGCATCCGTACCGGTGACTCTATTACTTCTTCCACGTGAAACTAAAACATGGAGAAGTATGGATTACCTTTGTAGTGTTTGTTGCTATGGTAAAGCTCTGACAAACGATCATCAACAGTTCTTCACAGTAGATGTGATCGGAAGAGACTACATCGTCGTGGGAACGAAAATAGGTTGCCTGAAATTACATGGGCATCCATGGAAGCAAAGGGATTGGCTGGATGCGTGAGCGAGTAAACTTCCCACGACCACAAGGTTTGGCGGGATGGATCAAAAAGTGGCCACAACTACGAACCTTGGATGGCTATGATCACGATCCTTGACAGGGAGGAGTGTCGACTTCTGGAGAAAATGTTGAAGCGAAGCGGATCTTGGAGAGAAACGTTGAAGAGGAGCGGCTTCTGGAGGTGAGACGTTGAAGCGACTGCTAAAGCGAAACGTTGAAGCGGAGAGGCTTCTGGAGAGAACGTTGAAGCGGCCTCTGGAGCGAAACGTTGAAGCGGAGCGGATTCTGGAGAGCACATTGAAGCGGCTCATGGAGCGAAACGTTGAAGCGGAACAACTTCTGGAGCGAAACGTTGAAGAGGAGCCGCTTCTGGAGGTGAGATGTTGAAGAGGCTCCTGGAGAGAAACGTTGAAGCGGAACAGCTTTTGGAGGGAACATCGAAGCAGAGCGGCTTCTAGAGCGAAAAATAAAAGCAGCTCCTGGAGCAAAGTTCGAAGCGCCAACGCAACACGGCTGAGAGCTTGAAAATATATCTCGGCGCTGCACCTTGGAGAAATAAAAAGTCTCAAACACATGCTCCGTCATAGATTACATGTTTTTCTGAGCAGAGTCCCTAGAAAGCATTAATGCATAACTCCACCAATTGATGTTCGGTCACATTTAGTTTATGACAATCTAACGCACGAATTCTGAATCCCTTGACTAATCATTTGGATGTTCATTGTTTCGCTCCTTTTGAGTTGTGGCCATGTTTGTCTGAGCCTTAGCAAAAACTTCTTGTATTCCCACCAAATCAGCAATGGTAATAAGGGATCGGCTTCCTCTGGCTTCCCCAGTCTCTCGTCCTGATGGTGGAGTAGCAACGGCTCTAGTGACTGTTGGAGGTGTCAAACTTGAAGAAACATTGGGGGTGGAGGCAGCGGCCCTGTCTCTGGTGACTGGAGGTGTAACGCCTGCTTTTTCCGCGTCGCTGGTGTTGACAGGTGGTGTATTAATGCCACTGGAAGAGCGTTAATACCAAGAGTAATCTCAGCACTAGTGTTTTTAGGGTTTATTGCTGATCCGGACCTGAGTTCTACCACCCTGAGATTGGGATTGGAAAAATGAAATTGGAAATTGGTATTGCAACCGAGAGATTAATCTCCTACTGTGGTCGCTAATTGTTTGTGGGTGAAAACTGTTTCTGCTGATTTTGGTAATTTTGGGTGTGTGGATGAGAAACGAATCTAAACCCTAAACAATGCACTGCACGGGAGTACTTTTCATTCTAGAGATCAATCTTTACAATCCTGGCCTAAACCAAGAAATGGCCGTTCTAGGCTTGCTTCGGTCACAAAGTGAAGGAGAAGGGTTGATCTTAGGGAGGGAAGCGAAGAGAATGTCGAGACCATAATGGTTAATTTTGAAGATGTGGCTTGTTTTATGACTTGTATCAGAAAGTGGAACTTGCTTGCAGAGTGAGAAGCTATCATTTCTTGGTGATTTCTGGATACTATGTTGTTGCCGACCAAAAACTTGTTGTTTGGTGAAGATAGGTGAAGCCTATTTATACAAGTCATATTGAAATGTACCCTGGCCTCGTAGGAAGTGGAAACGATTGAGCGGTGGAAGAAAAGAGTAACGTGTAACCGTCAGACGTTATGCTTCCATGATGAAGGAAGTGAATTCATTTACACCGTTACTTTTTCACCACCACTAATTGTCCCACTTCATGAAACTTTCTTGTAACGGGCGCATTGCACGCCGCACGTTGTAAACCGCAAGACCAATACCCTGATGAGCATCCCCCAGTTTGTGACATGTTTGATATCTCGAGTGTTTTCGTGGAAAACATGTAGCACTTCGCTACGTGTGGCAAGTCAAAGTCAAGGGACTTACCGTAGGAATATATCATGTAATGCTATTAGGATCGCTTTGGCTGGTCGCCTAAAACTTGCCACAGGTCTGTCAGTTCGGTGGCGGACTTCGATGGCTGAGATTGCATCTCATGAAGGAGGATAGTCGTTGATTATGGCTACCTTGTGTTGGCGCATGATAATGACGCGATGGTGTTTTGGTATACGCCAGTGGTAATGTGGCATGGCTGGCATGGCTCGTGCATGCCAGTGGCACATTGATGCAAGTGGCTGAAGTCGTTTTGAAAGTGATAAGTAGAAGTTCGTTCAAAGACTTGTAAAGATTTGATTTCAGACTTAAGTTTGGTTTCACTTAATGTTACGAGAGACTGGGACTTAGGATTCCACCAATAAATCCATTCATGCGATTCATATAATTATTCTAGACAATTATAGCTCAAATAGAATATTGGCTCTGTTTCTTTGCCAAGATAGATTTTTTGAAAAGCAACGACTATAAATCTAAAGCATGGGATATCAAAAGACTTAACCTAAGTATAACCCATCAAATGAAATCACAACCGTTCAATAAAAACCATAAAACAATTAATAATCCTTGCAAAAAGTCATGAAAGAATTAAATATAATTACCACACGCATGAAAAATGGCTTCCTCCGTCATCCCAGTGTTGGGGTTTAGCTCATGATGTCGTACAAACTCTCAAAAGATAGAAAAATGGCTCAAAAAGTGTTTAAAGATGGAAGTACAAGGAAAATCACCAAAACAGATCAATTGCAACGTTTATATGCGTGGCAGATCGACTGTTACTAACGATACAGAAGATGTAAGACTGCTGGGAACGATACTATGTGTGTCGTGGATAAACCACACTTTTCTGCGACTGACTTGGGTCGTCCAATGTTCTTCAGCTTCGTCTTCTTCCTCCTGCTGCTGCAACTTTCTCTACAGCGTGATTTCTTCGTACCAGAGCCTCCTCTAAAACTACGTAAAGGCCCAAACTACCCAACCTCCTCCTTTGAACCTCCCAATTCCTTTTATATACTTCACAGGGTCATTAAATCCCGAGAACACCCCTGTTTTTCTTCTTTTCCAAGTTCCGGAAAGTTTGGTTATTATTTCCTTTTTCTCTTCTCATGCGGCTTTCTGTTTGATGCAAACTCTTCTAAAAATATCATTAAATCTTGCAGAGTATATTCTCTTCCAATCTCACCACATTCTTTCCAAAAATACAGCAAAGATATCCCGTGATATTAAACCTCATGTGTTTTATCCCAATTCGACAACTACTGCTCTTTTTCGAATCTGGCCGCCTTACCTTCCCTGTTTAATCTTTACACGTCACTCCCAATCCAAATCAGAGAAAATCTCCGACCAAATCTCGCTGTAAATCCTCGCAGTTCAACAACCATTTTCCCGTGAATGTCTCACTCTCTGTTTTGATACAACTCGGTGTACATCCTTGCTTTATCGAATCTAAAGCACTTAGAATCCCTGTTTAGCCGTTATAGGATAATATCAATCAAAAACAAAAACCAAATCCGTCTCAAACTCTTCAAAATCATGTCCAGAGAATACGCAGGAATAACCAGGTCTTCCCGCCAGTTTCTATTTTCAAACAAAAGAGAAGATGACCCCCCCCCCCTATCCAGACTGGGGTGCATTTATCCATTGGAGTGTATATAGCAGTGAGGTTCCCCTTAGTAATTTAAGTGCCCCTTATCCAAACTGAGAGTCCGAATAGTAATTTTCTCCCACGAGCGCAAATACCACTTTTCGAGCCAATTTTCCCGCAAAAGCTTATTTCTCCAAAAAGACCTACAAAGACACAAAAAGCCATAATAAATACAAAATCGAGCGCTAACAATATATACAATTGAGATTATATCAGATACAAAAATGTGTCTACCAGTGGCGCCTGGCGTAGCCATCGCCACTAGATTTAGGCAGCTGGTCGCCTGAAACTCACCTCAGGTCTGTCAGTTTGGTGGGGAGCTTGGATGGCCGAGATTGCATCTCATGAGGAAGGATGGCCATTGATTATGGCCGCATCTTGTTGTACAGCGGAGTGGCTCCATTGGCATAGCGGAGTGGCACCATTAGCATAGCGGTGTGCCAGTAGTCGTGGCATGGTATCGTGCTAGTAGCCGTGGCATAGCGGTGAGCCAGTAGCCGTGGCATAGCGGTGTGATAGTAGCCGTGGCATAGCGGCATGCCAGTGGTGTTGTGGCATGGCCACGTCTGTGGTGTTGTAGCACGACCAAAGCTAAGATTTGGCTCTGTGGCCAAAGTTAGGGCTTGGTGGCATGGACAAGGCTCGGTTTTGGCGCCACGGCCAATGCTAGGGTTTGGAGTCGTGGTATTGGACCCACATGTGGCGTCGAAACATTGGCCATGTTTCCACATCAATCCCATTGATCTGGGAAACGTTATTTGGCTTTAGTAGCAACTTTCCCAAATTAGGGTTTGGCATGTCGAAACCCTAATTAGTGCGTGTGGCATGCGGCCACGACATGGCGATACTTTTGTGCGAATGGCGCCATGGCTATGCCAAGGAACTATGGCAAGGACGTAGTGTGGAAACGGCCACAGGAGTAGGGATTGCCGTGTAATGGCTATTTATGGAAGGTTGCCACGAAGTGGCATGTTACCACGGTAGAGTGGCGTGTTGGTATGTTACCGCGGTAGAGTGGAATGTTGGCATGTTACCGCGGTAAAGTGACATGTTGGCATGCCGACTAGTATGTTGTCGTGGCGGGGCGCGTTTGGCTTGCCAGTTAGTATGGTGGCGCGACAGGTTACGTATGGCCTATAATGTATGGTGGCAATTTTAGAGCAACTTGATTGGCCACGAAAATGGGGCCGAACAAACATAACACGCGGCTACACTTCTGGCGAAAGTGTGGCGGCTCTAGAGCGACCCGATTGGTCGATGGGAATTGGGGCCGGCAAGCATGGGCCCAGCCACAACTTATGTGCGCGTGGCGAGTTTAAAGCAACCTGATTGGTCGAGGGAAATATGGCCGGATTAGGATGGGGCGTGGCCAATGGCAAGTGGCGCCATCTGGCCTAAAGCATGGCCACGCCTCCCTTTACTTCTGCGGCTCCCTGTTTTTCTAATTCTGGGCGAGGTTTTGCACCTGCTAATCCATGACGGATTAATTACCTAGTTTTCCTATGCTTAATTTTGACAAGAAAGGTGTGGTATATGATGTATTTTCAAAGTTGTTGTAGTAATATGATTCGTTCAAGACTTGTGAAATCGGATTTTTAGATTTTTTTTAATAAATAAAAATAGCGAACTAAATTAAAAAGATGTTGTGAAAATTATGGAGAGAATGGGGCTAGGATTCCACCATTGGTTGATATTAGTGATTTAATAAAACAATAATTATGCAACTCAACATTCAAATTGAATCTAATAGTATTTCCTAGACATGTAGATTTCCAAAAGAATAGATGTTAATCCAAGCATAAAATATCAAAACCCTAAAGCAAGCATATTCTATCAAGATAAAATACACCTAACTAATCAAAATCATATAAACAATTTTTAGTTCAATGCAAAAATCATAATAGAGTTGTTGTAATTAATTAATGGAAATATATCACTTTTACCGAAAAAACGGCTTCCTCCATAGCTCCAAGGATTGGGTTTAGCTCCTCATTATTACAAAGAAAACTAAATAGAAGAAATAAAAGAAAATTGTGAAACTGGCTACCGGCTCACCGGCTCTCCCTTGATTCTGCTCTCTATTTATACATACAAACCCATTAATCAAATATATTCTTCCATAACTCCAAAATCTTCTTCTTTTTAATTAAAAATATCTTCAAGAATTTTTCTTCTTCTTTATATTCTCTAAATTTCTTTATTATATCCAAATCTTCTTTAATTCGCAGAATCAAATCCAAGAGAAAATCCTCTAAGATATCTTTCATGTTTAATAGAAGATAACTTCCTTTTTTTTCAAAACTCCGGTAATTAATACTCATAGATTTCCTGTTTATAAGGAAGAAGATATTCTTGTCTTAAAAATTGTAAATCCTTTACTGTTGAAACCCAAATTTCTCGCCAATATTCTGTTTGAAAGAGAAGAAGAAGAAGGTGGTGCCCCTATCCAAAGTGCAGGTGCCTTTATTAATTTTCTCAGAGAGGTGCAAGCATCACTATTCGAGCAACTTTTTCCACACAAGTGTATTTCTCCAAAAACACCTACACAAACATAAAAACACCATAATAAGTACAAAATCAAGCACTAACAATAGAGACACTGAGGACAATTCAGACACAAAAATGTGTCTATCAGTATACTGCGCGAGGCGCGAAACCCTAACTTCTGCAAGTTAGTCAGGACAATTGATTGAATTCTATGTGTTGACACAGAGTTCCTTTAAGTTCATTGCCAGAGAGCAGCATGCTTTTCTGATTGAATACCTTATGCAAAGATCGTATCCTTGATATTTGGAGATTCGTGCTACTTTGCTGCGAGTGAACACAAATCGTCATGCTATATCAACATTAAGGGTTTAGCCGGAGAACATAACATAGAAGGCATTCAAAGGAACTTAAGTATAGGCAAGGCGCCGAAATTTACAGGACATCTGGGATGGTTGCTACATTCGCCAGTCTGGGTAAATTTCATGTAGATATATTGAACGACTCAATAAATGTGTCGGTGGAGAGGCTAGCACTCATGGCACCGTTTCTTTTCAGAGTGACGTCACATCAGATGCAAGGTTCTATGATTTTAACCCTAAGCTAAAAACCACCATCAACACTTGGACATCGGTCTTTGGTATCGTCCAAGAAATCTCTGTGTGACTAGGTTCACAGACTCAATTCTGTGAACATTCTAATCGCAAGAGAGAAAGTGATATAACTCTAGACACTTTCCTTGATTGAGTTTTAACTCTCGTAGTGGTGTAAATTTTGTCCGTACAGGTTTCCTTTGAAAAGGTTGGTGGTGTATTTTGGTACCCCTAATGTTCTCAATATGCAGCTAAAAAATGTGCCACAATGTTGGAATCCTTTCTGATAAAACTAAACCCAACGGAGTTAAAACATGCAAGTTTTTCCTTGATCTTGGAGACGATCATCTTTATGCGCCAGTGAAAAGAATAATTACTGAACTTCAATGAATGGATCACTACTAGAGAGTCTTCTTCCAGAATAATACGTTTTATCCCTTTTTCGATAGTCAGATCAATTCCCAAAAGAGTATCAGAGTCTTCTGGTTCGATATGAGAACTGAAATCAAATTCTTAAGTCTGACAGCCTTAAAATTGAGAGTTACTGTCTCTAATAATTGTTGCACAAGCATAACCTTTTGGTCCAGCTGCCCTATCAAAGTTAATTTTGAATTTACAAGAAGGAGGTGGATACTAGATCATACCTTGAGACTGTAGCATGTCTTGTTCAATAGGTAGGGTAATAGTTTCAGGAGCAACAACCTCAATATTGTTCCAGTATACGACGTTTTGGATCATAGCCTGGATATTAACCTTTCCTTTGTTAAAAGTGGTATCATTTATTGTTTTCCAGATTATCCCTAAAAGGCAGGCCCCTAGTTTCTACTTAGAATAAACACATCCTTCAAATGACCAACTCTGAACAGGTCCTTGGTTGACAATGCAAGTTCTCATCCATTCTGAGATTCATAGGAGATGCTAACATAAAAGCTTGGGAAACATGGAATTAGAGGAAGAGATGATCATTAGTAGATCCCTGGCAAAGTTTTCAGTCAGCATTAGTTCCATTCAGGAATCTGCTAAGTCGTCTTCCAACATCAAGATAATTATTAAGCAAATTTTAAGAGAAACAAATAAACTTTCGGAAGAATAGTTTTAACAGACCAAAAAAATTTCCAGGGAAAATCTTCATCACTACCCACCATAGAAGAAGATGGGAGTTTGTCTTGAAGAATTTTTAAGAAGGATTTAGCTGAGAATGTTTCATTTGGGAGATAAATCCATAATAACCCATATTCGTGAGTTTTCTCTTGATCACTGGAAAGATTAATCCCCCTAATTTTGTTGGCTTCATGAAAACGCGGGGGTATAACAACCACACCCAATATTTCGTTCGGCAATCTGTATGGACTAAACTCCAATATAATTCCGAGAGCACCAACTTAAAAGTGAGACTCAGTCAAGAAAGATATTAAAGAGATTTATTTCTTTCTCTATACAATCAGTAAATCAACTAGATAGAAATCTGTGAGAATGATAGTTATGAGAATAACTCGGATGGTACCAAAAACCAATGTCCGAGAGTCAATCAAGTTCTATCAACAAGCAAGGTCGGATTTATCAACTATGATTGAATTACGCACAGCTTGTGACATTTCAATTATATAAACAAATATAATGCGGAAAAGAAATAACACAGATACCATAAATTTTATTAACGAGGAAACCGCAAATGCAGAAAAACCCCGGGACCTAGTCCAGATTTGGACACCACAATGTATTAAGCCGCTACACACTCTAGCCTACTACAAGTTAACTTCGGACTTGAATGTAGTTGAGCCCTAACCAAGTCTCACAGATTAAGGTACAGTCGTGTTCCTTACGCCTCTATAACCACGCCGTATTCTGCGCACTTGATTCCCTTAGATGATCTCACCCACAACTAAGAGTTGCTATGACCCAAAGTTGAAGACTTATAAACAAATATGTCTCCGACAAATAATTCTATTATGGTTGTTGTTTCCGTATTTAGATAAATCAAGGTGAACAGGAAACTCAACTGGTTAACAGAAGAAGTTATTGCAGAATCACAAGAGTTTAAGACGAAGAACTGTTGTGATTACTTTTTATATCTTACCTATCAGAGATAAATCTCGAGAAAATATTAGAGAAGATTAAACTCAATAAGATACAAAAAAGTAAGATTGGAATACGCAACTACAAAGAAAATAGTTGGATCTGGCTTCACGAATCCCAAATGAAGTCTTCAAGTCGTTGACCTAATAATGGTTTTGGAAAACCTAGGTTAATGTAGAATCGACTCTAGTTTGCAACGAGGACACACGAGTGTCGGGATTATGTTTCCTAGAGTTCTCCCTTATATAGACTTTCAAATCAGGGTTGCTTATAATCAAATCTAAGATAGCTCAGTAACAAAGCAATTGATATTCTCCGTTAGATGAACTCCTGATTTAGGATTTAAGCTAAGTCTGCTTAGAAACTAAGCAATCACTATCCATCGTTAGATGGTAATAGCTTGATACATACAAATGAAATATACAGTCTAAACTCCATATATTAATAAACTCTATGTATTAATAAAAAACCATAATCTCAATTTGGGCCAGTTATAAATATTAATAACCTCCACATTTTAATATTAATAGATTTTCTAGTCCCGCCATAAGGAATTTACCTCCATATATATATATATATATATATATATATATATATATATATATATATATATATATATATATATAATTCTCATTACTAGAAACTTATAGATCTTGTGATATCGAAATTTAAGATGAAATAGAATACATATCTATAGTTGTTTGAGAAAATGATGTAACTTTTTGGGTTATTATGACATCTTTTGGTTTACGGATGCGTAAGACCTCATTACTATGGGCACCTTCTTGTTGAAGCCCAAAAATTTCCGACTTATCGAGCATGTTTAAAGCTTCTTGGCATGAAACGTTTGGTATTTCCGTTTATTTCTTGTCTAACTACATCGGTAATTTCTTCTTTGGATGAAGCATATACGACTTGTTGCTCATTTGGATGATTAAGGAAGACATCCATATCCATTACCATTTACGTACTCTGAATTAGCAAAAAAATCATTTCCTTTGGTAATACCCCACTATATTAATAAACTTCCATATATTAATCATTTTGTGAAGTCCCAAGGCTATTAATTTATTGAATTTTTACTGTAATCAAGAAAACCATAAAACAACAAAAGTAAAATACAAATACAACTAAAGATACAAATTACAAATAAATCGCGAAGTGAAAAAACGATGAACTGCAATAATACCCAATTTTTGTAAGAGCATGAAGGATGGTATAAACCGGAATACAATCTGACCATTTAAGATACAACATATATTTAGATATGTATGAACCGTACCTAAACGTGTATAACTGTTGGCTCAATAATAGTTAACGGAAAGACACATGAACACTTATAACTTAGCCATATTCATTTAACACTTCTAGATCAAATATGTTGATCAATCAATCATGATAGATAATCAAATGAATCTAAATGTGTTTCAAGAGAATTGTTCAAATGTTCATCATCTCATAGAAATATATATGAACCATTTGAAACATGTTCGATTTGGTTTGTATGTACAAAGTACTTATACAAGAACCAATTCATGAACATAATGCCACAGGTTTGCAAAATAAGTTCGTACACCTTATTTCATTAAAGTTCTTAGGACTTTAGTTCGCAAACTGAGTTCGCAAACGAACCCAAGTTCATGAGTATGAATTTCATACTTACAGATTTTAGAACCTAATCATTGAGTTCGCAAATTGAGTACGCGAACCACAGTTCCGGACTTTGGTCTAGTCATGTCGTTCGCAAACAGAGTACGCGAATAACAGTTCCAGACTTAGCCTTGTCTAGCCGTTCGCAAATAGAGTACAAGAAAAACAATTCTGGACCTTCCACAAGTAAACCCGTTCGCAAACATAGTTCGCAAACAAAAGTTCCGGATCTGAACTAGAACTTCAAGCGCACATACAAAGTATACATACTTTTTTATATCCAAGCATTGGTAGCCGTTATAAAACTCTCATTTAATCATTGAAACATCCTTAGAAGACAATAATGGTAATCTTACACATACCATTAGCTTCAAGTAATTTTTAAGTGATTAATCGATCAATACGAAACTTCCCAAGTTAACATCAAAATATTGTATAACACAAATCATGTAAGATGTTCAAGGTAATTTTCACATGATCATCTTGACTTAATATTTGGTTTCCAACAAATAAATTGTCTACAACTAAACTCGTCAAGTAGAATAGAATATACTTCTGAGTGATAGATAAGTTTTAGTCTCCATATACCTTTTGTTGATGAAGTTCCTCCAAGATCTTCTTCTTCAATTAGTGAACGTCGTGAAGTCTAAAGCTCAACTACACACTTTTATCCTAACCCGAGACATAGCTATAAGTAGACTGGAAACCAAGTATATAGTTTTGATCATCTAAACTTGACAAACAAGCTTGAGATAACAACGTTTGCGAGTTCGTCCGAGTAGTGCTCTAACACTTCATAAGGAGAGAACATGTATTGCAGTCTATCAATGTCCCATCTGATAGGGTTCTGGAGAATTAACTCACTTTAGAAGGTGTGTTGGTGTGAGTGGGGTTCAAAATAAGATCCTTATTCTGAAGACGGGGTACCCAATAGTCATTTCGTATATCTATGTTCTCCCCATTACTAACTGCCCAACAACCATCCCGCGTATCACTCCTACAACTTAGCATTGCAGATTAAGTGGAAGGACATTTGCTAGGTTCCTTTACCATCCAGAAGTTGTCATTTTTAAGGTATTAAGCCCTCATAAGATGAGTTGACGAGGGCTAAATATCTTAATATTGTCGTGCTTGATCCCTTTAGGTACAAAAGCAGACACATGGCGATTCAACACTTGCGAATTAGACTAAATACAAGTTGTTTTTATAGATTTGAGTAATTATAAAAATTAGCAATAATTGATGGTACTAATTTTGAATTTCATTAAGTTGTCTTGATAGGTTTAAGTTTGTATAGGTTATTTTAGTTACTTATAATGAAAAAGCATTAAAAAATTTCTTTTATCCAGTGTACTTGGATTGGAGTAGATTGGGCTTCAACTTGGGCTTATACGTTTGACTGTGGTCTTCGCGTATTTAACGCATTACAAAAACTCTTGAAAATTTAGTTATAAAGTATTTTTCATTGAGGATTTCGAATATATAATTATCATTAATTTTTAGAGTTCCTATGAAGAGCTCAAAATCACAAAAGTACGAATCTATTTCGTTTGTAAAACAGTGTCGAAGACTTTATTTTTTTGTATAGTTATTGATGTTAACGGTGAATCTGACTTTTACAATACTTTTCATTGTATTACAGTTCCAATGTTTTTGAAATCACAATTAATGGGCATTTAAACATTCTTGTAATAAATGTTTAAGTTTTCGCTTCGATAGGTTACTAATATGAACACAGTTAACTTTGTCCAAACAAGTTATTTAATGAGTTCAGGATTAGTAGTAGGGTTTCAACTATGATATTAATGTAGCATCTCAGGGTTTTGGGAATTGGATTCGGGTCAAAATCCAAGCCCGAAAATTAAGGTGTTATAGTTTCTTTTATTGGTTCAGGTTTACGTCCCTAAATATTTCTATTTTCTTTTTGCCTTCTTTGAATAAATTATCCTCAGGAGTTTTTCGGGGAAAAAAATGCCACTGACGGAATTTTTTTTACCACAATGACATGAACTCAAAAGGAAAATACGATCGGCCATCAAAAACCAGCCGTCAATTGAAAGAAAAAATATGGCACTAAAATTTACGTCGGGTCATACACCCTCAAAGATAAAACATTTGGTAAGAATTCTAAATCGATTTTATTTTTCTTTTAGAAAAGCTTTGATGAATATTTGTCAAAAGACAAAAATCTTGTTGAGCCCAAGCCAAAGATCGGGACCGAAAATACGGTGTATGCGCATGTATTATAAAACTAACTATTGTCTATATAACCTTACCTACTCACTACAATATGTTAATCCAAAATTGTTAGAGCATCACTCGGCCAAAATGACAAGTTTTTATATATCAAGCTTGTTATCAAATTTAGTTGATAAAAATTACATCTTGATACTCCACTAGAGTCAGTCTCAGACTCAGAATTGAGCATGGTAGTTGAGTATTAGAATTCACCAATCGACCTTGGAGATTGAAGACTGAAGAACAACGGCGTCAACAGAAACTTCATCAACTAAGGTATGTGGAGACTGACTATTCTATTTACTCATATTATCTACCGTTTTATATACTGACACATGTCGTATGACTTTAGTACTATGGTGAACATTACAAAGAAAAATTCAAGCAATAGGTAGAGATCAAATATATTGTTCAACATATCACAATTACGTGTTAAGTTCATAAGGAGTCATCAATTTAGTTTTATGTTCACAAACTTAAACTTATAAATAATAAGACTTGATGTATTTTGAGAATAAGGAGTCATGAGGAGTCATCAATTTAGTTTTATGTATTTTTAGATAATAAGACTTGACGTATTTTTAGTTCATAAGGAGTCATCAATTTAGTTTTATGTTCTCTAATTATCTCGCGTACACAAACTGATTTTCTCAGTTCGCGAATTTATTGGTTTTGAGATTTTCCTGGATGCTTTTTGTTTCACTAATACACGGAGTGATATCTGCAGTTTGCGAATTGCTTGATTTTGAAAGGTTCCTGGATACTTTCTACATTTGAATACACAAATTTTGGACAATTCGCGAACTTAACAATAAAAAAGGTTCCTAAACTCTGAGACGACAAATATGTCCACAAGCTGTTTTGGATTGTTCTTGAACTGTTTCGGTCTTGAGAGTTGTTATACTCCAATTTATGCTTGTAGGTTCCAGAACTATTTAACCATTGTTTTTGGGCTAACCACTTGGTGCACAACGTGTATTTCGACTAATATATGGTTGCACATTTCCTTTTTATAATTCAAGGAAAACTTCTCACATGCTTACTTGATTAATCTATATGGAGAAGTTAAGCTTACTTGGT
The DNA here is from genome assembly GCF_003573695.1 of Papaver somniferum. Taxonomy (NCBI): domain Eukaryota; kingdom Viridiplantae; phylum Streptophyta; class Magnoliopsida; order Ranunculales; family Papaveraceae; genus Papaver; species Papaver somniferum. Next base: position 55,376,385 of record NC_039363.1, read on the forward strand.
AACAAAGTAATTCATAAACATGGAAACAAGTTCACGAACTTATCTTTGTTTATAATCTACTAAGCCATGTTCATAAATATATATATATATATATTTATATATATAGAAGACTCATTGCACGCTATAATCTCAATCGTGGCACTTCTATGTTCTCTAGGTTTCCTCTAGAGAAATTGTATTAGGCAACGACTTTTAAAGTTTTTACTAAGGTATTCGTGAAGCCCAGTCAGATTATTTTTTAACTCATAGATATTTGTTATCTGCATCTTGTTCTTATTGATTGTTGTAATTCTCGAACTATATATCAGGAACAAGATAGATAGAAATCACAAAGTACTCTTCATTTCTGACTTTGTGATTTCACTAGATAGATATTTGAAATCTTTTCTTTTGATTTATTTAAAATTTATTTTATAAGTAAAATCGATTAGGCATTCATATAAGCTGTCGAAGAAAGTAAGTTATCCTAACGGGAATTTGATAGAATAAACCTTATGGGATTTGTAATTATATAAATACACCTGTTGTTTTCCCTTCATAATTGCTAAAATACATCCATCATCCATAAAACTGTTAAGGCCCACCATGTCTACCTCTAACCTTACAAGTATCAAATTAATCAACGTTGGAGATTTATTTGAAATGCAGAAATTACTTATGTATCCATAGATGGAAAACAAAATGGTTCTCGGAAAAACCCATTAACACTTGACATAAGCTTTTCATTTCTTCTCACCTCACTCGAAAGATTCTTCCACAAAGCCTATCATAGTCTAACCGAACTGCACCACCACCCTGTTACTAACACCATCACCTCTACCACCACCTTCTTCTTCTTCTTCTTCTTCTTCTTCTTCTACTACTACTAACGCAACCGTCAATCTAATAGTCTACCAAGTCTAGCACCATTTACAGCCATTTCGACAAAATTTTTATCATATTCTATCAATATCTTCATTACAAAGGTATGTTATATTTCTTTTTTGATTGCGATAATTAGGGCTTTATAAAATTTTGATTTTGAAAATCATCCCGTTTCAGAAATTTGAAAATTAGGGATTTATAAAATCTAAAATTTTGGGGACTTTCAAAATTAGGGTTAAGGTTGATCGAGATAGTAATATGAATTGGGTTTAAGTTTGATTTTGATTTTGATATATATATGTATATATATTCTCTGATTAAGATGGTAATATGAATTGGGTTTAAGTTTGATTTTTGATTTTGATGATATATATGCTCTTTAACAGTTTAGCCTTAGCCAATCGGGTCCTTGTATAGCATGTCATATGAGTTGGGTTTAAGTTTGATTTTGATTATTTGTTTTAAGATGGTGTTGCAACCCATTTGTCTGAAGATGATGACAGTGATGAAGCCGAGTGGATCTAGGGATTTTTCAGTCATTCTGGACCCTGTTCAACACGTGACGAGTTGGCATTTAACAGCTGTTACCTGTTTTATTGAAAAAACGGAAACGGGTGGAAAAGTGAAACCGGATGTATTTTAATAATTATAAAAATAAAGGGTGTATTTTTGTAATTGCTAATCTCACATGATGTATTTTATCAATATCCCCTAATCATGATTGTTGAGGTTCACCATTGATATCTTATTTACCTTGAAGATTCCCCATAGGTAAACATATTTCCATTAAAGAGCAAAACTGAATTGATCGTAGAGTCGATTCAGTGTCAACTACACTGCAGTTTGAAGCCTGATAGTAGGCTAGTATTTGTAACGATTTAATACACCGTGTTGTTCAAGTTCTAGACTAGGTCTCGAAGTTTTTTGCACATTGCAGTTTTTCTCATTAACCATATTTCTGGTGTCTTGTGGTATTTTGTTTTCTGCATTTTATTGTTTATCTTTTTAATAGAAAATTGATAAACGCAAAAATAGACTTAATTTATTTATTATTAGATGCTTGATTATGGCCAACAGGACAACTCATCACATTACGTTTTTCGGGGTTACTACATAACAAGCTCTGAAGTCTGAACAAGTAGCTAAACAATCCTAGTGAAATTAAGAAACCGTAACTTTGACTAAACCCTAAGAATTAACTCAAACAAAGCCCTTTAATCTACATACGGTGATATATTAGAAAACTAGCACAGGAAATTAGTAACTCATCATGAAAATTACTTCTACACTTTGTAGCATGCTGATGGGAGTGGTTCATAAGCAAAGGGACCAACAGTGTAGAGCGCAAATGGAAGAGGTTTAGAACTTTTAGATGGCTTGATGGACCTCAAGTAAGCCCCACTTAGACCCCCGTTCATGTGGGTTGAGTGTTGGCACTTGGAGTGGGTTGGTGGTGAATGTAGGTAGACTCTGCACCTCTTCTTTGCACCAAATTCACTCACCTTCTTTGTGGGTGGGATGAAGAAAAAACCCCCCTTGTCTGTCACAGCACTTAGGATTAGTGGGTTATCTTGAGTCTTGCCGTGACATATCATCTTCACCGTAGCACCTACAACAATAGGACGACATTAAACTTGATCCTTAACATGGGCATTACTATAACAGCTTTTCTTTCTAGGAGAAGAAGAGTTCAAAACTCAGTATGTTCTTTTTTGGCAAAATGTATAGTCTCCTGCAGAAAGGACTTCCAAAATGTATCACTACAAACTTGACCATCACGTGACCGGCCATTTAAGAATTAAGACAGATTTGACCAAAATACACAGTGACTAAAAATCTAACTAATTGGGATACAAACATTTGTTCTTGAGAAATTTTTAAGAAATCAGTAATAAATATTCTTAAAATGCTATACTTTGATTATAGTTAAGAATCACTCTACATATCAATTTCGAGCTGCACTGATAGATGAACTAACCTGGGAGAGGTACAGAGTGCATAAGGGTATCTTGGCCAACATCTATGCATGGCTTGCAGGAAACATATCCTTGAACGGCAACAAGCCTTCTTAGTGCAACTGGAGATCGATTTGGAACATGAATGGGATGTGCTTCAATACTAGAAGTGATACAGAGAGAAATGAAAAGTACTAATGATACCAGAACCTTAGACATAACCATTTTTTTGTTTCCCAGCTCTATCTTATTTTTCTGTACCGAAAATTGTAAATGATAGCTTACTTATGTGGTAGTGGTGATTCTAGAGACTGATATAGACTCAATAGAGCGGAGCAACTTGGAGTCTGAGGTGGGCCATGACCACGATTAGAGATATTAGTAGAAAATAAATCTCGTAGGACTCACTTCACCTAAAAGGATAAAACTAACATCCGAAGATAACAGCATCAAAGAAATCTGTTTAGAGAAAGTAGAAGCTTCCACGAGAACAGGGTGCATATTAGTATTTTACATTAACTCTGTGCGCTCATAAATGGTTAATTGTCATCCCGTAAATATAAAAAAAATTAATTGGTTTTCTAGTCTTCGTTTCCCGTAGGCATAAACAATGAACTCGAGATTTGCGCTAAAAGAATCTGAATTGGTATTTTATGATATTTCAGCCATGCTATGGCTTGTTAAATGGCTCCTGTGAAGATTATAAATGCCACCATTTAGGGGATTCCTGGCTATTTTTGTTGATAAGAGAAGACATCAACTGATAGATGGCATTATAAGTTTCACATTAATAAGGTGGTGGGGGTGGTGTGATACATCGCTTAGAACTTGCGGAAAGTCTCCTGTGCTGTAAAGAATGATAGTCCAGTGAGTGGTTCTATTTGGATAACAATGTTAGTTGGGTTTTGTTATCTTGTGCATCCATGCACAAAATAAGGACCAATCATTGCATTGAAACTTGTAAAATACAATTAAAAATCAAGAGAGAAGATGCATCTTTGCATTTAAGAATGCATAATCTCACACTCCATAAATGCAAATTTGAAAAAAAAAATTAAGATGCAAATTTGCATTGGAGAATGCAATTAATTGGTTTTTCAAATTTGCATTTATGGAGTGTGAGATTATGCATTCTTCAATGCAAAGATGCATCTTCTCTATTGAATTTTAATTGTATTTTACAAGTTCCAATGCAATGATTGGTCCTTATCTTGTGCATGGATGCACAAGATAACAAAACCCTTGTTAGTTTCTCACTTCTCGATAACAATGTTAGGTTATGACTTCTCGGCAGTAGCTTTGTAGGTTTCCTTTGACTTATTTGGCATATTTTTAAAAAAGAGAATCTACTTCAAGATGCCTAAATCTCGAGCAGCGCCATGATTTTTTTCGCCGTAAAGCTAAGACCTGTCTAAAGCTTGTATCTAAAATATAAAGTTTCTTTCTATTTTTATTTTTTTTTAAAACGATGCTTTTTAAGAAGGCTAATCTCAAATTAAAACTCATTATTCAAAATATGTACTTTCTTTTTTAAATAATATAAATTAAGGCCTTTCTATCATAAAAATAAAACATTTTTTTGGTTAAATAATCAATAAATTCGAATTCCTAAGGTATAAGACAAGCAAATTATCATTATTGTTCCAATAACTAGGAATTCAAATTTTATGGTTCTGATATCCTTTATGGGTATTTCATTCAACTTTTATGATTGATTTTTATATCAACTTACTACATTACCCTTTTTAATTATTCTTTTTTTTGAGCGGACTACACAACCTTTTCTTCTTCTTTTTCTGATTGAAACAACCTCCCCTTCTTCTTCAGTTCGGTAAGGATGAGTTAACATAGGCAAGAAGCACAAATTTGTGGATTATTGAACAGGGATTTCAGCAAGACAAAGAATGATAGGTCTCGAATTTGTGGCAATTTGGTGGAGTTTCAAGATCAGAAATAGAAGCTGGGGTTGCTGACGAAAGAATTGATGAAAATTCACCAAACTATTGATTTCTTCGTCTGGAAAGGACTGTGAGAGGCTAGGTCGAGTGAAAATGCGGGGGTACAACAACCACACCCAACAAATTCGTTTGGCAATCTGAGGGGACTTACTCTAATATACTTTCAAGAGAATCAACTAGACAGTCATACTCAATCTTGAGAAAAGTATATCAAAGAGTTATATCTCTATTTCTCAATTCAATCTGCAATCAAAGAAATAGGAATTTGTGACCTCGATTGAATGTAAGAAATACCTTGGACGATATCAAAAATTAATATCCAAGTGTCAATCAATTTAATCAACAACCAAGGTTGGATTACCAATTGATTGAACTTATGCGCAACCTGTGATATTTCAATTATAAAGATAAAAAATATAATGCGGAAAAGAAATAACACAGAAACCAGAAATTTTGTTAACGAGAAAACCGCAAATGCAGAAAAACCCCGGGACCTAGTCCAGAATGAACACACATTGATTATAAGTTGTTACACCAATTTCCTACTGCCTATTCGGACTAGATGTATTACCTGCTTCAGCACTAATAAAACTCCTAGCACAACAACGATTGTCTTTAGGAATTCTTCTGGTAAATCTTCTAGCAGAACACAAGGCTCTCTTTAGAAGATACAACAACACGATTGATATGATTCGATCTTTTGTTTGCACAAAACACCGATTTGATTTCCCTTTAGATGTAAATCAAGGTTTTGGAAATCTTGTGTTTATTTTGATAAAAACAATTACTAGGTAAAAGTAATATCAAAAAAAACTTGTAGATTAGGGATTATTATACTCTTCAATAAAGGAAGAGAAACCTAATGATTCTACAACAAGAACAACTAGAATAAATCTAGAGATATCTTGTTTAAAACTTATTAAGGTTTTTTACGAGATACCTTAATCGAAGTTTTCTTTCTAGATTCCGATTTCGACTAACAATTGTTGGTATACGATCGAAAACTGAAATATATCAAAACCTAGGGTTTATGATCAACAACTTGTATGGTTGTCGTAGGCTCAACAAATTAATAAATATATTTCCCACTAATTAACTGGTAATATAGCGGTAGTAAGAGATAGTTCCCACAGAGAGCTGTGTAATTGATAGGTTATTTGTATCAGCAAGATAAAGTAAATAAAAAAGGGGGTTTGGTTGAGAGATAAATAGAAAGACAATAAAGAAAAGAGATGATTAAGGAATCCTTCGCCGTTACCAAGCGTTAACAGGATTAAAATACTTATCTATTGTTCGTAAGAACCATTCATCACCAACCGTAGAATAACACCTAGCTCAGTGTTATCCCCAAAACTCCTTGTACCACGGATACGGAAGCTTTCCAATATCAGATTCTATTCAACCGAACCACCAAGTAGTAGCTCACTCAAGGTGTAATCCAATCGAATGCTTTAAGCTTTGTGAATTAGGTTAATCCCAGTAGTTAAACTCTTAGCTCAAGGTTTACTTGCTGGTGTTGTTTTTACACACGATTCCTCCACAGAATCCCTCTGTAAGGTCTCCTGATTTCTACTTGTGTAGAGAGTTATTCGACGATTACTTATCTCCTAACTTCCACTAGCAATAGAACGATCAATAGATCAATCTAGCATGCACTCCAAATCAATCTAAGAATCACTCATAAACCCTAGATATGGTAAAAACAAACGATGATGATAAAAAATCTCAATAGATTTTTATTAATGATAAAGCTTCACGCTTAGAACATTGAATTCATCCTTAATCAACAATGAATTTAGCTACTCATATTACAAAAAAGATGATAATGGTGGTTTCTCCCTAAAAGGGTAAACCCTAGGTTTTGATGTAGAACTTTTGATATGAGATTAGATGATATCATTTTACATAACCTAATACCTTTTTATAGGTTTACATTACTTGGTTTCCAAGTATTTAGTTCGGTTCAAGAACCCGACCCGGAAATACGACATAAAGACTCCCAAACGTGACCTTAGGCCTTCTAAGGTATTAATACACGTTTTCCACTTGCTAAGTTGGCGAACCCAGTCCGCGAACTTCAAATTCCAGCAGATAGTTTCGGAATTAAAGTATGAAACCCGTCCGCCAACTTTACTGTCTTCGGTATTCAATGAAAGATTGTTTTGGCCACAACTTCTTCATCCGAACTCGGAATGACCTCATTATTTTTGCATTATTTTTATCTTTCAATTATCTTCAAGATGATGATGAGAAATCCTTCATTAGAATGAGTTAAGATCTGTCTTTGGCCCTTCTATTGATTTTGAGCGTTTTGCTCCTTTTCGTCGCACTTCTTCCACTTCTCTTGGACTTGGGCACTTGGATACTTGGAATAATTCTCTTCATAGCTATTTTAACCACTTTGTAGCTCCTTTTTGGATGATTCACTTAATTGAGACAAATAAGAGAAAACAAGAGTAATAATACGAATACATGCAAGAATAATAGCTAAAACAAGTATGGAATAGATACTAAAATCATACGAATTATGCACTTATCAAATTCCCCCACACTTAGATTTTGCTAGTCCTCGAGCAAACTAAATAAAACTAATCCTAAATACAACAAATCCATGTCGTGAGGATACGGTTACTCTTAGCATGAATAACATGCCTTTAAACTCCTAGGTGTCCCTAGTGGACGAGTTATAGTCTCGTGAGGGCTTACAAGAGTTATACCCACAAAACCTACTCCAATTTCTCGCTTTGGAAGAACCACTAAGGATAGACACAAAGCAAAAAGCCAAATAATTAGCTTGCATATGTTCTTCAGCCACAAACATCCCACATACATTCCAATCCACACACATTAGCAATTACTTACGTGTGACATTCAACCTGATTGTAAAACTCTACTAAGATAGTTATCGTACTTGTTGCAACATTTGTCACAACACTCGCATACTGAAATCACATGGATAGATAAGAGAATGGAAATAGAAAAGTGAAGTGTGCAAATGTTGACTTAAATGAAAGATGTTACCCACAATACTTGTATGAATGTCGTCAAAGGCTCTTTATTTATAGCGCAATAGTTGAGAGAAGCACCCATTTAACTCGACCACATGATTAGATACTCTAAGCGCATGTTCCTTTTCAGCAAGTACATGATAGTTTCCTTGGATCCTGCGCTCCACGCTTGCTTAGGCGACAGAGATAGGGACAATGTTTCACACATACTGCTATCAAAGTGTCAAGAACCTAATCAATAATCATTTTGACTTGCTATATAATGATGATATGGTTTTTGTTTTCATCGACTATGATTAGTCCGAAATTCCGAACCTATCATTTATCAATGTCGATAAAAGAAGAGGAGCTTATTTATATATATATTTTTTTTCTTTTTTTTTCTTTTTTTTCTTTTTGGCTCACTCTTTATGAGTGTAAGACAATTTTCTTATGGGGCTTTTATATACTCAACCAATGATTACATTGCCACAACATCCAGGGTAGTATCAGGATCCCACCAAATCACTTTGGAGAACATGTAACTGCAAAAATAAAAAGAAAGTGATTCAGTATTGATTAATTGCGAGTATGAATCTTTTCAAACGACTACCATCGCCTAGTTTCACATTCAATTATGAACGTATATATTTAAGGATTGAAATAAATGGACCTTAATCTATAGCTTGAAGAACTGTTTCAACTTTAAGAGGTTTAGAGTGTCATCCTAAATAGCGTATGTGGGAAATCAAAGAGTATGATTTCTTTTTTATGTTTTTTTTTCTTTTATTTTATGCAAGCCAAACATGCTTAACTACTCCCCCACACTTAAACTCAACATTGTCCTCAATTCAAAACCGAAATTTCTGATTTTTGACATAACAGCCCTGAAAAACTCAAAAACTGTATCGATGGGTAGGAAACTAGGAAAAACATCCTAAACAAAAATTGTTCGCCTACGTCTTTTCTATAAATTGTAAAGAGGGAACGGTGTTTAGATATATGGTATGACTTTTATGGCCTCCGGACTGACTGGCATGCAATCTGAAAAAGTTCTGAAAAATACCGAAACTCAAATGTCCAGGCCTATCTCTCCAACTTAACAGACTCCGAATTCAAGTTTTCTTTTTGTAAAAGAAATATATGTCTGTCCTCTTTAAAATTTGGGGTCAACCACTCAAATCGGACTCCGTATGAAGTCTCGAGAGCTGTTTTCGTAACAAGTGCGCAGCCAGAATTTTTCTGACGAGAATAGTTTCGTCAAAACTTTCATTATAGATATAGGACTTTGTAAAATCTAAGATGAGAATGCAATATATTTATGAAAAACTAAGAAAACTAAAAACAAAAGGGATAGAGATAAAAACCGATGGGTTGCCTCCCATTAAGCGCTTGGTTTAACGTTGTCAGCGCGATGTTATTGTTATCGTCCGTATACCAATAATCTGAAAATTTGGTAATCCTTCCAAATAACAATCTGCAATTCAAATAATAGCTTCACAAAAACGTTAGCACAAAATATAAATATTGAAGCTATCACTTTATTGAAGTTTCCCCCACACTTAGTCCTTTTTACACTCGGAAGTGGATAGAGAACATAGAATTCGGGAACTTCAAAAGGTTCCTCAGCTTGTTGAACCTGCACAATAATCGAATCAAACACATCAAGTGGTGGATACTTAGAAGCAAAATAATCCGTTAAAACTTTGGAAACACACAACTCCAATCCTAGGTGAGGTATTTTCTTAAAAGTTTGGTTAACAACTCTTTGAGAAACTACGTCAATTGGAGGAAAATGATCAATAGATATAGAATTATGCAAAGGATTAGACAAACCTTGTTTCGGATCCTCATTCGTAATTAACAGTGAATTATTTACCTCAAGTATATCGTGGTCCTCTATTGAACTATTATTATCTAGCTCAATTGGGTCTTCCACGACTTCAATCAATTTGGTTTCATTCTCAATATCCATCTCTTCAACAACCTCGGAATCGGAATCCGAATCCGAATCAAATTCCGCTCGCATGAACTCTTCCTCGGTATAAATTTTTGGGTATTCTACATGATCTCTATCGAGGGAATGATTGGGTCTGCTTCTTGCAAATCAACCGTCCTAAAAACATTATAATATGGATGGTCATTATAACGTTGATATGCATTTGAGTATGTCACACCGTTCATAAAAATGGTTCGGTCATACCAAGGCTCCTCCTTTTGAATAGGCGAATGATCATAATTACGATCCGGAGTTGGCATAACTTCATCACTGTTATAATAAATTTCCAAAGGTTTCGCATCTCCAAAATATTTGTTTTCATCCTCAGAAATTTCAGAATTGGTTTGGTTTTGAGGCCAAACTTCTTCCCCATTCCTATTCTTAATGAGTTGAGCAGTTTGTATCTTTATCTTTTCCATATTCCTTTGAAATTCCTGGCATGATTCTTCCATCTTTTTGTTGCGCTCATCCGAATTTTGAATGTATTTTTCGATCCCTTGTTTATGTTGCATCATCTCTTGGATCAGTTGGTCAAGACATTCTTCAAAACCTACACTTTCACTCACCACACTATTTCCAGACAAAAGCTCCCCTTTTTGAATAGGTGAATGATCATAAAAACTATCAGGAGTTTGGTTAGATATATTGAAGTAAGATTCAGTTGGACAATTGTTCTCCGCGCTTGGATGTTCATTAAGGGGTTCCGGCATGGACAAACTGGCTTTTAACTGAAGCATAATCTGATCACACTTCTGTTCAAATTCAGGAGATAAATGATTAGAAGCATAACTATCCTTCCATCCTTGTGATTTTCCACATACATACTCGTCATAAGGTTGTTGATAAGTATGTGCATATCCATAAGGTTCCGTGGAATATTTATCATAGCCAAAAGGTTGGTTTTGATTATACCCATAGGATGGTTGGTAGTTATCATATGAATGAGATTGAAAACCATATTGATTACCACTGTTGTTTTTGTAATCTTGTGCTCCGTACATGTTATTTCCGTAAGGAAACATGATGACTCACAAGAGTAAAAGATAAAATAAAACAAAAACAAAAACAAGCTAAACAAATAAAAAATCAATTAGCAACTGCTCCCCGGCAACGGCGCCAAAATTTGTATGGGCTGTGGTAGGCTCAACAAATTAATAAATATATTTCCCACTAATTAACTAGTAATATAGCGGTAGTAAGAGATCGTTCCCACAGAGAGATGTGTAATTGATAAGTTATTTGTATCAGCAAGATAAAGTAAATAACAAAGAGGGTTTGGTTGTGAGATAAATAGAAAGACAATAAACAAAAAAGATGATTAAGGAATCTTTCGTCGTTACCAAGTGTTAACAGGATTAGAATATTTATCTATTGTTCGTAAGAACTATTCATCACCAACCATAGAATAACAGCTAGCTCAGTGTTATCCCCAAATATCCTTGTACCACGGATACGGAAGCTCTCCAATATCAGATTCTATTCAACCGAACCACCAAGTAGTATCTCACTCAAGGTGTAATCCAATCGAATGCTTTAAGCTTTGTGAATTAGGTTAATACCAGTAGTTAAGCTCTTAGCTCAAGGTTTACTTGATGGTGTTGTTTTTACACATGATTCCTCCACAGAATCCCTCTGTAAGGTCTCCTGATTTCTACTTGTGTAGAGAGTTATTCGACGATTACTTATCTCCTAACTTCCACTAGCAATAGAACGATCAATAGATCAATCTAGCATGCACTCCAAATTAATCTAAGAATCACTCATAAACCCTAGATATGGTAAAAACAAACGATGATGATAAAAACTCTCAATATATTTTTATTAATAATAATGCTTCACGCTTAGAACATTGAATTCATCCTTAATCAACAATGGATTTAGCTACTCATATTACAAAAAAGATGATAATGGTGGTTTCCCCCTAAAGGGGTAAACTCTAGGTTCTGATGTAGAAATTGTGATATGAGATTCGATTATATCATTTTACATAATCTAATACCTTTTTATAGGTTTACATTACTTGATCTCCAAGTATTTAGTTCGGTTCAAGAACCCGATCCGAAAATACGACATAAAGACTCCCAAACGTGACCTTTGGCTTTCCAAGGTATTAATACACGTTTTCCAGTTGCTAAGTTCCCGAACCCAGTCTGCGAACTTCAAATTCCAGCAGATAGTTTTTTGGAATTAAAGTATGAAACCTGTCCGCGAACTTTACTGTCTTCGGTATTCAATGAAAGCTTGTTTTGGCCACAACTTCTTCATCCGAACTCGGAATGACCTCATTTTTTTTGCATTATTTTTATCTTTCAATTATCTTAAATATGATGATGAGAAATCCTTTACTTGAATGAGTTAATATCGGTCTTTGGCACTTCTATTGATTTTGAACGTTTTGCTCCTTTTCGTCGCACTTCTTCCACTTCTCTTGGACTTGGGTACTTGGATACTTGGAATACTTCTCTTCATAGATATTTTCAGCACTTTGTATCTTATTTTTGGATGATTCACCTAATTTAGACAATTAAGAGAAAACAAGAGTAATAATACGAATACGTGCAAGAATAATAGCTAAAACAAGTATGGAATGGATACTAAAATCGTATGAATTATGCACTTATCAAAACTCTTGAATGGTTTTATATCAGAAGAGAAAACCTTTGAATAGACAAGAGGTGAAAAACCTAGATTACAAGTTGTATGATCAATCACGAAGATTAAATCCAACTCGGCTTTGTGATCCCCAATACAAAGATTTTTATCTCACTCTTGTTCATGAAGATCAGAAGACATGGAAAACAAACTTATGAGCTTACACCAATTTTCCAAAAGGGGATAAAAAATGTGTAGCACTCACGAACCATTTATTTATAGTGAAAGGTAGCTTGAAAGCTAAGCAAAGCTTTTCCTAAGTTACAACTCTTGCCAAAATAATTTAATAAATAATTAATTAGCAAATATTGTATTTATGTGAACAAATCACATTTCAACTTAGGCAGGAATTAAGAGTTATCACAAACACTTTAATATGGTAATCAAATATGTTTGGATTAATAGCCATCTTTCCTAGATAAGGAAACATCACCAATTTGACTAAAAAAGACTTCTAGTCACGTAATTGGGCCCAAGTCCGTGAACCGTTACAAGCAGTCCATAGATTGTTTCTTACTAACGAACTGTAACAATTACAGCAACACTTATAATTATTACTTTAATAAATCACTCATAATTTTATCGTTATAACTCGGAATTGAGTGGTTCTTAGCTCGTTGAATTCGTAAGCTCATTCACTATAACATGATAACCTTTCCAAGGATAAAGGTTATTTTCACAAAATTCGTGGCTCAAATAACCTCGAGTATATATACATAAATGTACATTTACCGTCATAGGAATTGTTCCATAGAGTGAGCATTTGTTTGGATAGATTAGAAAGGTATAATTGAACAAGAATCCAAATGAAATCAATTACCACATACCTTTGTTGATGAAGTCCTTATTGATGTCTTCTTGTAATCTTCAGTCTTCATCCTTAAGAGTAGTTTTTCTTAGACCTAATCTAGTCCGAAACTATCTTTAGTATACTAAATCAAGAATGTATTTTGGAAAATAAAATTGAAAACTAACTTGACATACCAACACTAGTGGGTTCAACCTAGCAATGCTCTAACATCACGAATTCGTTGGTACACAACTAGAAGATGGAATCGAAGTATAATGAGTCTTATCTTCTAGATCCAACGATGAAGATGATGAGACATGAATAAGTTTTTTCGAACTCGAGGATTTGTAAAACGACTCAGATGAAATTGAATCATGATTGAGATCCAAATTTTCAACGTTAAGTCGATGACTTATCCAACGTACCAGTTTCATTTGCATCACGAGCGAGCCTGGATAGAGCTTAAGTTATTCTTGAATTGTTTTTCTGAATTTAAGTTATTGTTGAAGCATGTATACTGGATTGGAACCTACTGATAATGATTCCTAGACTTATCCATGTCCGTGCTCTCTGAAATATAGTGCAACTTTGTGCCCTCCCATCAGTAGTGCACTTCCTTTCAGGATTTTAGGGAGTTTTTACCTTTTTTTTCCTAGGATACGAGAATTTCAGTGCAGCCTTCTTTTTTAGGCGATCACAAGTGAATTTGATTCACCAACAAAATGAGAGTTTTGTTTAGTCTTTATTTAAAAATATTAAAGTATCCAAAATATTCTTTTAGCTCTTTTTTTTCATGGCTAAATTGGGGCCTATAAGGATTGATTGGGGCCTATGACTACATGACAAAAAAGGGTCACCATGAAGTAAAATGAAAAATCTCTTATCCAACTCTTTACATAAAGACTAATTTACCCCTGATTAATTAGTGTTAATCGGGTAATTAATTGGTGTTTAATTATGTTAACCTAGAAATCAACTAATCTTTCATCATCATCAAAATATGTAAAAAAATTGATTTTTTTTTTTGAAAAATTTCAATACATAACCGGTATACGTTCATACCCCCATGAACCGATTCTGGGTTGGTATTCACGAAGCGCACCAAGAATCGGTTAACATACGTATATATAAAATCTGATTATTACAAACGGTTTTTGATTAGGCTTACAATAATAAAAAAAATGCTTTCACCCAGAATCGGTCTATATGGACATGAACATCAACCGATTATATGTTGAAAAACATCAAACAAAATCATTTTCAGATCGAGTATGAGTCATACTCTATTTGAGAATCATACTCATTCTCAGAACGAGTATAAACCAGCATACTCATTCTCAAAACGAGTATAAGCTATACTCATTTTCAGGTCGGATAATTTTTTTTTATAAATTTATACTCATTTTCAGTTCGAGTACATCACTTGAATTAATTTTTTTTTATAAATTTATCCTCATTTTGAGTTCGAGTACATCACTTGGATTTCATAATAAATATGAGATAATACTCATTTTATGATCGAGTAAGTCATAATGTTAAGAATCGGAGAATGTTATATAACCACATGGACCGATTCTTGCAGTTAATAAATCAAATGCTATACAATCGGTTTATGTGAACATTCACATATTCCGATTCTAGCAAAAAAAACATACAAAAAACTTGATATTTCACATACACGGTTTATATGTGAGGCACATAAATACCGATTCTTAATTTCTCTATAAATCCAAACTTGGACTCAGAATCGGTTTATGTTCATGACATCAACCCAGAATCGGTTTATGTATGTGTACACCAAAAACCGATTCCTGGTAACATCAACTACAATCGGTTTATTCTAGGGCACACATAAACCGATTCTGGGTTGATTTTTCAGAAAGTTAGATGAAGAAATTTCAGAGATTCATGGTTAAATCATTGTTGAGTTTCTATAAAGGAACAGATTAAATGGAGTTAACTCAATCACTCGAATTTGTTTGTCTCCGAATTTTTTTTTTCAAAAACCAAAAAATAGAGAATTGAGTTGTTGTTTGTGATTAGGTTTTAGCTTTTTATTTTGATGAATTGGGTTTAAATTTTTGATTGAGGATTGTTAATAGAAATGATTTAGATTTTAGAATTTGTTTTAAGAATTATTAAGAATGTATAAGGGTAATCTAGTATTTTAATACACTTTAGACACCCCTTATCATTCTCTATTGGGTGGATGAAGAAATCCATAGGGCTCAATTAATCACCATAGGCCCCAATTTAGCCAGGCTTTTCCCCCCTCATTTATTCACGTGATATATAGGGCGCATATCTTCTGTACCGGGTAACTGCCTGTCCCTCTGTCCCTGCCTATCATGAGGCGCTACGTATTTGATAATGAACGGAGTTATTCCAATCAATAAAGAAAAGGTACTAAAAAACCAAGAGATATCTGTGCATTTCTCTGTAAGATTTAGAATTCAAATTCGTAAATTACAGATATAGTACAACCAAGCCCTATTTGTAATCGTTATGTGCAACATGAGATATAACTACAAAATCAACAACCAGAAATTTATGTAAGTCAGTCAAATCAATCAAGAAATTATTATTATCTTTTAAACAAAATCAATCGAGAAATGATTTGTTTTAAAACAATAAAATCAAACTCGAAAAATTAAAACTCTTTTCAAGTTTATCTAAATTATAGAAGTTAGTAAAATCAATCGAGAGATTACTTGTTTTCAAACAACAAAATCAACTTTAGACTATCAATTAGGTATTTATGATTTGGATCGATTCAGTTGATGAATCATGGTTCTTCCATGTTTTTAGGTTGTGCTTTTGCACTTTGTATTTTTTCTTATTCAGAACTTATCTAGGTTTTTGGTACAAATATATGGGTAAACTGGGATTTCAATATATCAGTTCTTCAAGCATTACTGATAACAAAATTCAAAGAAACTTACTGGTTTCAACGAACTCTGTGAAGGATAAATCGTATGGCTTATTTTCAATATTTTAAACCTAATGATGGATTTAACAAAATATTTTTTTTATTTAATAATATTAATTAACAACAAGTTTTACGTTAATATAGAACTAGACACATGTCATGCTTTTATAGTTAGGGACGGAGGGCTAGGAAATTTCAGGTAAAGAGGATCTACAATCATATAGTTGTACAATAATCTTCTCTGTTTTCTCTCTCTTCTTTATTTTCTCTCTACTAGTTTTCCAGTCTTCTTAACAAAAACAAAAGAAAAAAAATTTAATTAAATACCTCTCGATATATAAGTCGAAAATGAATAAATTTTATATATTCGGAAAGGTCTCGACGAGATCTACACAACGATTACCCATTATACTATGTTTTCAAAACTTTTTTTTCAAGATAATGGTAGTTCGTATCCAAGAATGAATTTTATTTTAGAGAATGGCAGTTCATTCTAGTTCTAGCAATTCATTTTGTAGAATGAACTCATATATAATAGTTAATTGGAATATAACAATTTATTTAGTATAATGAACTCGTTATAATAGTTCATTTTGAAGAATGAAGATGTACCGGTAGTTTATTGTATTGTAGAATGAACTCGTGACAGGTGTTATATTTTAGAATAAACTCATAATGGTAGTTCATATATACTGTAGGAATGATATCATTTCGTGAATTAAACTCGTAATAGTTAATTATGGTAGTTAATATTATGGAATGAACTCGTAATAGGTATTTATTATGGTAGTTCATATTCTAAAATGAACTCGTAAATGGTAGTTCATATTGTAGAATGAAATATTAATGGTATTTCATATGGTAGAATGAACTCGTAATAGAAGTTGATTATGCTAGTTCATGTTGTAGAATGAACTCATATATTAGTACACTTTGTAGAATGAACTAGCTAGTATGGTAGTTCATTTAAGTAGTTGATTTTGTAAAATGAACTCGTGTGGTAGTTCATCTTGTTGTTGAATTTTAGCTAAATGATAAGGTAAAATCAAAAGCTTCGAAATATATCAACAGTAGTATTCGTTGGAAAGGTCATGCCGAGTGATTTCTAAACATATGAATTTATTATTTTTTGACTTATTATTCAAAAGATATTTAGATTTTTTATTTATTTTTATGAAGAGAGAAAAAAAAAGTGAGAAATGAGACATTCCTGACATTTTTAAAAAAATTGACGACGTCATTGATAACGTCATCCACATGGTTAATGTTTATCCTAGGATCTAACTAAAAATATGATTTTGACCTTAGAGAAATTGGACCTAGTCAACTAGATCAAACATTTAATTTATTCTAATGCTAGGACTATTTGATAGTTCTATTTTTTTCACTTTTTAATTATTTTAAAAAAAAAAACATGAACAAAATTTGTTGAAATTCTTTCTCTTTGTTCTCTTTTATTCTTCCATTTCTTTGTTTCTCTTTCTCCCATGAACTTATTTCGATTGACAGTGAAGATCACAAAGTTAGACTAGCTATCAGGATTATAAATTTCATCAACAATGATAAAATATATAGTAAGAGATATTGCGATATTTGTATACTAACTATCATTTCTATAATTACTTGGGTGTGCTTGTACGGTAAGAGCTATTGCAATCTCAGTGTTACTTGGGTGTACTTGTACAGTAATAGCTATTTCCATTTATGTATAATAACTATCATTGCCATTGCAATTGATTGGTAGGTGTACTTAATACAGTAGAACTTCGTTTAATTAATCGGGGATAAATTAATAACTTTATTAAAATAATATTTTTATGCGGATCCTTACTTGGAATAGGGAGCTAAATTAATAACCAGTCTAAACTTATAAGACAAAAAAAAATATTAAGTTTCCAATAGGGTTATGATGCCTTGTTAAAATACGAATCCACAGTTATTTGTTTCTTGTTCATATTTATATAAGTTGGACTTCATCTCTAATTTTTTGTAGTCCTTGAGATACTCTGGATAGATTTTATTGACTTTTCACATTATTTTAATTTTTTATACCAAAGCACATACATTTACACACATCATAAAGATATTTTTTTTTATTTTTAAATTTGGTCTATTTTGATATATTAATAACTTATTACTATATTGATAAATTAATACTTCACTAAATTGATAGAATTTAGCAGTCCCAATGCTATTAATTTATCGAAGTTTATTGTATCTGGAGAAGACAGATTATACCTTAAACAAGAAAGGAAGATTACTTTCTATTTATGGAAAACTTTAATGTCAAGAACATTATTTACTTCTAGATTCTTGTGAAACCCGAGGTTGGTAAATTTAAAGCCAGCCAGATTAGGGTGATAATGGGGTCTAAAAGATGCAATAATATAATTAACCATTATCCTAATACATACACAGGGAGGATCCTTGGACAATCTTACATGGACACTATTTTACAAGAGTTGCACCAAATTTTCTTTAGACTCCAAACGACAATGATTTGATGTCAATACTTTGGTGATACATTCTTCTTATGGAACTCGATAATCCTACAAAAAATTAGTACAACCTGAGACGTATACATCACCATCTACAACTTTGAAAATAAATGCTCGAAGTTATAATCGGTAGATGGTGAGGTTTGGTATCTCAAATTGTGCTCAGTTTGGTCTAACTACAAAAATGAGTTTATTATATTAAACAAAAGAGCCTTTGTCAATGACTCATAATATCTTATTACCAAGATTGAATAGAGTGGTTATCAAACACATTTATCCTTTACTGTTTGGAATACGATCTGAAAGATTGGTGATTCACGTGCGTAACTCTAGAATTCGAAGGAACGGGGATACTGAGGAAACTAAGTAGCTATCTTTAGTCTGCTTGGACTCAACTATACGAAGTTGGTATTATATTTTGTATAGCGTACTAAATCTGAGAGTATTCAAAACTGGACAAGGTTCAGGGGTTTTTTCCTTTTGTGGTTTCCTCGTTAACAAAATCTTGTTGTGCCATTTAGTTTACCATTCCGCAATTATATTTGGTTTATATAATTTAAAGTAAATTGCACTTGTATGTTAATCTGTAACACTTGATATTGATCCTATAGAGTTTCGGTTGTTGCCGAACCTATTATCAATTGATCATTGTGTTGTCGTATCGTCTCAATCTCGTATTCATTGATGATCACACGAAGTGTGTACCGAAGTTGTTGTATTGTCTTCACTTAGTCCATAGACGATCACACTTGGTAAATGACTTATAGGTTGATAAATAAAAGATTGTGGTGTATTTGGGTACCCTCGTCTTTTCAGGTGTATTTATGCCAAAACCTATTTTTCTGTCAGAATATACATTATGCACTTAGGTGCATCTTGTGTATTTTGTGAAGAAATCCATATTTATCCTAGTAGATTTCCAAATACTCCATTTTTCAACCCATAATCATCATAATGAATATCCTCACCACCACCTTACATCACTGTCCAAACCCAATTACCAACTCCAGCTATTGATCCTTCTTGGCTTCTAAATTATATGGGTTTGGTTAACTTGTGCTCCTGTGCACAAGTTAACAAGGGTATAAATGACATTTTTAGTTATTGTTTTCATAAATCATCATTAAATCTCGGTAGAATAAGTATTGTATAAAAAACAAAAATCAAATTCCATAAACACCATTGGATTTTTACAGCAATAGAAGTTAACTTTGTCGTGGTAAATAGCCGAGCACAAAAGTATCTTTTTTATTTGCTTCTCTTGTTCCTCTTTCTCTGTCTCGTTTGTCTCTTCCTCTTCCTTTAATTTTCCGCTTCTCGGTTCTTCCAACAGTTTATAAAGAAAAACAATTAAGCATACAATTGGTAAATGGAAGACTATATATACAACTGATCCGAGATTTTAGAGAATAGATAGGGGATTTTCTATCTAGGGTTTGGCAAATTAAATTTTTGGGATTTATATTTACTATGTAGATAATAAAATAGGGATAATATTTTTGCAAATCTGGATTATGGATTTGTTGTTATTCAAAACTGTGATGAACTTTGATTCTTGGTTCTAACCAAACCCTTGATGGTTTTCGTTTCAAATGGTAGTGGTGATCAGGATTTCTTATAAACTAATTATATCTAAAATATATTAATCATTGTGCCTATCATGCTTTGATGGATCACTAAACAACATGTGAATTTTGAAATCAACTGTTAGAAGAATAGAATTTTATCGATTTTGTTTGAATGAAACAGCAGCCGCAGTAGCAGAATAGGAAGATAAAAAGGAAATTGACGGTGTGCTATATGGAATGAAGTTAAATATTTTTTTAAAAAAAAGGGTAAAACATGAAATTGTGTTTTCTTTGATATATTATTTCATTAATCAAGAATATATGTTATTCCCAAAACCATTTCAAAATACAAGGTAAAAATATTATTATTCAAATGCTGCTAACTTGTGCATTGGAGCACAAGTACAAGACCCAAATTATATTCATAACCCTTTCAAACATAACCATCACCATGGCTAGATGACAACAAGTCTTCGCGATCAAAATAACTCCCTCAAACATTTAATTAAGCACCTTGTGTTTATATGCCGGAGGTAACACGGTGTTTATTTCCAAAACAACAAAGACAAGTATAGAGCTAATAATTTTAAAAGTGGTAGAAAATGAACAAAAATGGGACAAACTATGTACACTATAATTTGCAAAATCAGAAAAATCAGATAACCTTGACGTTGTTAGGGAACTCCTATAATATGGATGGTTTAACATCCATGACATCTGGATAATCCCTATATCTATGGAGTATCAGATAATTGTGGAGACTCTTTCTACTATGGAAAAATTCATCTAAATCTCTACAAATCTATATGTGGGTCCCTTTTACTATTAAAATATTTAAAACAAATAAAAACAGACTTCATCCGACCACCTAATGACCCGATAACAAAAAATAAAGAAAAAAATATTTATTCGAACACTAAGTGTCTGAATGACATATCTGGTCATCCAATGACCGGATGGACTACTCCACAACCTACTCCATATATCAGTGGAGTACCATTTGGATTTCAGAAAGATATGGACCTAAATTCCGCCTATAGTGGCATTTTTTATCCATAAAAAGTGGATTATCACAAAGATATGGATTTATTTTTACTCCATAAGAGTTGCCCTTACCTTGTAATAATGTCAACAGGATAAACCTATAATTTTTCCACTATAAATTGCACTTCCAACAATCATGCCGAGTGCCGATATATACGTCAGCTTTCGGGAGAAAAAACTATTTGTTGTGCTTCCAGATTGACGACCTATCTCTGACACCACTTGAAGAGTATTTTTATCGATATGAAGAACACAACTTTCACCATGTGAACGATTTAATGAACCGTAAATCGAGTCAGTCGAATCAGTAAGGGAGAATACACGACTCTTATAGATTTTTGGATTTGATTTATCAATCTTCTAATCTCTGTAAATATTTCAATGAACCCATCTCTGCCCTTGGTCTTCTTGATGGAAAAAACTTCAAACTGTAAATTTAAAACTCTCTCTGTAAATCTTAACCTCATCAATTCCAAAATCCAAGTTTTCTCATAACTCGAATTAAACTCAAACCCAAGCTTACTCATCCCTTTTTAGATCATTATCATCACCAAATCCATTTATCTCTTAACACAAGGTAAGGAATTGATTGTGATTCGGAAATATCAAAGGAGATTTGCAAAGATAGCTCAATTTGAACACAATCAATTGGATGGGTTTGACAAATTCGATGAGGATACATATAATGAGAATTGGGTGGTTGAGGAAAGGGGTAATTTCAGTATAAAGAATGATTCAGGTAAGTCTCCTGCTCTTGGTGGTGATACCTTGTCCAATTCAGCTAACTCAGATGTTAGGGATTCATTGTCTTTTAATGGATCATAAAACAATATCTTGGAACATTAGGGGTTTTGGTGATGATCTTAAATTAATTACAATTCGCAATGTTATCAGAAGAAATAATGCTTCAATTGTGTCTATCCAAGAAACTAAAAAAATAGTTTGTTAGTGATTCTTTGGTTAGAACTATTTGGGGTAGCAGTGGTTGTGGTTTTCTTTTCTTACCATCTGAGGGAACGTCAGGGAGTATACTTGTTATGTGGAATCCATCAATGGTAGTAATGGAGGATAGCTTAGTGGGCGCATTCTCAGTATCGTTGAAGTTACGCAATACAACTGATGGATTTACATGGATTTTTACCTTAGTTTATGGGGAAACTGACCCAACAGATTACAACCAATATTGGCAAGAGTTGAAGATGTCAGATTATTAATGTCAGCTGAACCATGGGTATTGGCTGGAGATTGGAATGCATTTTTATATAACTCTGAAAGAAACAAAGTTGTGGGTTGTATTAGGAACAATAAGAATTTCAGAAAGTTTGTAAATAACCACAATTTAGTGGATATCCCAAGACAAATTCGCAAAATCCACCAATTTTTGTGAGGGTTGACAGATTTCTTTTCAGAATAAGAAGAAAGGTGTATATCTTTGGTGCAGTTCAAGTTGAGAAGACCAATTTCGGATCATGCCCCGATACTTTTGAATTGCAATACTGGAGTTTCTCGTAAGTTTCATTTCAGATTTGAGAACTATTTTCTTGTCTAACCCAATTTTTCTGGAGCAAACGAAGATATGGTGGGAAAATTTAATCTTTCATGGAAAACCAAGTTTTATTTTGTCTAAAAAACTGCAAGCTTAGAAATATTCCATAAAGAAGTGGGGGGGCGAGACTTATAGTTCTGTGCAAATTAAAGTGGACAAATTGGAGACTTTGATCGATGTGTATGACTCTCTGGAAGAGATAAATACTTTAAATGATGAGGACTATGCAACAAGACAATTTACGAAGATAAATCATAGAAATGCTTCCATGAATCTCACTAGGAAATGGTTTTTAGATCCAAGGGGCAATGTATTGCTGATGGCGAAAGTGAAAAAGCGGGGGTCTAACAACCACACCCAATAGTTCGATTAGCAATCTGTATGGACTAACTCCAATATACTTTCTAGAGAATCAACTAGACAGTCAGACTCAATCTAGAGAAAAGTATATCGAGGAGTTAATATCTCTCACTTGATTTGATCTTTACTCAAGCAAATAGAAATTTGCGAGTCTTTATCAAATACAAGGATAATAACTTGGATGGTACCAAAGACCAATATCCAAGTGTCAATCAATTTAAATCAACAACCAAAGGTTGGATATTCTAATTGATTGATCTTAACGCACAACCTGTGATATTTCAATTATATAACAAAATATAATGCGGAATAAAAATAACACAGACATCAGAAATTTTATTAACGGGGAAACCGCAAAAGTAGAAAAACCCCGGGACCTAGTCCAGATTGAACACCAGTTATTCAATTGAAATCGTATGATATAAAAAGGCAAGATCAGATCGCTCAACTACAAGAGAAGTAGTTTCGTCTAGCTTCACAATCCCAATAAAGTCTTTCAGTCGTTAACCTACAGGGTCTCGGGAAGAAACCTAAGGTTAAAGGAGAATCAACTCTATCAAAACCAACTAGTATCACAAAGGATGTGTGGGGATTAGTTTTTCCAGTTGCTATATGTTTCCTTTATATAGTTTTCAAATCAGGGTTTGCAATCTAAGTTACCTTGGTAACAAAGCATTCAATATTCACCGTTAGATGAAAAACCTGATTTCTCCAAGTTAATATCTCTCAATCGTTAGATCGAAACTTAGCTTGTCATACACAAATGAAATGTGTTTCATTTAGGTTTGAGTAACCGTACCTAAACGTGTACACTTGGTTGGTTCACAAATAGTTAACCGAGGTTAGCTATATGAGTACTTTCATATCAACCATATTCATCTTCTTCACAACTAGTTCAAATGACTTCAAAAGAACTAGTTGAAGAGTTATTCAATTGCTTAGGTCTTTATTCATAGACACAATTGAAACAAAATCGGTTTGATTCAATTGAATCAATTCATGAACAATATAGCCATGGTTTGCAAAGATTGCATTTCTTATTGATTTATTGTTTTAAGTTCATGAACTTCCGATTTGAGAAATAACCAGCTTGGGTACACGTACGGGTACGTGTACCTTAGCTACCGGATTTGAGTCTGGAAACTCAACAGAAATTTTCGGTTCGAAAACTTTTGTGAGTACGCGTACCTAAGGTGACTGGTTTTCCGGTTTGTAAACTACAAACTCCAGCAGAAATTTTCGGTTAGAAAACTTCCGTGAGTACGCGTACGGGTACGCATACCCAACCTGTCTCTTTTACCAATGTCGCATGCACAACTGCACACAATTGGTTTCCGGAACATGGATTTATATACTAATGTGCGAACATACTATATATGCTTATATCCATAGTTTGTTACATAATCTCAACTCTACATTTCAATTATTGAAACATTCTTCTATAATGTTATAACAGTCGTTATTAACAACTATCGTCATCAAAGCTATTTTCAAGATTGAAACGTCATCATGACTTTTGTCACGAATAAATATGAAAAGTGGTTAAAGCGAAATCTTACCAACACGTATTTCGAGAAAAAGATAGACGAGTAAACTCGACTCGAAATAGCAAATGTGTATGTATGAAAACTATCATACTTATACGACTTTGTCTCAAGAGTATGAGATAGACTTTTGAGTGATAGATAAGTTCAAGTCTCCACATACCTTTTAGTCGGATGAAGTTCCACTAGTTCCTTGAGTAGTTCTTCGTCTTCGTAAGATGATCGCCATGGAGTCTGGAGCTCAACTACACTAATCTATCATAAACGAGACTTAGATATAAGTAGTCTAGAAATCAAAACATATAGTTTTGACAACTAAATTTAACAAACACGCTTGAGATAGCAAAGCATGCGAGTTCGACCGAGCAGTGCTCTAACAGAAAAGAATCAAAATATTTTTGTGAAAATACATCTTACAATCAAAGGGTTAATTCAATAAACTCACTTGTGATTGATGGTGCTATGACTCATGACAAGGATGTTATTAATGAAGAATCAAAGAGGTATTACACAGAAGTTTTTCCTAAAAATGTGCGAGTAAGATCTACTTTTGACAATCTTGTTCTGCCAAATATTAGTGTTCAACAAAGCATTTCAATGGAGAAACCTTTTGAGGAGGAGGAAGTGAAGGTTGTAATTTGGAGTTTTCGTAGGAATAAGTCTTCGGGAGGATATTATTAACACAGAGCTAATGGCAGTCATGAGGGAGTTTGAGCACAATGGTAGCATTGATTGGAGACTCAACTGTACGAACATCATTCTAATACCTAAGTGTGAAGGAGCTAATACTATGCACAATTTTAGATCGATTAGCTTAATTGACGGAATCTACAAGATCATCTTAAATTTCTTGGCAAATAGGTTGAAGTCAGTCTTGCCTTTTATTATTTCAGAATACTAAGGTGCATTTGTCGATGGCGCGCAGACAACAAATGAGATTCTAATTGCATCAGAACTGATAGATTCGAGAGAAAAAGAAGGCAAGCCAGGGTTGGTCTTGTACGTGTATTTGGCAAAAGCTTTTGATAATATAAATTGGGGTTGTCTGGATTATACTATGTCTAGGTTTGGATTTGGTAATATATGGAGGAATTGGATTAAATGGTGTTTATCAACCACTAGGTTTTCAATGGCTATTAACGGGACTGCTTTTTCAGTTGTTCAGAAGTACTAAAGGAGTCAAGCAGGGAGATCTAATATCCTTTTTTTTATTATGGTTGTGGAGGTGTTATCTGCTTTGATCAAAAAAGCAGCATCAATGCAATTATTGTATGGATTTAAACCATCACCCGATGCTCCAGAGATAAATCATTTGCAATTCGCGGACGATCTTATAGTTTTTCTGGATGATGATACTGAGCTGTAAGTAATCATAAGCATGTGTTACTATCTTTTTGATCTTATCTTGGGTCTCAAGGTCAATTTTTTGCAAAAGCGCTTTAGTGGCAGTGGGTAATGCAGAAAATGCGAATGATAATGCTGAAATTTTCGGACGTGCTACTGCTTCTTTCCCTATGAAGTATCTTGGAATCCCTTCGGGAAGTAAGTCAATATCTTTAGGAGTATGGGATGTGATAATTCAAAAATTTCAGAAGAAGCCGAGTCGTTGGAAGAGGAAGTACCTTTCCAAGGGAGGTAGGCTATTGTCAATAAAAAGTGTTTCGAGTAGTTTACCCATATACTACTTGTCACTTTTTCAGTTGCTTGCCTCAGTGGAGAAACAAATGGAAAGGAAAATGTTGTAGTTCCTACGGGGTACCTTGGATGGGAAGTCTAAAAAAGGTTGGGCCAAGTTTAAGAAACTTTCTCTGACTAAGGAAGGAGGTGGAGTACGAATAAAGAAATTAAGATTCATGGATAGAGCCATGCATGCCAAGTGGGTTTGGAGAAACGGAAATGAAGAGAATTCTTTGTGGAGAAAAATTATAAACCACAAATTTGGTGGTAGCATTAGATATTTTCTCCCTAATCAAACAAAGGGTGCAGTAGGAAAGAGTCTATGGGTCGTATCTTAAAGTGCAGTGAAGAGCTTAAAGAGAATTCTAGTTTGCAGGTTAACTCGGGTGACATGGTACTTTTTTGGAAGGAACAATGGTTGAATAGGAAATATTTGCATTCTCTCTTTCCTAGTCTTCACAAGATAAGTAGAATGCAGGATGCCACCATTAATTACTTGGTGAACATCAACAATGGTGACAGAAATTAGAACCTGGCTTTCTGCAAACTACTAAAAGAAGAAGAAATTGCGGGGGTTGCGCATATCCTAAATCTCAAGCCAATTATTCAATTGAACTCGTACGATAGAAAATGGCAATATCAGATCGCTCAACTACAAGAGAAGTAGTTTTGTATGGATTCACAATCCCAATGAAGTCTTTCAGTCGTTAACCTACAGGGTCTCGGGAAGAAACCTAAGGTTAAAGGAGAATCAACTCTAGCAAAACCAACTAGTAACACACAGAAGGTGTGGGGATTAGTTTTTCCAGTTGCTAGATGTCTCCTTTATATAGTATTCAAATCAGGGTTTGCAATCTAAGTTACCTTGGTAACAAAGCATTCAATATTCACCGTTAGATGAAAAACCTGATTTCTCCAAGCTAATATCTTTCAACCGTTAGATCGAAACTTAGCTTGTCATACACAAATGAAATGTGTTTCATTTAGGTTTGAGTAACCGTACCTAAACGTGTACACTTGGTTGGTTCACAAGTGGTTAACCGAGGTTAGCCATATGTGTACTTTCATATCAACCATATTCATCTTCTTCACAACTAATTCAAATGACTTAAAAAGAACTAGTTTGAGAGTTGTTCAATTGCTTAGGTCTTTATTCATAGACACAATTGAAACAAAATCGGTTTGATTCACTTGAATCAATTCATGAACAATATAGCCATGGTTTGCAAAGATTGCATTCCTTATTGATTTATTGTTTTAAGTTCATGAACTTCCGATTTGAGAAATAACCAGCTTGGGTACGTGTACAGGTACGGGTACGTGTACCTTAGCTACCGGATTTGAGTTTGGAAACTCAGCAAAAATTTTGGGTTCGAAAACTTCCGTGAGTACGCGTAAGGGTACGATGACTGGTTTTCCGGTTTGTAAACTACGAACTCCAGCAGAAATTTTCGGTTAGAAAACTTCCTCCAGTACGCGTACGGGTACGCGTATCCAACCTGTCTCCTTTACCAATGTCGCATGCACAAGTTCACACAATTGGTTTCCGGCACGTGGATTTATACACTAATGTGCGAACACACTATATATGTGTTGTAGTAATTTCAATGCGGTAAATAAGGTGTTCGTTGCTCAGACTTGAATAGAAAACAATTTTTAGATTTAAATTAAAAATAAAAGATAAAACAAATTCAAAATTCAAAATTATGTAAATATTATGGAAATACCAGGGTTTAGAATTTCACCATTCACCAAAATTCATGTGATTCAATAATAATTATTATCATGCAATTCTAGACATTATAATTCAAATCAAAAAACAATTGTGATTCTAATCATTGCCTAAATCAGATTTTCAAAACATCCATTGTTAATCGCAAGCATGAAATATCAAAAGCAATAAACCAAGCATATTTCATCAAGAGAAAACACAATTAATTAATAAAAATCATTTATTCAATTTTCATTCGGTGCAATTAATCATAAAAGGATTGCATAAATAAATTTAAATGAATTTTACCACATAACTTTTGGAAGAATGGCTTCCTCCATCACCCCTGGGATTGGGTTTAGCTCCTCATCCCAAAAACACACTCAGAAGATAAATTCATGGCTAAAATAGGTGTTTTTATTGATGTATATAAGATGAAACAGGAATTAGCAACGTTGTAGAAGTGTTACAGCGTCACTGTTACAAAGGAGTAAGTGCTATTAAGACTGTTGTAAACGATAAGCCTTAACTGCTGTAAAAGAACGACACTGGTATTGTTATTTAAGACTGCTGAAGAACGACTGACTATGTGAGTCTGTTCTTCGTGTTCTTCAGGATCTTCAATGGCAGCAGCAATATCTCATGTAACTTCTTCTTCTCGTCTATCCTGAACTCTAAACTCTCTCCTAAGGGTTTCTAACCCTTCTATGATGAAAACACAGCTATTTATAGGCTTTGAAAATCCCTTAAATCTCTCAAACTAATCTCAAACCCTAAACAGAGAAGCCATATCCTGTTGGGACTTTGATCAATTATTACGACTTATCCAGCCCAATTTGATGGGTCTAGAAGATTGCATTAGGCCTGTTATGTCTTCTAGAGTCCGTAGGTACCAAATATGCCCATTGAATCTCCTCCTAAGTCGCTCAAATCTCTGCTCAAAAACTGTTGTCGCTGCTGCCTTTTTTTCCCGCCAATTTCTGTTTTGAATTTTGAAGATGACCTCCCCCTATCCAGTTCCGGTGCCCCTTTAGTACATGCCCTGAAATGGGGTGCCCCTTATCCAAATTAGGGGTGCCTTTAGCAATTCTTCTGGGATGTTTTACGCACTTTTTCAGGGTTCCTACGGGGTATTTCCGGTACACTTCTGGGGCATTTCCAGTACACTATCAACGGCAATCCAAGGGCCACATTTTTAGCCAATTTTTGCCGCAAAGCCTTATTTATCCAAAAACACCTACAAAGAGATTAAAAACCAAAATAAGTACAACAATGCACTAAAAATATACACAATTGAGATAAATTAGACACATAAATGCGTCTATCAATATGCTTATATCCGTAGTTGGTTAAATAATCTCAACTCTACATTTCAATCATTGAAACATTCTTCTATAATGTTATAACAGTAGTTATTCACAACTATCGTCATCAAAGCTATTTTCAAGATTGAAACGTCATCATGACTTTCTTCACGGATAAAGATGAAAAGTGGTTAAAGCGAAAGCCTACCAACACGTATTTCGAGAAAAATATAGGCGAGTAAACTCGGCTCGAAATAGCAAATGTGTATGTATGAAAAATATCATACTTATACGACTTTGTCTCAAGAGTAGGAGATAGAGAGATGGACTTTTGAGTGATGGATAAGTTCAAGTCTCCATATACCTTTTAGTCGGATGAAGTTCCACTGGTTCCTTGGGTAGTTCTTCGTTTTCGTAAGATGATTGCCATGGAGTCTGGAGCTCAACTACATTAATTTGTCCTAAACCGAGACTTAACTATAAGTAGTCTAGAAATCAAAACATATAGTTTTGACAACTAAATTTGACAAACATGCTTGAGATAGCAATGCATGCGAGTTCGACCTAGCAGTTCTCTAACAATCTCCACCTTTGTCAATTTAGTGGCAAAACTATCAATACATATGGATTACAAAATAAATAAAACTTTGCATCTTCTCGTCCACATGCTTGATCTCCTTGGTGTTTCATCATTACTTGAAAACTTCGTCTTTTCCAAGTACTCCCATGATTCCATAGATGTTCAATTCAGCATCATAGTTGTTGAAGTTCCGTAGCCATAACAATGAGAAAACAAAAGCTCTCGATCATTGTTAAACAATATCATGGTATTATTACACAGTATCAAAATTATTATATCACAACTTTGACAACAATACTATGGTGATATGTATCACTCCCCCTTAGTCAATAGTTTCATCCCAACATGAAAACCACTCCCCCTTACATAATGATCCGAAAACCGTATGTATTTGTAGTGCTAACTACACATCAATTCTCCCCATTTTTGTCAATAAAATTGGCAAAGGTACGAAAACTAGTGGGATCCTAATGAAATTTCAACGGAGATGCTTCAAGACCAAAAAAAAGTACATATCAACTTGTTTAGATGCAATCATATAGCTGAGGCTAAATGCATTCATCAAGGAGTTTATAAAGATACAAGATAACCCCTAAAAATTCCACAGCCGCACTCCCACAAAGATATGGAAATTAAGCGCAAGTTCAAAAGAACTCTCCCCCATTTCATGTCATTCCCGAAAGAACAACAAGAGCGACCTTACTTTTACAAGAAAAGAAGGATTTCCTTGGACACCAAAAACCACAAAATGATTTGGTATCCAAACATTCTCAATTAAATTAACCACAAGAGAACCCATGATTAATTTAGTCGAAATACACAACCAAATAAATCACAAACGAATCTATGATTAGTTTAGTTGGAAATGCTCACACAAGAATACTTATGGAGCCGCACAGTATACACATAAAATATGGATCAGGGAAAGATCAATAATGCGGAATATACAAAGATTCATTCTATCTTCATCACTATTTGCATAACGACTTATAATAGACACAATCTTTGTAAACAAAAGATTTTAACCTATCTTTCATCAAAGAATTAACAATATAGGCTTAAATTTTGTTATGTCAAGAGTTCATCGATCTTGTATCAATATTTGCATATCGACATATGAAAGAGTTAACTTTTGACATCGTATGGGACAATAATAGTTCACGGACGCAAACACACATATCCCATAACAAACTGCAATATATAAAACCATAAAGATTAACACTGCAAACATCATCTTCCAAATCACTTTAGAATTTAAGTAAATAAATCTAAAAACATTGCAAGATGAAAACGTTGGACATAGCTATGTGTACTCACAATAATGGCTATTTCAAACTCTAGTTATCCTTCTTAAACAAAAACAAGAATAAAATTCTCTTAAGAAGTTTCCTAGACAAAAAAAATTCAATTTTCCTTGATGATTTCATACCTCTGAAATGGTCCATCATAAAAAGTATCACTTATATCCTTGATTTTCTTGACCGTAAAAATACCATGTTCATGAGTTAGAACATTAGTTTTTCGGTCAATGATCCGGGCAAGGTGCCGGCTTTGACGCAATCAGGAATGACTTTATTCTGGTTCCTGAATAGGATGTTCTGATTATCAAGAATCTTTGCTTGTCCATCAATAAGCTGGTTTATCTGCAATTGAATGTTAGCAAGCTCGTTCTTCACCTCATTCTGAACGAGAATT
Organism: Papaver somniferum; assembly: GCF_003573695.1. Classification (NCBI taxonomy): domain Eukaryota; kingdom Viridiplantae; phylum Streptophyta; class Magnoliopsida; order Ranunculales; family Papaveraceae; genus Papaver; species Papaver somniferum. Next base: position 55,408,046 of record NC_039363.1, read on the forward strand.
AAATCCTTGACAGATTATCCTTTCCAAGAGTTATACTCCTTTATTTCAAGCATCTTTTTAAGGATTAAATCTTGAGCTGAATCACATCCTTTGAAGTCTTCTTCCATCACAGTGTTCACTTCTTCTTGAGACTCAACAGAGGTTCCCATAAAAATAATTTTCTGGGAAGAGGATGAACACATACAAGAAGTATATATATGTGTTATCAATCAAGAGAGAGAGACACTTTTAAGTGAAAACCCTAGAGTTTCCTATAAAAGACTTGGACGTTCGTGAGCCCGATACGAATACCAAAATATCAAGAAGGAGCCAAGAGTAAATACATACTGTTTTTCAATATGTCTCTTTCAAACAAGGCTCAATATCTAACCAGAATAGATAGAGCAAAAGAGATACATTAGATATAGAGAGAATAAAACAGAAATCTGAACCTGTAAAACAGACATCAGATTTATAGAACACATGGTAATCGACCTAAGACTTGAGCATCTCATAAACAGACGTCCTTGTAACTCTCAAGTTAGACACAAGGATGAGAATACCTAAAGTTAGGTATTAGGATGAGATATAATCTCACCATGAGTGTTGAGAGATGATTTGGGAATACCACCTGACAGTCTGATTTTTGTATTTCTTACATCTCTTTGATTGTTTTCAACTCCGTAGGAATTTCTTACAGTCCTTCTTGAGAGTCCATTAAATGGAGCCTTTTGATAACTAAGTCTAGGACCTCTAAAGATTGGTTTTAGAGGATTTACTGAGACAGGCCTCCACCTTCCAGACTTAGATCTACCAGTCTTATTCTCATAGACATTGGGAAACTGTGTTTGTGTGGTGTAGTGTGCACCATGAGAATAAACACGATCCCTGTAAAGATTCTGAAATGAGTGCTCATTAAAAATATTTTTATGAGAGTTCTGGTTTTCTGAGGGAGTAAAATCCATTGTTGATATCGTCATATGATTAACTCGGTTGACGGTAAACAGAAGAAGATTTCGAAGATCGGAGATCTGTTTCTTCCTATCAAAACAAAGTTTAGAACTATGATTCCTTTTTACACAAAAGGAACAATTTCGTGGAAGATAATTGTTGAAAGACATCTGTTTCAAACCCATGTCCCGTTTGGAAGCCTGTCATTTAATTTTTGCAAGGACTTCCTTTGGTGAGTTTTTCTTCATGACAGGTAACTCGCATTGAGAATCAGCATGTGATATAGAAGAATTTCTCACTACAGTGTTTTCCTTTGTTAAGGAGGTCGATTGTTGTTGGGCAAGGTGAAGAGATGCAGCAATGTTCTCTGTTTCAACACGAAGGTTGTTCAGATTTGATGAATTTGTCTCAATCAAACGTTTTTCTCTAATTGTCCCTTATTTAACAATATTCTCAAGGATACTAATATTTTCTTGTTGAAGTATATTCTCATGAGTGAGTTTTTTAATATTTTTAGAGATGGACTCAATGATTTTGTAGAGTTCACGTTCTCGACCAAGAGACTTTCCAAATTCATCCAAGAGTTGAGCATGATTGCGAAAGTCAATCGTCTCAGTAGGATTTTCTTTATTTCTGGTGACATTCCTTTCTACTTCTGACATCCTGTCAACTGTCTCATTTCTTTCTCGGGATTCGGAAGAATCAACTAAGGAGTTATCCTTTTAGGAAAAACCAAGACATTTGACATAGTTAAAAGTATTGGAAGACATAGACTATGCGTAGATAGGATATACTACTTTGTCACAAAATATGATTGCTACAAACACAGACTTTTGAGGTCTTAAACGTGTTTGCCGGCTCTGATACCAATTGAAAAAGCGGGGGTCTAACAACCACACCCAATATTTCGATTAGAAATCTGTATACACTAACTCCAATATACTTTATAGAGAATCAACTAGATAGTCAGACTCAATCTAGAGAAAAGTATATCGGGGAGTTAATATCTCTCACTTGATTTGATCTTTACTCAAGCAAATAGAAATCTGCGAGTCTTTATCAAATACAAGGATAATAACTTGGATGGTACCAAAGACCAATATCCAAGTGTCAATCAATTTAAATCAACAACCAAAGATTGCATATTCTAATTGATTGTTCTTAATGCACAACCTGTGATATTTCAATTATATAACAAAATATAATGCGGAATAAAAATAACACACACATCAGAAATTTTGTTAACGAAGAAACCGCAAAAGCAGAAAAACCCCGCGACCTATTCCAGATTGAACACCATTATTCAATTGAACTCGTACGATAAAAAATGGAAAGATCAGATCGCTCAACTACAAGAGAATTAGTTTCGTCTAACTTCACAATCCCAATGAAGTCTTTCAGTCGTTAACTTACAGGGTTTCGGGAAGAAACCTAAGGTTAAAAAAGAATCGAATCTATCAAAACCAACTAGTATCACAAAGGATGTGCGGGGATTAGTTTTTCCAGTTGCTAGATGTCTCCTTTATATAGTTTTCAAATCAGGGTTTGCAATCTAAGTTACCTTGGTAACAAAGCATTCAATATTCACCGTGAGATGAAAAACCTGATTTCTCCAAGCTAATATCTTTCAACCGTTAGATCGAAACTTAGCTTGTCATACACAAATGAAATGTATTTCATTTAGGTTTGAGTAACCTTACCTAAACGTGTACACTTGGTTGGTTCACAAATAGTTAACCGAGGTTAGCCATATGAGTACTTTCATATCAACCATATTCATCTTCTTCACAACTAGTTCAAATGACTTCAAAAGAACTAGTTGAAGAGTTGTTCAATTGCTCAGGTCTTTATTCATAGACACAATTGAAACAAAATCGGTTTGATTCACTTGAATAAATTCATGAACAATATAGCCATGGTTTGCAAAGATTGCATTCCTTATTGTTTTATTGTTTTAAGTTCATGAACTTCCGACTTGAGAAATAACCAGCTTGGGTACGCGTACGGGTACGTGTACCTTAGCTACCGGATTTGAGTTTGGAAACTCAGCAGAAATTTTCGGTTCGAAAATTTCCGTGAGTAAGCGTACTTAAGGTGACTGGTTTTACAGTTTGTAAACTACAAACTCCAGCAGAAATTTTCGGTTAGAAAACTTCCGCCAGTACGGGTACGCATACCCAACCTGTATCCTTTAGCAATGTCGCATGCACAAGTGCACACAATTGGTTTCCGACACATGGATTTATACACTAATGTGCGAACACACTATATATGCTTATATCCATAGTTGGTTACATAATCTCAACTCTATATTTCAATCATTTAAACATTCTTCTATAATGTTATAACAGTCGTTATTCACAACTATCGTCATCAAAGCTATTTTCAAGATTGAAACGTCATCATGACTTTCGTCACGGATAAATATGAAAAGTGGTTAAAGTGAAATCTTACCAACACGTATTTCGAGAAAAAGATAGACGAGTAAACTCGACTCGAAATAGCAAATGTGTATGTATGAAAACTATCATACTTATACGACTTTGTCTCAAGAGTAGGAGATAGACTTTTGAGTGATAGATAAGTTCAAGTCTCCACATACCTTTTAGTCGGATGAAGTTCCACTAGTTCCTTGATGATCGCCATGGAGTCTGGAGCTCAACTACAATAATCTATCATAAACCGAGACTTAGCTATAAGTAGTCTAGAAATCAAGACATATAGATTTGACAACTAAATTTGAGAAACACGCTTGAGATAGCAACGCATGCGAGTTCGACCGAGCAGTGCTCTAACAGAAAAGAATCAAAATATTTTTGCGAAAATACATCTTACAATCAAAGGGTTAATTCAATAAACTCACTTGTGATTGATGGTGTTATGACTGATGACAGGGATGTTATTAATGAAAAATCAAAGAGGTATTACACAGAAGTTTTTCCTAAAAATGTGCGAGTAAGATCTACTTTTGACAATCTTGTTCTACCAAATATTAGTGTTCATCAAAGCATTTCAATGGAGAAACCTTTTGAGGAGGAGGAAGTGAAGGTTGTAATTTGGAGTTTTGGTAGGAATAAGTCTTCGAGAGGATATCATTAACACAGAGCTAATGGCAGTCATGAGGAAGTTTGAGCACAATGGTAGGATTGATTGGAGACTCAACTGTACGAACATCATTTTAATCCCTAAGTGTGAAGGAGCTAATACTATGCACAATTTTAGATCGATTAGCTTAATTGACGGAATCTACAATATCATCTTAAATTTCTTGGCAAATAGGTTGAAGTTAGTCTTGCCTTTTATTATTTCAGAATACCAAGGTACATTTGTCAATGGCGGGCAGACAACAAATGAGATTCTAATTGCATCAGAACTGATAGATTCGAGAGAAAAAGAAGGCAAGCCAGGGTTGGTCTTGTACGTGTATTTGGCAAAAGATTTTGATAATATAAATTGGGGTTGTCTGGATTATACCATGTCTAGGTTTGGATTTGGTAATATCTGGAGGAATTGGACTAAATGGTGTTTATCAACCACTAGGTTTTCAATGGCTATTAACGGGACTGCTTTTTCAGTTGTTCAGAAGTAGTAAAGAAGTCAAGCAGGGAGATCTAATATCCTATTTTTTTATTATGGTTGTGGAGGTGTTATCTGCTTTGATCAAAAAAGCAGCATCAATGCAATTATTGTATGGATTTAAACCATCACCCGATGCTCCAGAGATAAATCATTTGCAATTCGCGGACGATCTTATAGTTTTTCTGGATGATGATACTGATCATGTAAGTAATCATAAGCATGTGTTACTATCTTTTTGATCTTATCTCGGGTCTCAAGGTCAAGTTTTTGCAAAAGCGCTTTAGTGGCAGTGGGTAATGCAGAAAATGTGAATGATAATGCTGAAATTTTCGGATGTGCTACTGCTTCTTTCCCTATGAAGTATCTTGGAATCCCTTCGAGAAGTAAGTCAATATCTGTAGGAGTATGGGATGTGATAATTCAAAAATTTCAGAAGAAGCCGAGTCTTTGGTAGAGGAAGTACCTTTCCAAGAGAGGTAGGCTATTGTCAATAAAAAGTGTTTCGAGTAGTTTACCCATATACTACTTGTCACTTTTTCAGTTGCTTGCCTCAGTGGAGAAACAAATGGAAAGGAAAATGTTGTAGTTCCTACGGGGTACCTTGGATGGGAAGGCTAAAAAAGGTTGGGCCAAGTTTAAGAAACTTTCTCTGACTAAGGAAGGAGGTGGAGTACGAATAAAGAAATTAAGATTCATGGATAGAGCCATGCATGCCAAGTGGGTTTGGAGAAACGGAAATGAAGAGAATTCTTTGTGGAGAAAAATTATAAACCACAAATTTAGTGGTAGCATTAGAGATTTTCTCCCTAATCAAACAAAGGGTGCAGTAGGAAAGAGTCTATGGGTCGTATCTTAAAGTGCAGTGAAGAGCTTAAAGAGAATTCTAGTTTGCAGGTTAACTCGGGTGACATGGTAGTTTTTTGGAAGGAACAGTGGTTGAATGGGAAATCTTTGCAGTCTCTCTTTCCTAGTCTTCACAAGATAAGTAGAATGCAGGATGCCACCATTAATTACTTGGTGAACATCAACAATGGTGATAGAAATTAGAACCTGGCTTTCTGCAAGCTACGAAAAGAAGGAGAAATTGCGGAGGTTGCGCATCTCCTAAATTAGATTTCAACCTTCAATTTTGGAAATGGTGGTGAAGATCAAAGAATTTGGCAACAAGGAAGGAGTGTGTTCTTTGTTGCTGAATGTTATAAGGCTATGGAGATGGACGGTTTGCTGCTCTTTCCACATGAAAGCTTATTGTACCCAAAATCCCGCTGAAAAGACGAGGGCACCCAAATATACCTCAATCTAAAACTTTTCCACCTATAAGTACCTTTTTTACGAAAGTGATCGTCTATGGACTGTGTCGAGACAATACAACTAATCGGTTGCAAACTTCGTGTGATCGTCTATGGATACGAGATCGAGACAATACAACAACGAAGTATGTTTACTTGATAACAGATTCGGACTTAACCAAACACTATAGGATTATCTATCAAGTAAATTGGAATTAACGTTTGTGTATTTTACTTCTAATTATAATAAAAACAATTATAATTGTGGAAATAGAAAGTAAAAGACATAGCAAGATTTTGTTAACGAGGAAACCGCAAATGCAGAAAAACTCTGGAACCTAGTCCAGATTGAATACTCTCAAAATTAAGCCGCTATACAAAATCTAAACCAACTTCGTATAGTTGATACCAAGTAACTAAACTTATAGTTCACCTAGTTTCCTCAGTATCCCTGCGCCTCCAACTTGTAATAAGTCACGCACTTGGAACAAATCCTTTGGTTTGTATTCCAAACAGTAAAGGAACAACAAATCTGTTCAGTAACAACTCTTTTCAAACAACGTGATATGAGTTTGACAAAGACTCTCTCGTTTAATACATAAACACCTTTGTCGGGTCCTTAGATCTCTTTCTTACCAATCACCAAAGTGATTGTAAGCCTTAAGCAATCAATACTATTAATCACAAAGAAGTGTATTGATTCTTATCTACAAAACTAATCAATCACGATTATCACAAGGATATATATGATTATAGTCGGATCCCTTTCCAGCCGAAACAAGTATTGTGCACACCAAAGATTATGAACCCAAAAAGTCTTCTTGTCTTCAAATCTTCTTTGATCTTAAATAAACACCTGCACACAATCAACTTGAATCTCTTATGATCGATCACATAGAACGGAGTCTGTTAACATTTGATTATTACAAGACATCTTTAGATCTACAAACAGTCTAAAGATCCCCGTCGAAATTTCGATCTAGTTTGAGTGAATCTTATATCAGAAGAGAAAATTCTCAAGTATAAACAAACTAGGTGCAATCAAAGTTCAACCACCGTTAGTCAATCAAATCAATCGAAAACTAATAATAAACCGCAATTATCTAGTTTCCCACCAACGGTACTAATAGAGCTTCTCAATCCCAAATAAGTCTTTAAACTGAGCGGACGTAAGATATTTCGCCTAATTAGGGTACTCTCCTCTCCGAATAGGCGGGTCTACCAGTAACAACACAACTGAGGTAGTTTTGCTGGCTCTGGGGATTAGTTTGCTAGAATTACAAACTTCAGTATTTATAGACAAGGAAGTTTGGACACCAAGGAATTTCCAAAACCGAATATTCTCAAAGATATGCAATAAACACAAAATCGGTTTTCATAATTCCTGGAAATGATTTGTCCAAATATTAACCGAAATTCCAATAGAAAAATCTATAATCAGTAAATGCACATCAATAATTATTATTTTCTAAAGATATGTATTTAATTGCTGGAAATTAAATACCATATAAAAACCAAGAAACCTTTAATAAAAAAGATTCTCAATTAATTTCGATCCTGGGATTCTCCTTGGTATCGAGGAATGTCTTTGAAAAATTAATGATAAGAGTTAAAACCCATGTTCAAAGAATGACGACATCTTTACCTTGTAAGTCCTCTTTCATACTTACAATCTTGGAAACGAAATGCATTCGACTTCCAAGAACCATGTGATTGATTATCCTATCAAATCACCAATCATGGGTATCACGGTTCTACCAAAACAAGTTTCGGTTCTACCTCCATGTGAGTACTGTGCATAGTCACACTAGTTACCAAAACTCGGTTGACTAGGTACTAGGATCGGCTCCCCACATACTTATGGTAACTACCTGTAATTTGGTGCACATGTGCATATGATCGGTTCCCCTCACTTCTAAGAACTTGTTCTACATGTTCATAGGATCGGTTCCCCTCACACTAATAACTTGTGGCACCTCTTACAAGGATCGATTCCCCTCTTGCAAATTTACCTGCACCTCTTATTAGGATCGGTTCCCCTTTCACTAATAAAAGTTGTTATTTACAAGGTATCGACCATACCATCTTGAGTGATTACTTAAGATCGGTTTTACTAATAAAAGTTATACCAATAACTTAAGTCAGGCATCCGTGAATAGTTTTACCAGCCACATAAACAAGTTTATGATAGGTTATACACATTACGCATATTGGTAGTTCAAAATAGATTTGCAATGAATAGCATTACCAATAAGCCTGGCGATTTCCATTTCGATCCACAAACAAGTTTCTGAACTTACTTCCTTTAAACTTATGTAAAAACATTGTTTCCTAGGATGAAATCTTCACTCACACCCATACATAATCACAATAGCATTTAAACGATTATGTCTATGTCTTATATACAAAGTTTAATGGTTAAGCAATAAACCTCGTATTGTATTCCTTAATACTATGTCTATCTAAAGTTTCATACACAGCTTCGCAGTTTCGTTTTCAATATGCACGACTTGAAAGATGCGTTAGGGAATGAAACAGTTCAAGTCAAATATTACTAACCTCAAGAGGAAGGATGATTTTGTCGTTGTAGCTCCATACTTCTTCACATCTTCAAGTCTTCATGTAATACTTGTAAGTCTCAAATCCTAATACTTTCGAGCTAACCTATACGAAGTTGACTCTAATAAATAATCAAGCGACTCTTTAAATGAGTTTTGATTTACTAAAATATGACAACCAAACTTGACATACCAACGCTTGGTGGGTTCAACCGAGCAATGCTCTAACACCCGCAAAAGGTAAAAAAAATTGTGTGGACTCTATTTTACGGTGCAGTCCCTACTTTGGATACCTAATAGGAATTCTATTATGGTGAATGGATGTTTACTTTGCAAGAAAGCAGCGGATTCAACATCTATTTTTGCATTTCGAAACAACTAGGAATGTGAGGATTTATTGTATGAATTGTTATGGATTGCATTGGGTCTTTCAAGGTTCCGTCAGAGATACCATATGGGAATGGAAGAGAAGAAAACCCACAAACTCAAGTATTATAAACCACATTTGGGACATCATAATTCCCTTTGCGATATGGTGGGTTGTTTGGATGGAGAGAAATGAGAGGCTTTTCAATGGGCGTTACAAAACTTTGGAGAAATTCTCAACACTGTTAAGGTTTTTACATATAACTGGTGTTTAGGTACAAAAATCTTTCAAAGGTACCCATCTGAATTTTGTTTTGTGCAACTGGGAAGCAGTAATGCATTAATATGACTCCCAGTTTCTTTTGCTGAGTTTTTGGTATTTCTTAGGAGCTCTGTTATAGTTAAGCTTTTGTTTCCTGTACTTTTTTACTATCGGCTCTTTACCATCTTGTGTGAGAGTTTTGACTTTTTTAATCTATTTTTCCCTTTACGAATATAAAAACACAAAAGAAGAAAGAAAAAAAAGGCATCCATAAGCATAACAATGCATTATTTGATGGATTGATACATCAGCCAACAAAGCAACTCTTTACAGTACAAAATCACCTCCTACCACATCAATAAGCTCCGAAACGGTAGTAGCTAAAATACCGTAACCTCGACCAACTCTAAAGCATAACTTGGAATCTACGTGAACTGGTGCGGATAACAGAAACGCACAGAAATTGCATAATGAAATCATACAACCCCAACTTGTTAACAAATCACCGATTTTTTTCTTTTTCAATACAAGGTTGTGAATTTTTGCATGGGGGTGGTGCGTAAGCAAAAGGACCCACAGAGGTTTAGATGGCTTGGTAGGCCTCAAGTAGGCCCCACTTAAACCACATGTTCGTCGGGGTCATGGATTTGGACTTCTTTGGTGGAGAAACTAGGAAGACTTTACACCTCTTTTGAGCACCTAAATAACTCACCTTCTTTGATGGTGGGATAAAGAAATAACCCTTCTTGTCCGTGACAGCAGTCAAAACGACTGGTTTATTTTTCTTCTTGGCCGACGTCAGACATACCATCTTCACCGTGGCACCTACACATACAAACGAACAGAAAGCAATTTAAACAAAATTCATCACCAACTTTTGCGTCTGCGTCACAAAAGTCAAAATTAAATCCAAATTCGTAATGAACTAACCAGGGAGTGTTGTAGCTTCCATAAGGGTATGTATGCAGTGTACTTGCAAGACTTGCAGTAAACGACACCTTGAACAGCAATAAACTTCTTTTCTATGACATACTTTGGTGGAGATGCAACCGGAGTTGGGGGGGCAGCAACTGGTGAAGGAACTGGAGCGTAAACAGGGGAGAGTGCGGGAGAGTAAATGGGAGAGGGTGCTGGGGAGTAAACTGGAGGAGATACGGGAGCGACATAAACCGGTGGTTTTGGTACAGAATGTGAACTAACAGTAGAACTAAGTGAAACCAAAAGCACCAATGCAACTAGAACCTTACACAAAGCCATTTGGCGTTACCTAGTTCTAGTAACTTACCTTCCGTACTCTATGAAATGTAAACTGACCTGAAAGAAGAGACTAAGAGATATTGAAATGAGTAAGCCCCGTGTTAATGATTTATAGTAGTCTTTGGGCAGGATTCTCGGCGGGATTTTTATTAAATTTGATTTTAAAATTTGTGCAGGTTGATTATAAAAATTTAATAGCTAAAGGAAAGCTCTTCTTGCCACCCCATTTACAGAAGTTGTTTGATTAATTGGAAACAAAACAAAAATTGATTTTTTTTTTTTCTAAATAATTGGATTGTCTTGTGTGATATCGCTGTAGTGGTGGGGAGTCATATATGTGCGACGCTTAGAAAAACGACACTATAGAAGTTTCTTTTGCTATGAGTCTGAGAGTTTTGATACATGCATGTTCAAATCTTTTTACAAGTTCTGCGAAAGTTGTTTCTATACAGATACATTTACAAGTATAGTATGCATGATAATAATAAGGGAATAAGCCTCTGCATTGAACACCAAATTAAACTGAAAAGAGGATTACAGTCGGTATATAATTTGTTGATAACACTGGTGTTCGGTCTTGATATGTCTCCAATAATAAAGAAACTCAGGTGAGTGATTCGGTGTGTAAATCATTAAGAATTTGCAGCATTGTAGTACTTGTAGTATCATTACAGAGTTTATAGAAGACATTGTCAAATTTCAATTAATAGGTTACAAGTACAACGCATACAGCAGAATTGGACATACACGAGCATGCTCCAGTAATCATAACAATACCCATGGTTCTGGAAAACAAAAGGAGCCTCTAGACTCTATCTACCTGAGCTGAAGTCCATCTTATTTGCGCTTAAAATGAATGAGGATTTATAAAATGGATACCAAGCTAACAACCATAAAAAACAAAATAAATCTGACCACTGAATGTCTGGACTGATACCCCTTTTACTAGGTTTAGAATCATGTATCCCCTTTACACATTCTGAAACAAATAAGCCATCTTTGTACGAGGTTAAATTTCTACCGTTCAATCTCAACATTAGCATTGCCATCTTTGCCGGGTTCAGAAACCCACTTCGTGTTCACTCAATGTACAATTGACCGGAACCTAATAGACCAATTGAAACCGACTTTGCTACAGCTGGGATAACATGGGTTGGTCCAATTTTAGGATAAGACGTGGCACAGTCTGAATAGTGAAAAGGAAATGACTCTAGCAATGGATTGGTAGCAGGGTGGAGAGGAGAATGATCAAAGGTCTGAATTTCACAAAATTCAGACCAATTGTCCCCAATTTGGAACTTTGTCCCAATGAAACCAAGAGGAGTGTTACTAACTTACTACTATGAATTGCACAAAATTCAATCTCTGCCTTATTGTCAACCATTAAGACAGACTACTAGGGAATCCTATGATTACTACTGTATACTCCTCCAAATGATACTTACTAGGGATACTTATTTTTGCAAAATTTGTCCTAGCTAGGCTTTTGGTATTGATGACCAATTATGATTGGAATTACTTATCACGTGATGCATGTTATTAGATATGCGGGATATATGGACAAGTCAGACTGTAAGAGCATAGGTAAATACAGAAACTCAGAAATCTAGAATCAAAACAAGTGATACATTTAAGGAGAAATAGAGGAAAGAGCGGATTTTTATAATCTTGATCAATACTTTCTTTTTACATTTCAATAATCATTAACAGGGAACTGACTGTCTCTGTTGCTTATCGGCATTGTTGACTAAAATTAATTAGCAACTGTTTTAAGTGAAGTGGAAACCCGATAAGAATCCTGAAGTACTAATCACTATATTAAAAACTATATAAGGTACGCACTTGATCACTCAATGGTGCGTCGGTGGATCTAGATCGATACTTTGATTGATATCGGTTATATGGAATTCAAACACAATGCATGCTGCATGGATGTGACGGTGTTTGCGGAAACTAGAGAGAGCATGAAACGGGGTGATTTTTCTTTCCGGAAAATATGGTTGAAGGATAATGTTGGTGTACAATTACTTAGTCAACAATCTTGGAGATATATGTGAAGCGATTGAATCTCGCTTATTGCCTTAACACTCCATAAATTGTAGATGGAAATCGAAGGATACGTGCAATTTAGACGAAATTCTTATTATGAATTTACGCAAGCAGGTGAACAGTCCATGTCGGAATTTCACAAAGATTATACACTATGGTACAGGGTTTTGGAGCGATGTACAGTGACAATTCATATCGGCAAGTATGACTTTTGAACTTATAGGTATAAGTGGTGTTCATTAACACTCAAGACTTAAATCTTGATTCACAAACATAGAGTGATTAGTGAACAAAATTGTCTTAGAAGTGTCTATGAGAGTTGTACCAATGCCAAACATTTCCTTAGTTCAGAATTGGGTAGATAAGCACAGGGGTACACATACCATGTATGCATATTCTAAGTCGTTCGCAAACTCAAACCCCAGGGGTACGCATACCATGTATGCATATTCTAAGTCGTTCGCAAACTCAAATCCCAGGGGTACGCATAATAGTTATGCGTTATAGTTGTGTAAGATCGGCATCGCGTTATAGTTTCTCTTTGAGTTCTATATTGATTGATTGCGAATCTAAATATTGATTATTTCGGCAATCAAAGTTTTGGTTGATTTAACCAGACAAGGAGTTTATTAGTTTAAACGGAAGATCCTTTGTCAACAACTCAAACAATATCTTTATAGCAAAGATTGATTAGAGTGGTTACCAAACAGATTCTTCCTTTGCTGCTTAGAATACGATCCAAAGGACTTGTTATTCACGTGTGTGACTCTAAAAGTCGAAGGCGCAGGGATACTGAGGAACCTAAGTAGCTAGGGATAGTCTACATGGTGTCACCTATACGAAGTTAGTGTTATATTTTGTATAACGTCTTAATTCTGAGAGTATTCAAAACTGGACTAGGTCCCCGGGGTTTTCTGCATTTGCTGTTTCCTCGTTACAAAATCTTGATGTGTTATTTACTTTATTTTCGCATTATAATTGTTATTACAATTAAGTAAATTACACACGTAAGTTAATCCTAGTCACTTGATATTGATCTTATGGAACACCGTACCTATTATCAAGTGATCATTTTGTTGTCGTGTTGTCTCGATTTCATATCCATAGACGATCACACAAAGTGAATACCATAGTAGTCGTTGTCTCGACTTTGTCCATGGACGATCATACTTGGTATCGGACTTATAAGTTGATATTTAAAAGATTGTGGTGTATTTGGGAACCCTCGTATTTTCATAAGGTCTGGTATAGCATATATTGTGAGTACACAAGCTATTTCCAATGATTTTCATCGTGCATGTTTTTAGGTTTATTTATTTATATTCTAGAGTTTTTGGAAGATGAACTTGCAGTATTTAATCATTATTGATTATATGTATTACAAAGTCTTATGAGATATGTGTCATTTACTCTTTGTGAATTGAACTGATACCTCATATATGCTCAAAAGTTAAATCTATTAAGTTTTAGGAACTAAAAGTATAACTATGTGAAAATTTTAGCAGTATTGATCTACTCGTGGTCACACTCTTGTGTAATTATTGTATTATCAAACTTCGTAAGATTTTCTTATGTTGAGTGACTTGAGTCATATCGATTAAATTGTCTCCTTGTTTGTAACTGGCGTTGAGATTAATTTATGTCGATGTTTAGGATACTGTTTGAGGGTGAAAACAGTTTCTGTTGATTTCGGTAATTTCGTGTGTGGGTGAGAAACGAGTCTAAACCCTAAATAATGTACTGCACGGGAGTACTTTAGATTCGAGAGATAAATCTGTACAAATCCGGCCTAAACCGAGAAATGGTCGTTCCAGACTTGCTTCGGTCACAAAAGTGAAGGAGAAGGGTTGGTCTTAGGGAGGGAAGCGGAGAGAGTGTTGAAGACAGAATAGTTGATTCTGAAAGGTGTGGTTGTTTTACGACTTGTATCAGAAGGTAAAGCTGGATAGCCAAGATAGGAGCTACCAGGTGATTTCTAAGTGTTGTAGTGTTCCCCTGACCAAAACTTGTCTTTTGGTGGAAATAGGTGAAACCTATTTATACAAGTCGTAATAAAACGTACCCTGGCTTCGTAAGAAGTGGAAGCGATTGAGTGGTGGAAGAAAGTGGTAACGGGTATGCCTGGAATTGATGTTTCTATAATGAGGATATGTCTCACCACTTATTTCTTGCCATTACTAACCGCCTCACCTTTATGACACTTTCTTGTAACGGGTATATTGCACGCCACACGCTGTAAACCGCCAGACCAATACCATGATGAGCATCCCCCAGTTTGTGACATGTTTTGATGTCTCGAGTGTTTTCATGGAAAACGTGTAGCGTGTTGCTAGCGTATGACAAGTTAAGATTGAGAGGTTTTCCGATTCGGTGGCGACCTTCGACGGACGAGATTTTCATCTCAAGAGGAAGGATAGCCGTTGATCATGGCTACCCTCTGTTGGCAGCCAGCGGAGTGGCCACGGCATGGATTGCGCATGCTCTTGGCGTGGCCAATTAGGGTTTGGTGTCGTGACCAAGGAATTGGCAGCGTAGCCAAATTAGGGTTCGGTGGCACGGTGGCGAACTTGTACGGCTGAGATTCGCATCTCAGGAGGAAGGGTAGTCGTTGATCGTGGATATCTTCCATTTGGCAGCCAGCGGCATGGTAGCACAGAAGGATGGCTTTGGCGTGGCCAAATTAAGTTTTGGCACCGTGACCAAAGAATTGACATCGTAGCCAAGAAGTTTCCACAAGTCGTTGGTTTGGTGGCAAGCTTGTGCGTTAGATCTGCATCTCGGGAGGAAGGGTAGCCGTTGATCGTGGATACTTTCCGTTTGGCAGCCAGCGGCATGGTGGCATGGCCGGCATGGCTTTGGCGTGGCCAAATTAGGGTTTGGCACCGTGACCAAATAATTGGAATTGTAGCAAGAGGTTGCCACAAGTCGTTTAGTTTGGTGGCAAGCTTGTTCGGCTGAGATATGCATCTCGGGAGGAAGGGTAGACGTTGATCGTGGCTACCTTCCATTTGGCAGCCAGCGGCATGGCCGGCTTGGCTTTGGCGTGGACAAATTAGGGTTTGGCACCGTGATCAAAGAATTGGAATCGTAGCCAAGAGGTTGCCACAAGTCGTTTGGTTTGGTGGCAAGCTTGTCCGGCTGAGATCTGCATCTCGGGAGGAAGGGTAGTCGTTGATCGTGGCTACCTTCCATTTGGCAGCTAGCTTCATGGTGGCATGGCCGGCATGGCTTTGACGTGGTCAAATTAGGGTTTGGCACCGTGACCAAAGAATTGGCATCGTAGCCAAAAGGTTGCCACAAGTCGTTTGGTTTGGCGGAAAGCTTGTATGGATGAGATCTGCATCTCGGGAGGAGAGGTAGCCGTTGATCGTGGCTACCTTCCGTTTGGAATCCAGCGGCATGGTGGCATGGCCGGCATGGCTCGTGCATACTTTAGGCGCGGCCAAATTAGGGTTTTGGCATAAACCGTGGAATTTGGCATTGCGAACAAAAGTTGCCACACGTTTGGTGGCGAACTTGTATGGATGAGATCTGCATCTCAGGAGGAAGGGTAGTCGTTGATCGTGGATACCTTCCGTTTGGCAACCAGCGGCATGGCCGACATGGCTTTGGCGTGAAATGGAGCCGCAAGCATCGTGTGGAGTTGTTGGCTTGGCTTGGAGCCGCTGGCATTGTGCATCTTGGATCCGTTGTCATGCCTTTGGCACAGTGGCATGGTTGGGATGCCTTTGGAACAGTGATGTGGTTGGCATGGTTGGCACGCCTTTGGCACAGTGGCGTGGCTGGCACGGTTGGCATGCCTTTGGCACAGTGGCGTGGCTGGCATGGTTGGCATGCCTTTGGCACGGTGGTGTAGCTTGCATGGTTGGCATGCCTTTGGTACGGTGGCGTGGCTAGCATGTCTTTGGCACGGTGGCGTGGCTGGCATGGTGGCGTGGCTGGCGTGGTTGGCATGCCTTTGGCATGGTGGCGTGGCTGGCATGGTTGGCATGCCTTTGGCACGGTGGCGTGGTTGGCATGGTTGACATGGCTTTGGCACGGTGGCGTGGCTGGAATGGTTGGCATGCCTTTGGCACGGTGGTGTGGCTGGCACGGCTGGCATGCCTTTTGCACGGTAGCTGGCATGAGCGAAGATGGTGCCAACCAATACTAAGGGTTCTGCCGCGGAACGTAGTATGTATATATATATAAAGAAAAGGTAACCGGTGAATCTTGTACCGGTAAGGTGCCGAAATTTATAGCGTATTTGGGACGATTGTCGCATCCGTGAGTCTGAGTAGATTTTACGTAGACATATTGATGTGTTATCGGAGATATTGGTATTCATAGATCCGTTTTCTTACAGAGTGACGTCACGTCAGACCAAGGTTTTATGATTTTAACCCTAAGCTAAAAACGACCATCAACATTAAGTCCCATGCTTATCTCGGGACAGGGGCCTTGCGAGGTAAGCATGAGATGGTGACAGACAAGGCCAAAATCGAAACGGCAAGTCATGAAAAGATGGTCTGGAAGATCCGACTAACCTTTTTCTGGAGGTAAAGAGAATCCGTGACTCTGGCGTTAGCGGCTTTGCGTAAATTTGGCTCCTGGTGTTGTTGGATAGGCCGCGGAGTGGTAGAGGTGGTTGCTGGCTGGGATGCAGACTGTTAGCGTCATCTTGGCTTGGCCGTGCGCCATCTTGGCTAGGCTAGGGAGCGCGGAGTCGTTGGCTCGTCTTGGAGCCGCTGGCGTTGCTTGGCGTGAAATGAGGCCGCTGGCATGGTGTGGCTTGGAATGGAGCCGCTAGCATAAACCTGGCACGGGTGCTGGCATGGCGTGGCGTGGGCGCTGGCATGCATGGGCGCGGATTGTTGGCACTGTTAAGCTTGTCATTGTGGGACCGGTTTCCTCTTTCCATGCGTAGCTCAAATAGGAAATCATTTCCTTATTCAAATTCCAAAAGTGTCACGCCTATAAAAGGTATTAACTCTCCTTTTTATCTCGTATCTTTGTTCTCACGTCCTGGTGCTAGCGGAAGAGTGGTGCAATAAAGTGGGCAAGCATATTCCAGGTATGTACTCCAGCGTTTCTCTTTCAATATTTTTTTTGTGTTGGTGCAAACCCTAGCCATAAGTATACCTTCTATAAATTTGTATAAATATTGTTCTTCTGTATTGGTGTAAACCCCAGCCATAGGTATGTCTTCCGTAAATTTGTAGAAATACTTCATCGTAAACGATTCCTCTTCGAATAACACCATAGTAACATTGACCACCTCATTAATAGTATCGGGGGAAATCATTATGCAAAGTATGCATGCACGGGTAGGCGACTGCCATTGATTCCATGAAAAACTTGGCGTTAGGGTTTTTATTTTATTTATTTTTTGTGGCCGTGAGCGTAGTTTTCGCGGTGGGAGGCGCGACTCCTTGGCCGAGAGCATACTTCCTGCTTGCAAGGCGCGGCTTTGGCGAGGGGGTGCATTTCCCGCGGCAAACGCGGGATTTTCCCTGCGCGAGTATCAGCCTCTTCTTTGGCTATGCGTGTTATAACTTGTAACTAAAACAAGTTGGCTCGCGTCCAAAATGGATTCTTCGTTGTTGATAAAGCGGTCGTCATGCATTTTTTGTAGTAACTTTTCTCCATCTTGTTCCATTGTAGTTACTTCGAAGGTGAAAGCAGCGCAAGAAATTTTTGTTAGGATGTCGCCTGAGAAAAGCCCTGTCGTACCAAAAGACGTTGGCAACTCCAAGCCAAACATGGATTAGGAATTCTTCACAATGTATCCTGCCACAGCTAGGAGAAACCATCCCAAGTATGTGCCGATCCTTCTAACCGGTTCGGAGGGAGAAGGAGGGAACCGGTCGGTTCGGCCAGGGGGTGTAATACGGGTTTTCCTTCAGAGGAAAGAGTATTTTGCTTCTCCTATTGACTTTCAAATCTGTCAGAGTCCATTGAGCTCTTTTGATAAATGGATGCAATTCATGATAAGTCAGGAGTGCGTAAGAGCCAACTTGACCAAGGCGCAAATCATCGATGCTGTCACGGCTTCTGCAACAGGTCAAATTAGGAAAGATATCCCGGGCTTGGTTGCTTTCATCTCCATATGGTGTCCAGATACTCATACGTCCATATGCCGGTGGTGACTATCTCCTTAGAGAGTGTAACCATCTTGTTGAACTTTCCCATAACAGGAAACCTTGATATCAAGTTGTCTGAAGATGAAGAAAAAATGCGCGTCGCTCTCGTTTCGAAGTCGAAAAGGTTCGTTCGGAAGGAAAACGAGACGAGATGTTTCTATAGCTGGTGGGTGTCTCAATGTTTTCCTGAAGATTCAAAGCCGAATCAAAAGAATAGTACACTTCATGACGCGACATTCTTGGCTCTTTGGTTATCCAGAGATATTTTCAACGATGTCTCTGGTAAGAAGGAGATAAGACATGATCTCATTATGTTTTCTATAAAATTAGCGAAAGGCATCGTTCTCCCCATTGGCGGATTTTTTTTCGATTCTCTGTACACACATTTGATCATATGGTTGGGGACATGTGCGCTTCAAATGGTTACATAAAAGTGGACTCGTATGCCCATGTCTCTTTTCTCCAGGCATAGTTATGGGAGCATTTCGAGAAGTACGCTCCCAGACCGATGGCTTCACTTCCCAAGTCTTGTGGTGGCTCCAGGATACTTCGCTGGTTGAATAGGCGCCCAAAATCCGGTTCAAACCTGGTTGAATTCCTCGACAACTCGTACGCGGTCAACTTTAATCCATGGGCTCCGGTGAATGCATCCATTGTTCAGGTCAACACTTTTTCTTTTGCTCCGAACATGTCTTTGCTTTCTGATGAAAAGGATATGAGCGTTGGAGAGGATGTATTCATGCGAAGTTGTATGCCCGGTCATGTGTCGTCTTTCTTTCGAGGATCTTGCAAGGCAGACTCTTATAATATCGATAAGGCGGCTCCGTATACGGGGTTTAACCAGGGGGTCCCACTCATTCGTCAACCGGTTGCTCCAGAAGAATCGTTGTCATCTGCTCTCGATGCTAGTGTTCTTATGTAGGGTAAAAGTCTTCCTTTTCTGCTCTCGAAACGAAGTCCATCGATAACCTACAAGTATAACATGTTCTGGCAGGATGAGTTTCTCGCCATCCCTGGATTTTTGAATGATGTGGTAAAAAATCGTCGTGGTAAGCCTTTCCCTGCGGTTTTAGCAGAGCATCCATTGTTGAGGGATCCCTCTTCGACCAAACAAAAGTCCCCTAGTCCGGACGCGGACAGTCCCCAAGGGCGGGAGTGAAGGTCAAAAGATCGTGCAGGCGGTTTTCGGTCATATTCGGCGACTCTCATGACCTTCAGTTCTTCCAATATTCGGGTATGTATCACTTTCTTGCTGGTTCAGTTGGATTGCATAAATCTTCGTTTTATTTCTGAATGTCTGTCCTTGTGCCTTTCCCAGGGTCTCATCAGCGTGAACGCCTTTACCAAACTTGCACGTAGTCAGAAAACGGCGTCTCCTGAGGCGGAGGGTGGCAACGCCGAGCTTACCCATGGTGAAGGGGAATCCGAGAAGGAAGAAAGTTCGGAGTCCAGTGACGACGAGAATATTTCTTCTGACAATAGCGTTGAGTCTTCCTCCTGTGAATCCGAAGGTGAATCGGTGAGTCTTCCACATACCTCTTTCTTTCTTTCCTATGTCTCTCCTCTTTTTTTTTTTTGAAGTAAAAACCACAATCGTGATATCACAGGAGGAAACCGCTCCCTAGGATGGCCTTGAAGTAGAGACTCGCCATAGTGAAGATGTGGTTGTACCTCCAATTGCGGAAATCGCGTTTGCTGGCGATTTGGACATCGAAGTTGATCATCCTAAAGATGTTTCCGCGACCCAAGTGGTGGAGAGCACTCCAGTGACTGCTAACGCAATCGTAGTTAGGAATCCCTTGCCGGTTTCTGATTCAGTAGCGGGCGCCATCTTCACTCCTCCATATCTGGTTCCTTACCCGGCTCACGTGCTGATCGTAGGCTTCAGTGTGCCAGCCAAGTATGAGGCATTATACACTAAGATATGGGAAAGATACGGACATATCGCCACGACCAAAAGGATTACTAGTCGACTTGCGTTGGTCAAGCGTGTGGAGGAAGCTTTGTCTTCGATTGACGACATATGCAACGTGACCGGTCATACCGTTTCCGAGGATGTAATATCAAGCTGGAAGTTCCATCGTAACATGTGCGTAGACTTCGAGTTCAACGCTCCTTGGTTCGTTGAAGGTTTCTCTGAGATCGAAAAGTTGCAGGCCGAGGCGGTCGAAGGACCTTCCACGGATAAGATCACACGGCAAGAGGCGGAAATCGAAAGGTTGTCCAGGAAGCTGAAGCTGAAACAGGGGGCCCTCCAAAGAACGAATGAGGATTTTTCTAAGAAGAGCAAGCCATTATTGGATGGAATTTCCTTGAATGCGCTTCTGTTTTTTGAACTTCTTTACTTAGGATTTTTTTTTTTTTGAAAGGCAAACAGAAAGCTTGGTTTATGGTTTGATTTTCTTTTGGATTTTTGAATTGATAGATAATTGTTACCTATGAGGATTTTGGATTATTCTTTGGAATGAATTGTTTTTAGAATAACACCGATTTGGTTAAGCAATAAACCTCGTATTGTATTCCTTAATACTTTGTCTACACAGCTTCACAGTTATGTTTTCAATATGCACGACTTGAAAGATATGTTAGGGAAAGAAACAGTTCAATTCAAATATTACTAACCTCGAGAGGAAGGATGATGTTGTCGATGTAGCTCCATACTTCTTCACATTCTTCAAGTCTTCATGTAATACTTGTAAGTCTCATATCCTAACACTTTCAAGCTAACCTGTACGAAGATGACTCTAGTATGTAATCAAGCGACTCTTTAAATGAGTTTTGATTCACTAAAATATGACAACCAACCTTGACATACCAACGCTTGGTGGGTTCAAACGAGCTATTCTCTAACACATACATATGATATCGAATATTAAGGTCAGGAAAACCAAAATCAAACATCCCATAAACTTACATAGCAATAATATAAAGTATTCAATCACATGCTATGTAATCAAAAACTATCACAAGAAAATTTATAAAATAATAATTTTATTCATAAATAAGATAGTTTTATTCATGATAGACTTTACGTAGAGTAGCCTAGTTTTAAATAAGAATTTAATCTTATTTTTGCTATGCATGCCTTACTGGAGAATTCATTTAGAAGTAACTCGGTTTCGGTTAGATCCCTTTTACTGTATTCTAGATTTCTTTTGAATTCTCCAAGGTCTTCTGGCCATCTATGATTAGCAATAGATTGTTCATACCCAGAGATACTCATCTTTGCTGCACCATTATCATCTTCAAGAAGATCTTTTCTTCCAATAAGTTCCATTGTTCCTTCTAACATATTTTGAGCAAGAATGGTTGGGAGAGATGTCTTGATAGGAAAGGAACAATATTCGGAACATAGTACATATTTTCTTTTCTCATAATATGTGGAACGAGACCCAAGAGTTTTGTCAATATTTTCCACACAAAGTTACAGACTACATCAATACATTCTTTTTCTTTCATAATGAAAGAAATCATATGTTGATTTTTCGATCGAGGCAAGGAACTATATGAACTAATTATATTCAAAATTTCTTCTGTTAAATCTTCCTCACTTTCTTCATGTGGAGAAAGCATTGTATCACAAGATTGTGATATTGCAAGAGTATAATTGGACCTATTTATAGTCCCTTTCTTTTCCTTTTTCAAGGCTGAGTTAGTTCAATTAGGAAAACTTTCCTAAACAAATACCGAAACAAAAACTTACCCTAAACATGCAAAGAAGATATCGCAAGTTTTTGAGATGTCATATAGTCCTGGTTGACTCCCTTTTTGTTTTTCTCCAGTGTAACAGATTATCGAAAGATGTTTGCACATTGATATCGCTGGATATCTCTAGATCCTTTTTGAGTCTAAGCACTAGACATTCATAGTCATATTTTTCTGAGATTACAAAAGGATTGTTTTTCTTAGAATTTGTTTTAGATGACTTCCTTTTGGATAGTTTTTCGGATTTTGGTATCCACTTGTAAGTGGACTTTGAATGAAGGTTCTTCATCTCTAGTGACATTGCATCTTTCCACTTTGAAACATCAGATCTCATATCCCTATTGATAAAGGTGTTTCCCTTTCCATTATTTTTCATTTTGGGAATGTTTCTTTTAGGATATGATTTTGAATTCTTGTAGTAATACGTTTATCTTGTAGGACAATGCTGATCTGAGAGGTTTTTTGAGATGAAACTGTTCAATTCTTTAGATACAAATGATAGAGCATTTTGGATTTTTCGAATCTTACAATCCCTTTGCATATGACCTTTATCTCTACAATAAATAACAATGCTTATTGAAAGGAGTATAGTTCTTAGTTTTATATTTATGAGACATTCGGTTACTATGCTGATCCTTAGTTGGAGCCTTCCTCTGATTGCTTTCGGATTTGTTTCCAGTCAGAATCTCCTTTGAGCACTTTGGTAACTCAGTTGCACAATCTTGTTCCGGTGGATTTTTTGGAGTGGAAGGGAAAACAGCCTTTACGAATTTTACTTCCTTGTTGATTGTCGAAGTATCAATTCCATCATATCCTAATCCATGTTTGTCGCCATGACTTCTCCCTGCATCCAACATGGAAGATAAGTTGATTGCGCTATCATTGAGTCTCCTTAGCATTACATATTCCTCTTCTAAGACTTTGATTCTTTCAAGAGCATCAGCTAGTTGATCCTCAAGAGGATTTTTCTTGAAGGAATCAAACTCATTTTGTTCTTTACTCGTTGATTGTTGAGAATTAATCCTTGCTTCTGTCTCAACAAGTTTCTTATTCAACAAGTAATATTTCCTATTGAGATTCTCAAACTCAGGAGTTTTTGAGAGTAAACTTTCTTTGTAGTCTTTAAGAAGATATCTAGAATTCTGATACCCATAGAAGAAACCAGACAAAATTTTCCTTAGTTTCTTATTTTCTCTACAGAGAGGAGCAATGAGCTCGATCACATCTGAGGTAGATAGTTTTCTTGTAGAAATAGCACTTAGTATAGAAGTGAACTCTGACATATCTTCTTCAACATCTTGATCGATTTCTGAGTCACCATCTTCAAAAATTTCATCAATTTTTTTTTCAAGGCAGGTTTGCCAGTCATCAGAATCTACATTATAAGGATCAGCCTGTTCAGTAGACTCGCAGGAGATGTTATTCTCAAGTGATGATTTTTCATCTTGACTTACGTTAACTGAATCATTCATAAGATTCATTTTCTTATAGGCTGGATCGCACCAAACACAGATTGTTAGATCTTTTCGTCTTCAAATCTTCTTAGATCTTTAATAAACACCTGCACACAATCAACTTGAATCTCTTGTAATCAATCACACACAGTTTGGAGTCTGTTAACAATGAATTATCACAATATGTCTTTAGATCTACAAACAGTCTAAAGATCCCCGTCAAAACTTCGGTCTAGTTTGAGTGAATCTTATATCATAAGAGAAGATTCTCAAGCATAAACAAACTAGGTGCAATCAAAGTTCAACCACCGTTAGTCAATCAAATCAATCGAAAACTAATAATAAACTGCAATTATTTAGTTTCCCACCAACGGTACTAATAGAGATTCTCAATCCCAAAGAAGTCTTTAAAGTGAGCGGCCGTAAGAGATTTCGTCTAATTAGGGTACTTTCCTCACCGAATCGGCGGCTCCATCAGTAACAACACAAATAGATAGTTTTGCTGGCTCTGAGGATTAGTTTTCTCGAAATGCAAACTTCAATATTTATAGACCAAAGAAGTTTGGACACCAAGGAATTTCCAAAACCGAATATTCTCAAAGATATGCAATAAATCCAAAATCGGTTTTCATAATTCCTGGAAATGCTCTGTCCAATTAATGACCGAAATCTCAGTAGAAAATTTGCAACTATTAAATGCACATTACTAATTTTTATTTTCTAAAGATATGCATTTTAATTGCTGGAAATTAAAAGCATATAAAAACTAAAAACCTTAAATAAAAGATTCTCAATTTATTTTGATCCGGGATTCTCTTTTAGCTATTAAGGAATATATTTGAACAATAAAAGATAAGAGTTACTGCACATGTTCAAAATATGTCGACATCTTTACTTTGTAAATCCTTTTTCATATTTACAATCTTGGAACCGATTTTCCACACTTCCAAACTAGTTTAGAATTGGTTCATCTGACTTCCAAGAACTATGTGATTGATTATCCTATCAAATCACCATTAATGGATTTCATGGTTCTACCTCCAAGTTGTTACTAGGGTCGGTTACACTAGTTACCATAAAATGGCTAACTAAGTACCAGGATCGGTTACCACTTCTTATGGTAAAATTTGTGATATGTTGATCAAGTTATAGGATCGGTTACACCAACTTACTAAAACTTGTGAAACTTCTTACAAGGATCGATTGCACTCTTCAAGATATCGATCTTACCATCTTAGGTGATTACTTAAGATCGATTTCACCAATAAAAGTCATGCAAATACAAAAGTCGAGCCTTGTGAATAGTTTTACCAAGATACATAAACAAGTTATGAGCGGTTATACTAAACACACATATTGGTAATTCAAAAGATTTTCAATGAATAACAATACTAATAAGCCTAGCGATTTTCCTTTCGATTCACAAAACAAGTTTATGAATTTACTTCCTTTAAACGAATGTAAAACATTGTTTCCTAGGACGAAATCTTCACCCATACCCATACATAATCACAATAGCATTCATACGATTATGTCGATGTCTTATATACGAAGTTCAAAAGATAGACGTTACACTTCGTATTGTAATTCCTTAACACTATATCTAACAAGAGTATAATCATTCACAGCTTCGCAGTTATGTTTTCAATAAGCACGACTTGAAAGATACGTTAGGGAATGAAAAAATTCAAGTCAAATATTACTAACCTCAAGTGGAAGGATGATGTCGTCGTTGTAGCTCCTTACTTCTTCATATTCTTCAAGTCTTCACGTAATACTTGTAATGTCTCATATCCTAATACTTTCAAGCTAAATGATACGAAGTTGACTCTAGCAAATAATCAAGCGACTCTTTAAATGTGTTTTGGATCACTAAAATATGACAACCAATCTTGACATACCAAGGGTTGGTGGGTTCAACCGAGTTGTGCTCTAACAGTTTCCTCCTCTACTTCCTTTTCGATGCTATTATTAACCAATTTTTGTTGATGTTGTTATGGTTCTTCAATTTATCTCCCACTTCTTAGAGTTACTGTATTAACGTGCTCTCTCGGATTCACAAAAGGTTTTGATGGAAACTTTATCAAAGCTTGTGCTTTCATTTGATTCATATATGTCGCCATTATTTTCCCCATCTGAGTTTGTAAATATCTAATAGCGTTGTCAGTGTTCAACTGATTTTGATCGTATTTCTGTTGATTTTGTTGGAACATGGAGATGATCATGTCAATCTTAGATTGTTCAGTTGGAGGTTTTTGTTGTGGATGGAATTGTTGTTGAAAACCACCTTGTTTTGCATATGGATTAGGAGCTGCAGCTTGCTTGTTCGCATAACTAAAATTTGGGTGACCTTTCCACCCGGGATTATAAGTATTTGAGTATGGATCATACCTTTGCCTTTGATTAGGAAATATAGCATTCACCTCGGCATCCTTTTCATATGTAGGAGCAATTGCAGAAGCTATCCGTTGGACCATCTTTTCCACATTACCTATTTGTTGCTCCATATGTGATGAATCTCCTTTCTCACTAACTCTTCTAACTGTTGATGAATCTCTAGTATAAAATTGTTGTGTATTTGCAGCCATGCTCTCAATCAGACTAGTAGCCTCCTCGATAGTTTTAGTAGCTAGTGAACCACTGCTAGCCGCATCAATAAAGTGTCTCTCATGTAGTAGTAACATCTCATAGTCATCATGACTGACAAGATAATAGTCATCTTGGGCTTGTACCTGAACACTGGATATGATGAAGTAGTGAATGTTGAAGGATGTTTTTTAGATGAAATAGTGAATGTTGGAGAAGGATTTCTTTGAATGAAGTAGAAAATGATGGAGAATGGGTTATCCTATATATATATACATAAAGGACAAATGAACATATTTTCAAAAAAAAAACAAATCGTTTGAGCTAAAATTAAAACAAAAGCCTGGGATAATTGGTGTATGTGGAAGTCACGCTTAGAAACTACTTCTAACTTGAAAAAACATCCAGAAAATTGGTCATTTCAAGTGGAGACAATTGGATTATATGATACACATATAACCACCGATTCTTATTTTCTCAAATAATGAGTGCAAGGTTAAAGAATCGAGAGACTTGACAATCCATATATATCGATTCTTAATCTTCGGAAAAATTCACATAAGGTTCTACAATCGGCCGATAAAAAGCAAATAGATGTACGTATATCTATTCTGGATGATGTTCATCTAACATGAAGAATATCAACCCATAATCGGTTGATGTGTGCCTACGGTATCGACCGGTTATAGTGGATGTTCTTCAATAGTTGGTAGATATAATAGATGTACGTCAACCGATTTTGGTTGATTTTCAAAATATATTAATGAAAAGATTTTGAAGTTTTATAGTTTAATCATCTAAACGTTATTGAAAGGAACAGATTGAAGAGATTTTACTAAATTACTCAAATTGTTAGTCGGCGAAATCATTGTTTGAAGGAAAAAAAATAAGTTATTTTTGGATTAGGTTTTATTTTTGATTATATGGAAATTTTAAAAATATATTAGGTTTTTAGTATTTTTTTTTAAAGTTAGTTAACATATATGATTAGGTTTTTCTATTTGTTTTAAATTAGTAGGATTATTAAATTTAGTGTAGAGGGGGTGATTTGGTATTTTTTACATATATTTTAGACACCCCATATCCCATTTTCTAGGTTGATGAAAAAAATGATAGGCCTAAGATAAAAGTCATAGACCCAAATATAGCCAGGATGCCCTAAAAGAGACAATGTGTATCATATTTAATAACGTAGACCAATTTAGTTTAGTTATACTCAAATTTGTTACCCCTAATCTCATTTGAAACAACTGGGAGGATCTTATGAGTGAGTGATTTTTTTTGTACTTTATAAAGACGTTTTCTTTTTAATATAACATTTTCTTCGAAAAAGTGTACATATGCTCTTCAAAATGTCTTGGAGATTACTTACCAAGTCTCAGGAATTACGAGTTAAGATTTTAGGATCGAAATATATTCGAAATAGTAAGTCAGAGCATTTGAAGAATCATGGCACGTGGATATGGAATGGCACTCGATAGAAATTGTCAGAAATGTCATGCATGGAACGTTGGCGCTGGACCAATAGTGAACAACAGATATTGAGGGATCTACATATACCAGGCGAATAAGAATTTATTCTTCAACCTTCAGACTACATGCCACAGGATTATTCAAATATTTCTCAGCTTATTAACAACGATAATAATTGCTGGGATGACCAAACTTTAATGAAAATGTTCACCGAGGAGAAAATGCAAATTTATTAAGAAAATTAGAATCCCTGAAAAAGGAAGTGATGCTGTGAAATGGAATTTCAAAGAATGGTATTCTATGTTAACTCATATAGTCAACTCATAAGATCCTCTTTTAAGAACAATCTTCAAAAGCAAAATAAATGGTTGAAACTCCCGCACATGAATTCTCTTAGTAATTGAAGCGTTTTCTGTGGTAGCGTCTCCACCAAATTTTTCCTCTCAAGCCTTAGTTATCCAGAGTTGTATGACTTGGGTATATGACTTGGTAGTAAATCCAAATCAATAGGAGTTTGGGATGTAATCTTGCAGAAATTCCAAAAGAACATTAGTATGTGGCAGAATGGATACTTATCAAAATGAGGGAGGTTAATGTTGATACAAAATTTGCTTTCCAGTTTTCCCATTTACTACCTAGCATTGTTTCAAATCCCAGCTTCAATAGAAAAGAATATGGAAAAGATTATGAGATAGTTCCTTCGGGGTACGACTGTGAATCGAAAATCTAAGAAGTGTTAGGTAGGATGGAATTAATTTGCTTACCAAAAGAAGGTGGTGTTGTAGGTATCAAAAAAATAAGACTCGTGAACAAAGCTCTACATGCTAAGTGGATTTGGAGGTATGGGAAGGGGAAAAAAGCTTTGTGAAGAAGAGTTGTTCATCATAAGTTTGGTGGTAATACAAAGGCTTTTTTGCTTAACAATTAAAATAAATCTGTTGGTAAGTGCCTTTGGGCTGGTATACTGAAGAGCAGAAGTTTTGTTTCACAGAACTCAACCATTCAAGTGAATAGTGGTGACATATGCTTATTCTGAAGGATGTATGGTTGAATGGTCAAACAATTAGTTTCCTAATTTGTTTCAAATAAGCAGATTACAGAATGATACCATTCAGAAATGTTAGAGGTCAACAGTAAAAATAATTGGAATATTATTTTTTGCAAGGCTTTCAAATAAGAAGAAATTGAAGACATTGCTCATCTGCTTCACATGATCTCAATTTTCAACAGTGGGGTTGACAGTGATCACAGAGTTTGCATAATGGAACCAAAATATTTGTGTCAGAATGCTACAGGAATCTGTAAAATGATGAGCTCCTCATTTTTCCTCACAAATGTGTCTGGAATCCGAAGGTACTACAGAAGGTAATCTTCTTTATTTAGACTTTGTGCTATAATGATGCTCGCACTATGGACGCTATAAGAAATTCTATAATGATCAATGGGTATTTGTTATGTAAGAGAGTTGTTGGATCAAATAAACATCTCTTTTTACATCGTGGTAAAACTAGAGAAATCTAGAGTTATTTCTGATCTGGTTATAATGTGAATTCGATGTTTCAAAATTCTATAAGAAGCACAGTACGGGAATGCAAGAGAAAAAAGAAGCTAACATCAGTATAAGAAAAGATATATTCGGGATATCTTCCCATTTGAAATTTGGTGCGCTGTTTGGTTAGAGAGAAATGATAGAGCTTTTAATGACAAATGCAACTTTACAGGGAGAATCACAGAAAATGTTAAGGCTCTGCTTTTTAATTGGGGTGTAGGAACTTTAGGGGTTTCTCTTTGAAAACTGTGTTGAACAATTGGGAGGAGTTATACATTAGTTCTGAAATTTTTCTGAAGTTATGCTTGTTTCCTTTTGCAGTTTCTTTCGATGCTACTGCACTTTGTTTTTTCTTTTTTTTGTATAACTTTGTTTCAGCTCTATTACTGTCATAGTGATAGACTGACTTTTAATTTTTGAGTAAAAAAAGGATGGGTCATGCCCCATATGCGGTGATGTTACTAAAAACATGAAACACTTATTCATCCACTGCCATTTTGCATTGGCAATTTAGTTTGGTTTATTTCCTCAAGTTCTCCACTTGTTGTCTACCTATCGAGATGTTAAATTTTGGATCTTATCTTGGTTTAATCAGCAGCAGCCTCTCAGCATATGCAATTTAATTTATCTTTAATATTCTGGCACTTATGGAAGACTAGCAGGTGATGTACATCTCATTCTGAATAAGTGGGCAGATCTCTTTGTATACACATAAGTTATCATCCTCCACGTTTCAAGAAGATTATACGTGGAAGGAAGACAGCTCTTGAACATCGATATAGGATGCCATGTTCTAGCACCCAAGGGACATCCATCATCTACATCTATTCATCATCAGACCCATCCAACGACAGAGGATCGAGGGATACCAGGAGAATGATCCACCGCGAAGTACCATAGAAGGCTGAGATATTTACTTTATTTCATCCAGAGAAAGATCCAAGATCAAGGGTAGGGATGAGTTTTGCAGACAGATGTGACAGGGGTACCAAACAGCCGCCTGACGCGTGCAGGCAACCCCAACCACCCGCATTAAATGACACAAGTATGGGATACGTGTCAAACATCCTATGGAGGAGGAGAAGGTTTGCCTTCGTTTGTGCATAATTTCGTTGGGAGACGATGGACTGAGACGAAGATAGCATCGGGATGGAACATTAAACTAGACGATAAGGACTGTTGTACTCCAAGGACAGGACCCACAGAAGAAGCTTATATATATCCCTCTCCACTAAAAGAGAAGGGGTCGACCATTTTTTAGTTAGATGGTAAAAGAGCTCGGGAGAGAGAAATAGGAAGAGTAAGTATGAGTTTTATTCCCCTCCTAGCTTCGTTCCACATCCAAAGTCATTTGACTACTCTTGTAATCTTTGAACACATAGTGAAACACCAACCCACGTGGATGTAGGCCTTAGTGCTGAACCACGTAAATCATTGTCTCAATTACTTTCTGCATTTTAATCGTCATACTTAACTGTCATTTGTGCCCATCATAATCTTCATTATGATGAAAGGAGAGGACGGGCCCAAAGGCTCTGAGTCTCCCTTATCAGAAGTTTTATTTACATTCTATCCTTTATTAAGTTTTGGTTATATTGCGAACATTTCTTGTGGAAACAAAGATACCATCGTTATTTTCGTGTTCACAATATGGCGCTAGAAACAGGGACTCTTGTCCCGGTAAAATATTTATCTTTCCCTGTGATTTTACTTTTTTTTTTTTGCTCTCAGCGCTATTCCTCGGATAATAGTATTTTGAGAAGCTTACATTTAAGTTTTGAGCAGCTTACCTTTTAGATCTATGTTTTCCTTTAGATCACCGTATACTTTTGCAAAGAGCATTCTAGATCTGCGTTTTCCTTGACAAAACCTTTTTAGATCCATACTTTTCCTCGCGGGCAATATTTTTTCCTTGACAAAACCTTTCATTTAAGTTTTTATCATCCTCACGTATTTTCTAACAAACGTACGTTGAACCTAGGCTTTCATATATAAAACCTTTGGACTTGTCTCTTTTCATAAAGTATTTTTAAACCTGTGGGTAGATCTATGTCTAAAATCATCGGATCTACATTTTCCCCTGTTGAGTTTCTCGAGCCGTGTTCTCTTTGAAAACTTTTAATCGTACGTTGTGGTATATACCCTTTCTTTGAACCAACTTTGCTAACAAAACCAATGTGGATTCTATTTCTTCGACTACGTCTTATTTTCGTAGAAAATCGAAGATGGAGAAAACGAAGGAGGTGGGAAAAACCAAAGCTTCATCAAAAGAAACACCAAGAACTACCCCAGTTGTGACCCGCAGTAATCAAAAAGGAGAGAAATCGAAGGTATCCAACCAGAAGCAAGATGCCACGGAGATCACCTCACCACTGGATGCTAACGCCGTAGCGGCAGCGGCCCTCAAAGCTGTAACATCCAAATCCAATGCAGCAAAGACGATGGCAGCTGCCTGAATTCATGAACAAAGGGAAGAGTTTGCAGAATCAACGATGCACCAACCAGCCTTCGGAATGCCACCAATGAATGACCAAAACCAAGCTCTACAGTTACCAAACTTTTGCTGATATTGAACCAGCCAGCGCCCCCACACGTGGATCTACCAGTAGTTACAACCGATCCACCCCCTCCTTTAATCCATACAGTAGACGAAGGTCATATTGTGGCTACTGGAAGGCAGGTGCGAACCGGGACCTCAAACCAAGGATCGAACCATTCCCCTTAACTGATGGTCGAGCTTGAGGAATTAAAAAATAACCAGCGGTTATACGCAGATGCAGTAGCATTACTGGCTCGAGAAAATCAGGAACTCAAGGATAGGATCGCCCAAAGCATAGGAGCGGCACGCCAACATGACGAAGCAAATTCAAAAGCACCGGAGCCCAATCGTGACCGAAGGATCATCGTAACAAACGCCAAAAATTCCGAGCCATTGGACCGAAGTCCCGCCAGAGAAAGTAGGTTATCCGATCCAGACTATGTCCCCGAGGATTCAGATTATTTCGACGGCGAGAGTTGAAGAGTTGGACAATCCATAGGCAGGGAGGATCACCAGCAGGCAATGGAGGACCTTCGTGCTGAGATGATGGCTGAAATCAAGCAACTAAAAGAAATACAAGGAGGAGGAAGACTAGAAGAAGTGATGAGGGAAACTAACACCACACCGCTGACTTCACGCCTAGCTAAAGCTCTCATTCCTCGGAAGTGACCTATCCTGGCATTCGAGTGTTATGATGGGTCCAGCGATCCCGCCTCCCACCTCTGATACTACAACCGCATTTTAGCACGATGGGATCAGGATGACGCGGTCCTCTGCAGATACTTCCCTTCAAGTTTGAAAGGATCAGCACTATCCTGGTTCGATAACCTACCACCAAGATCCATCGACTCCTACAGCTAGCTTACCGAAAATTTCCTGTGAACTTACATGTACAACAAGGCCGTCAACACAGGAACGGACAAGCTTTTCTCGCTGGCAGTCGCGTACAAAGAAACCATCAGAGAATATACTTATAGATGGCACAAAATCTGTCAAGCAATACGGAATTTAGATCCGGTGGTCACCATCAACTGGTACAAATGGGGATTAGATAGGATGGGCCCGATGTTTGTCGAGATCCATGTAAGTGTACCCACGACCGAAGGAGATCTTCGAGTCATCATCGAAAAGCACGCCCGATTGGATGAAATTCAGCGAGAAAATCCGAGGGCCCAAATGCAGAGATCTCATCGGACCAACTCAGCGGAACAAACCAGCGGATCCGAAACGGGTAACTCAATTGAACGTCCCAACAAAGATCGAAGAGGACGAAGGGATGATCGTTGGTGTGATGACCGAAAATTTTAAGATCAAGTCTTTACGAAGATCAACACCAGCTACGCTCGCATCCTGAGGGAGATTAAGGATCGAGAAAAATTAGAGTGGCCTTGGTCCAAAGGAAAGCTTCCACCACGGTCTGAGAAATCCAGAGACTACTATGAGTACCACTGCTTCAACGGGCATCATACCGAAAAGTGCAAGAACCTCAAAATAATGATCCAAAAGCTGATTGACGCTGGTGATCTCAAGAAGTATGTTCAGAAGGCAGAAACCGAAGACAAGGTAAAACGATGCAAGCAAGTCTAACTGCCTAAGGGTAATCTAACGCTCAATATAATTTCATGCTCCGAACCGAACGGACCCTCTCTGACTTCCTAGATAGGCAAAAGATTTGGAAAACAATTCGAGGACTGCTACGAGCTGTACAAGATCGACGGGATCGAAGTTGATGAGCACGAAGAATGGATGAACGCACCAATTAAATTTGACGTTGAAGATATCGAAGAAGATATGGAAGACCACAACGATCCTCTAGTTCTCACTTTGCCAATAGCGGGATGCAACGTCAAGAAGATCTTGATCGACGGTGGAAGCTCTGTCAACGTTCTTTTTTACGATACGCTCAAACGAATGGAATTGAATGATGAACAATTAATGTCCTCTTATTATACCATCTATGGATTCAACGGCGCACCTACGAAGCCTCTCGGGGACATAGTGTTAGAAGTAAAGGCAGGACCGATGAAGGTTGAGACTCGGTTTAGCGTGGTAGATGGCCCTTCTCCCTACAATGCCATCATAGGTCGAAGATGGGTCCACAAGCTCAAAGGAGTAGCAGCAACATATCACCAATACCTTAGATTCCCGACACCCGAAGGGGTAATGGAAATTAAGGGAGATCGGGTCACCTCCCGAGAATGCCAAGCTTTGCAAAACCAACTCAATAATGAACAAGAGGAGCAGCGAAAGTCCCAAAGAAGCAAAAACAAAGTGGCTTCTAAGGACAAAGTATTTGACCTTTATCTCGAAGAAATCTCAGGAAAAAGTTTGACGAAGGAAAGCATCGTTCTGAATACCGAGGCAGGTACCTCCGCAGCCAAGGGGCCTGAAGAGCCTACCAAATAGCAATTAAAGAATGTCCCTCTCCTATGGGAACCAAAGACTGCATTCACACCTGTAGAACCCACAAAGAAGATCAATATAGGGACCGAAGAAAACCCGGAGATGATCAAGATAGGTACTCTGATGGACAAGGAACGAGAAGCGGCCCTAACCAAGCTACTAACGGAGTATGCGGACATATTTTCATGGAAACTAGGAGACATGCCAGGAATCAATCCGAAGATAATCCAACAAGATCTTCACATAAATCCAGGAACGACCCCTTTTAGACAGAAGGTACGAAAAGTTGCACCAGAATACCACCAGGCGATCGAGAAAGAGCTCCGCAACCTGTTGGAAGCAGGATTCATAAATGAAGTAAAGTACACAACCTGGATTTCGAACATGGTCATCTTAACAAAGAAGAATGGAGGAGTAAGGATATGCATCGACTTCACCAACCTCAATAAAGCGTGCCCAAAGGACAGTTATCCACTCCCGAGCATTGACCAATTGGTAGAAGCTGTTGAAGGATACAAAGAACTGTCATTTATGGATGGATACTCTGGTTACAACCAACTAGCCCTGGCATAAGAAGATCAACAACACACAGTGTTCTACACCCCACACAACCTCTATTGTTATACACGAATGCCCTTCGGGCTGAGGAACGCAGAGGCAACATACCAGAAAATGGTTGATGATATCTTCAAACCATGGATTGGGAACACTCTAGAAGTTTATGTCGATGACATGCTTGTCAAGAGTAAGCTGCGCAAAGACCACCATCAAAACTTGAGAGACATCTTCGATGCCATGAGGAAGCACAACATGAAAGTGAATCCAGAAAAATGTATGTTCGTCGTCACGTCAGGAAAGTTCCTTGGATATCTAGTAACGAAGAGGGGAATCGAAGTCGATCCTGCTAAGATCCAGGCCATTGTGGAAATGTCGTCTCCAAAGAACCTGAAAGAGGTCCAAAAGATCAACGGATCGCTAGCAGCACTAGGGAGATTCATCGCCAGATCGTCGGACAAATTCAAGCACTTCTTCAACATCCTCAAGAAAGGAAGTAAATTTGCATGACAGCTGAATGTGAAGAAGCCTTCCAGAAGATTAAGGAGTACCTGGCCACGATACCGGTCCTCCAGAAGCCTGGTCCTGATGAGGTACTGGCCCTTTACATAGCAACAACCGAAGATGCGGTCAGCGCAGTACTGGTCAAAACCAACACGAATATCGAACAACCAATCTACTATGTCAGCAAGGCTCTCAACCCGACAGAAAGAAATTACACGAAGATCGAGAAACTCATACTAGCATTACTATGGGCAACCCAGAAGCTAAGAACCTATTTCCTAACCCATTATGTTCGCGTCCTTTGCAAGGCACCGCTGGAAAAAACGCCGGGAAAGTGCGAAGAATAGCGAAATGGAACACTCATCTTGATCAATTTAATATCATCTACGAGATCCAAACTGCACAAAACTCACAAGTCTTGGCGGGTTTTTTAGCAGATTTACCTTGGACAATGACGAAGAGGTGAAGGACATCCCAGAAGCAGCAGAGGACGATAAAAATCCAGTCGATGTACTCGAGCCATCAAGCCAAAGACGATGGGAGGTCTTCGTTGATGGATCAAGGAACAGAGAAGGAGCAGGAATAGGCATCGTGATCACCACCCTAACTGGAGATAGGATCATACATGCATTAAGACTGTAATTCAAGGGGCATACTAACAACATCGTAGAATACGAAGCCGTGGTACATGCCCTTCGGTTGATAATAGAAATGGGAATAACGGACGTGCGCCTAACAAGTGATTCGCAACTAGTCATTCGACAAGTGGAGCTGGAATACAATGTTTATGATGAGACCCTATCAGCATATATGGCTATGGTCCAGACCCTAGCATCACAAATACCCAACATCAAGTTCCGACACCTGTGCAGAAAAGATCTCAGGCATGTCAATGCCCTGGCGTACATATCATCTATGCTAAGGGATGAAAGTGTCAAGGCCATCAAGATAACAAGAGTATATGACCCTTCGATCGCTCGACAACAATCCTTCGCTACCAATCGTGAAGACGATGTAGGGGAGGATATAGCCGACGACGATGTAGGGGAAGATATCCACGATGATTCCGTCGAAGACGATATCTTATCAAGAGCAAACGAAGATGAAGACTTCATCAACGAGGAGGACTGGAGAACCGAAATCCACCTGTTCCTTGAAGAAGGAACACTGCCTGCAGACCTGAAGCATGCTCGAAAGATACAGTCAAAAGCGGGAAGATACGATCTTCGTGACGGAATTCTTTATAAGAAGTCTTTCCTCGGACCTTTATTGCGTTGTTTATCCAGGGAATAGGGCCATTGTATCCTGAAGGACATCCACTATGGGACGCAGGCAACCACAGCGGAATGAGGTCACTATCCAACAAAGCTAAAATGCAAGGGTATTACTGTCCAATGATGATACGAGACGCAGCCAGGATGTCTAGAAGATACGAAGAATGTCAGCATTTTGCTAAAAGAATCCACGCCCCTGTAACGAAGCTAAATTCCATATATAGCCCCTGGCCATTTTCAAAATGGGGTGTAGACATTGTTGGACCCTTGATCGAAGGGTCAGGGAAAACACGATTATTGATTATAGCCACGGATTACTTTAGAAAGTGCGTAGAGGTCAAGGCTCTGGCCAGGATTAGATACGTATACGAATTCACATTCATCTTTCAAAACATCATTTGCAGGTTCGGCATTCCCGCAGAAATTGCCTCCGACAATGGTAAGCAGCTACAAGGAAATAATATAGACATGCTCTTCGATACTTTCAAGATCAAGAAGAACAAATCAACTCCTATCTACCCACAACGTAACGGCCAGGCCGAAGCCACGAACAAGACTTTGGCCCTTATCCTCAATAAATCATTAGATGAACACAAGGGTCGGTGGTGTGAACAGCTGCATAATGTGCTATGGGCGTACCGAACCACACGAAGATCCTCCACCGGTAAATCTCCGTTCCTCCTCACTTATGGAGCCGAAGCTGTCATTCCGACATAAATCATCATGCCAACCACGAAGACCGAAGCTTGGGAGAAGAACCTAACAACGGACATGATGTTGGAAAGACTCGATGACTTGGAAGAACGAAGGGAGACAGCGCTACAAAGAATGGAGAACTACCAACGAAGACTAGAGAGTACAACAACAAAGTTAGGATTAGGAATTTTGTAGAAGGACAGTATATGCTAAGAACTATATCGCAATATCAACGAGAGAGAAAGTGGGGCAAATTAGCACCAACATGGGGAGGGCCATTTATCATACATGACATCGCAGGGAACGGATCTTATTACCTGCGTAATCTGAAAGGAGAAGTCCTCAGGATTCCTTGGAATGCGAAATACCTCAAGCCATACTATCCGTAAAGCAATGCAGTTCTTGACCTGCATGAAGAGTACCATAAGAAGAAGAATCTGGCGTACCCGCTTGACATGTTTCTATCTCTGGTCGAGGAGTAGAAGGCCTCATCATATCAATCAAACAACCTTTTGCAAAAATTCTATTGGGTAAAAAAAACTATATACAATCTCTGAGGACTCCCCTATCAGCGTCCATAAGTGTAGGGCCATGGGGAAGGATTCCAGCATAAAGAGATACCCAACCAATTAATAAAGCAGCGGCTCGGCAGTATGGGTGCATGTAAATAGTTTGATGACGCACCACATATCTGAGAGCATTGCACTAACTCTCACCGTTAGGTAACCCTCTGGCCCAGGGTTAGCCAACGGGGTGACAGGTCCAAAGTCAATGACGAAGGTATCTCCCTTCGTTATTGTTATCAAACACTTTTCATTACATTAGTCTTTTCTCAATATTTAGATACGCTCACAATCTAAATGGTTATATGAACTAACAAAGCAGATAAATTATGGTTGTACATGTCCCAACAAACGCTGATTTATTCCATAAAAGTTGATTACAAGTTTGGGGGAACTAAACAAGAAATACAGAAGATGCACAAAAAATGTCCCGAAGCCAAGTAATCAACAAAGATCAACCCTCTATAACAAACATAGGAACCTACTTCCCCTTGGAAGACTCGACGTGATCAACTGGATTCTTCTTCTGAGACGAAGGGACACTTCCTCCCGAAGAAGGATCAGAGGTGTAGGTTATAGGCTCAGGCATAGGACGACGAGGATACTTCTCAATGTCTTGTTAACCTATTCGGCAAGCTGGCAACGAGCCTTATATGCGATAACGGTGGCCTTGAGCTCAGACTGCAACAACGAAGACTTCAATCGGGATACTTCCTTGGCTGCCTCCTTTGCTGCTTCGTCCCGAGATCCAGCCAGCCCTTCGTAGTACTTAGTTTGACCATACTGGTGCACTAAGTCAGATTGAGACTTTTCAAGCCTTTCATTTGCAAGGCTAAGCTGTCCCTCGAGCTCTGGAAAATAAGGCACAAATGGGTTAGAAAATTAAAACTATGAAACTGATCACGACCAAACAAATGTGTACCTTCAACATTAGCCGAAGCTATTTCATATTCATTTACTACAGCGTCCCGGGAATCGTCGAGAAAATCATACTCTTCTGCAATTTTCTTATAATCCAATCGAAGATTTTGTGAGAGCAAACTGACACTCATCCAACTCTACCTGCTTCATGGAGTATAAATGTCGAAGGTGATTTACTTTGTTACTCATCTCTTCTATCCCTTTAGTAAGCATGTACATATTAATTTCAAGGTCTTTCTCATAGTCCACTAAACGAGCAACATCGACCCGAGAAGAAGCTAAAGCATTACTAAGGGCATGGGCCTCAGCTCTGGCATCGTCCCTCTATCGAACGAGCCGATGTATATAATCTCGAGCTTCAGGATCATGGGATGAACGAGCTTGACGCAGCTCCTCTTCCAAGTTTGCTACCTTGGTTTCTAAACGAGAGATACCCTCACGTGCCTCACACATATTTTCACAAGTCCACAATAAAGCACTGTCAAACTGACGGCGATCAGTGTTCTAATGATTCTGCATATCAACCATCTTCTCTCTTCGTTGTCGGTACTGTGACATAAAATCATTG
Organism: Papaver somniferum; assembly: GCF_003573695.1. NCBI lineage: Eukaryota > Viridiplantae > Streptophyta > Magnoliopsida > Ranunculales > Papaveraceae > Papaver > Papaver somniferum. Next base: position 55,447,248 of record NC_039363.1, read on the forward strand.
TGCTCGTCGGCCCTGACATTCCACTTATCAGCCTAATATTTAATTTTCTCCACCGGTTCCCTAATCCGAGAAGCTTGGCGAGTCCTTTCATTCTGAAGCCATGATAACTCTCTGATATCGACCGCTGAAGATAGGGTCGGGAGACTCAGACAGCACACTAAGAAGACGAAAGGGAGATACGAAGGAGAGTGTAGGGAAGAGAGAAGAACCTTTAGAAGATGAAGCCTCGCTACGTGCCTTCTCCAACTCACTACGAACAAGAGCGAGTTCAAGACGAAGCTTCTCTTCGGAAGCACCAAGCTGCTCTTTCCTCTTCATATGATTTTTTAACTCCGATATCTTATTATCCTTAGCAGCAACGAGTGCCTCGGCAGATTTCAATTCCTCCTCCCTACGACGCAACTTTTCCTCCATCTTGAGAGCCTTCGCCTTGAAGAACTGGTACAAGGTGTGATTGCAGTGCTCGCTCCTCACCAGCTGCATAAGAAACGGCCACATAAAAATCATTAACAAAAATACATCGGATCCCTCAACTTAATATCTATGATTGCCTACCTCGAGAACACGCTGTTGGGGATAACCATACTGATACCCATCAGCTATGGTCATCATATGGGAAATGGAAGAAGGAGGATCAACCAGAAGACTAGACGACATATCTCCCAGATCTTTCTCCCAGACTTCAGCAACCTCGTCAGGGGATGACAGCTGCATTCTCCGACGGGTAAAGGCGTCCGAGTATTTCTCACCAGGCATTATGGGGGAAGGATTGGGCACGCACATCAAGTCTTTCTTCATCAACCAATCAAAGGTCACATCGTCTCCATCGTGCATCACAACTTTCTCATAACTATCAGAAGATGCACCAGAGGGAGCCCATCACCAGCCGCGACTCCTTAGTCATCAAAGTTCTCCTTGGACTTATCCTCTTTAGTAGCACGAACTTCGGCGTCCTCACCATCAGAGCTATCCTCTTCCTCATCTACCTTTTTACCTTCACCCATGCAAGGACATACCATTCATCGTTTGGTGAGAGTATATAAAAATCCTACGCTAACCCCATAGCATCGTTAATATATATGGGACCCCCAGCGGAATAAATCTTACGAAAGGAGAACTCTTGGTTAAGGACCGTATCTTGAGGATAAATATCATCGTTCCCTTGAACACGTGCGGGATCGATTGGAGGATTGCTCATTTTATCCTTAGAGACTAAGTTCTCGCCACCACTCTTATCATCAACGTTCTCATCACCTTTGTGACCAGGAGCTCCATCAACGTTCTCGACATCTTCGTGACCAGTAGGAGAAGTATCCATACGTTCTTTATCATCGGTAACATCATCATCGGAATTCTCTTCATCGTTCACAGGACTATTAACCTCGGGAATTTTTGTCTCCTCTTCACCAACGGTAGAAGACTGAACCAGACCAATCCTTTTCTTCTTCGAAGCCTGAAACAAACACAAAATCAATCTATGATTCCTGGGGCAAGTATACATAAACCACACATGGGTATACGGAATCATACCTCGACAGTGGTAGCACTCTTCGAAGGAAGAAATGCATCAGAACTCTCCTCTTCATCTACCTCAGTAACGTCAACAGCGTAATCGAAATTCATACCATCAAAATTTAGCTGCCAAGGACAGAAATCACCATAGCGAGACGGAGCACCATCTCGAGGCTAGCTGTCAGCAGTAGGGCGCTATCCATGCGGACCAGGCACCCAACCATGAGCCCAAGGCCGATGATCTCAAGGGGAGTAGCATGCCACTCATAGTCATGGTCACGTTTGAGTCGCTCACTCTTCGGAAAAGGCTTCGGATTTACAGTTTTCTCAGTACCAGGGATATATCGAAGCTTTGAGTCGCTCACTTCAGTCAAAAGACGGACCTCACCTTGGGAGGCTGCCATCGTCCGAAGATCGACGCTCCATGGCTTCCGATTCCTACCATTGACGTAATCTCCAAAAGAAGCATTAAAGTTCTCAAAGGTATACCAATCCTTCTCCGCAGGATTAGGAGTGTAACAGGTCATCATCGTCTCTCCATGGCTCCAAAGATAGCACTCTTTAAGCGTCCGAAGATAATTCCCACTCAACTGGACTATTGAACGGCAGTGGGTATGAGAAGTAGAACCCTCTTGGTTGTCCAAGGCATCTTAGTAGAAAGATTCGCCTCATTTTTACAAGGGTAACATAAGACCTTCCTCGAAGGCCCCCACGATCGTTAGCAGGTGGAAAGCGTCGTACTTGTAGTTCACGATCATGTCATAAGTAAGATCGTCCCCTTGATTGTAGAATTTAACATCAAAGGCTTCAAGACCATGTTTTTCCTTGAAAACTTCGAGATCAACGTGACTATAAGTAACCTTCTTCTTCTTCTTCGAAACTAGAATACTTCGGATAACTGGGGCAGCGTCAGAAGATGGGACCTTTCCCGACGACGGCTTCTTCGGAGGACTCATATCCGAAGCTTTCCTCTTGGTTGAGACGTTCCTAGTCAAATCCACTTTCGGTGCAACCCCTCTTAAAGAAGGATCCTTCACCAACACGGTGGTTTGTGAAGCCTTGGGTTTCTGAGAAAGCGTCGCAGTAGGAGCAATAGAACGAAGAGGCTGAACATTTATCGGTTCTGAACACTGGGGAGATGGATTAGGCAAGAGACGATTAACCGCATACTGGGAACCTCTAGGCGGATCTCCTCTCTTCTGAGAAGGAACCCTAGGAACCGACGAGGATGAAGTCTTGAGGGTACGAGGATCGGGCTGGAAAGATCGTGACAGACCACCCCTCGATGGAGATTTATCAGCACTTTTAGACGGAGTGTGTCTATAAGGGGTCGATGGGGGAGTATTATAAGGAACACGAGGACGATCTGTCATACCTGCAAGGGGCAGGGAGATAAAACGAAGGTCAGATTAGGAGTTCAATAGAGATCAAACAAAACTTTGATCATTGTGACAAGAACACCTCCATATCAAGTGCTTCATCATATCGAAAGAACTAGCAACCCTAGACTTTGCGATAAAACAGGGGCAAGTATATATACTATCGTGTGAATTGTATTTTATCACAAACCCTAGGATCATGACATAAGAGGGAACAGAAAGAAAAAATTACAGATACAAGAGAATAACTTACTGGGAATCGATGGCAGAGAAATCAATAAATAACCGCACGAGAAGGTACCACAGAAGATTCAATCTGAATTCACAACCAAGGATGAATAACAACAGCAGAAAAGAAAGATTTAATCGAAGAAATATTTAATCGAAGAAATTCACTAATAAAGACACCAAACCTGAACCAGAGGCGCTACAAATAAGCGAAGATGATCTATCAGAATCTGATGAACAACGACAGCAACAGAAGGAAGTGAAAAGTCATGTCAGACTCAACTTGAAGCAATATCAGCTGGAATTAAGAGCAAAACAACAAAAAAGAAGAATGAAGAGGTTCAGAGAAGAGAATGAAGAGTTTTAGACTGACAAGAGTGAATGAGAAAATAAAATTTATTTCACTTGCAACTTCTCCCATATTTATAACACAAACATAAAACCGTCACATGGTTCAAGGAGAAGTTATTGCTAGTAATGGGAAACGTGCCCTAAGAATAAGAAGGAGTTAATGAGAGGAGTGGGAAGACTGTGAAGACAGTTTTCACCAACTTTGACCAATTTCAAACTTGGAGAAAATGGGCAAATTGTATACACATAAGTTACCATCCTCCACGTGTCAAGAAGATTATACGTGGAAGGAAGACAACTCTTGAGCATCGAGATAGGATGCCATGTTCTAACACCCAAAGGGCATCCATCATCTACAACTATTCATCATCAGACCCATCCAACGACAGAGGATCGAGGAGCACCAGGAGAATGAGCCACCACGAAGTACGATAGAAGGCTGAGAGATTTACTTTACTTCATCCCGAGGAAGATCCAAGATCAAGGGTAGGGATGATTTTTGCAGACAGATGTGACAGGGGTACCAAACAGCCGCCTGACGCGTGCAGGCAACCCCAACTACCCGCATTAAATGATTCAAGTGTGGGATACGTGTCAAACATCCTATGGAGGAGTAGGAGGTTTTCCTTCGTTTATGCATAATGCCGTTGGGAGACGATGGACTGAGACGAAGGTAGCATCGGGATGGCACATTAACCTAGACGATAAGGACTGTTGTACTCCAAGGACGGGACCCACAGAAGAAGCTTATATATATCCTTGTCCACTAAGAGAGAAGGGGGCTTTAATGTTGAACCATGTAAATCATTGTCTCATTTACTTTCTGCACTTTACTCTTCATACTTAACTGTCATTTGTGCCTATCATAATCTCCATTATGATGAAAGGCCAGGACGGGCCCAAAAGCTCTGAGTCTTCCTATCAGAAGTTTTATTTACAGTCTACCCTTTATTAAGTTTTGGTTATATTGCGAACATTACTTGTGTAAACGAAGATACCATATTTATTTTCGTGTTCACACCGTTCTTTCTTTTTTTTCTTTTTATCAGAGCAGATCCGTTCTTACGTGCCACTCAAATTAAGACTACGTTAACCTCAGTACGCAACGCACATACTTCAGTAAGAGCATCATACTTGTCAGACCATGTCTTCCTGTTTTTCATGAGTGAACTTTACTGTGGGAGTAGTAGTTTTTTTTCGGATGCATCCGTTCCTAAAAGCATCCATAGTTGAAGCTAGTGTATCAGTCCTGTATGACAGCCAAAGAAACTACTGTGGTGAACGATGCTAGAGTCATCCTAGCAGAAGCAATGGTGTTTTCACCTAAATTTGGCAGGTTCTTTCTTGTCAGATAACCTTGATGCTTCAAATGGTTAATGTTGTTTGATGGGATGAGCACAATCTAGTTCAAGACTTATCTTGTTACTTTCTAAGTTCTGCAAATCAGATTGTATGTAAAGGAATGTAAATATAGCTGTGCACTGTAGCTAGATGCTCCCCGTCCCTAATCTCCTCAATGATCTCCCACAAGGGGCACTGTTTGAATCAAGAGCAACAGAAAGTACAGAAAGTTCTATAGTTCTGACCTTCCCACCCGTACTAGAATATGGCTGTACCATTGCTCGGTCAGACAAGATTTCGATTTCTTAGACGCCTATGATTTCTGACTGGAAAAATTGGGAATGGTGCAAAATGGTGAACGCAGCACCAAAGTGCAATTACAAATATATATATATATATATATATATATATATATATATATATATATATATATATATATATATATATATATATTGCTTCTTTTAATCCCAATCACCCATTTGAACTCATATACGTACTAAACAACTTCAGCAAATAGATCAATTCATAAAAGAAATACAAGCCATTGCTTGTATATAGTAACCAAGTAAAATTTTTACTTCCACAAAAAGTATATCCACTTTAGTCTATTGTAAACATTATATTTTCAAATCATAAGCAAGTCTCAATTAACTTCACAAATTATAAGAGAAAAAATGTCACTATTCACTTAAACACACCTCTACCTAATCAGGAAATAACATGCTTTAATGTATCTTCTTTGTCTTAAAAACGAATTAAAACATAATCTCAGCAACTGTTATGGGCTACCAAGAAACATTATGAGTTTATTCGAGTTCATAAACAACCCGGGATGTAAAAGAACAAAATATTAGTCTTCACTGTTCTAAAACTTGAAAAAAGTAGAACATGACATAAGCTCGTTAACCGAAAATTAGACCCTCTCCCATTTCTATAAATCTCACTCTAATTGTCTTTTGTTTTTTTTTTGGCTGGAAGTGTTTGTTTTCAAAGAAGATAGTAATACCCAAGCACCAAAAGGATAAGAATTACCAAAGCAGCAGGAGCAGCCCATGTCCAGTATGGCGTTGCCTTCTTACGCTTTAGGATAACCTTAGGGAGTGAATCCTGACCACCTCTGGCCCGGATTCTAGGCCTCACTGTGTTTTCCTTTTGTTCTTTGGTCTTTGTTTGGATTGGAGCTTCAACACTGACATTTGCATTTTCAGGTTCAACACTTCCCAAGTTTTCTGCTTCTGACTGCTCTTCAGAATCTGGAGTAACTCCTATCTTCTTCTTCGACTTCTTCTCGCGATCCTACAAATAAAAAAAATAAAAAGACGATCCATAAATCTGAGATTGGAGAAGTACTTCGACTATTAGTAATGAGATAATGGACTAAAATGTTCATACCTTGAGTTTCTTTTCAGCTTCTTTTTGAGCCCGAATAGCTGCTTTAGCTGCTGCTTTCTCTGCCAACTTCTTCTTCCTCTCTAAAGCTGACTTAGCTTTGGCAATCTCCTCTTCCCTTTTAATCTCCTTCAATTTTGCTTGATCAATTGCCTTCACAGGCTCCTTTTGTGGTTTTCCAATTGAGAAAATCTCCTCTTCTACGTCTTCAATCTTTGTACTGATGACTGGTGCGGTTGATTTTTTCAGTTCTTCCTTTTGGACCTTGGTAACATGAGTTTTATCTTGCTGTGGGTGGGTCTTAGTTTCTTCCTTTGGCCGTTTTACTACAGGCTTCAATACCTCGCGTTCAACGGCTGCCGGTGGTTCTGAAACCAAAGGTTTTTCATCTGGATTTCTGATTCTTCCATCCTTGCTCAATTGTCGAGAATCAAGTGAAGACAGGATTCTTTTCTCGTAATCATCCCTAAAAGCCTTGCTACTACTCCACAGGGACATGAATTTCTCAACCTAAAAGAACAGCGAAAGTAAAATGTGGATACATATAAGAACTGGATAGAGTTTGCAAGGGAAAAGTCTGACCAACAAACCTCGGTATTACATAAATCTTCAAGGGCTGTTATATCCTTGTTTGCAGCAAATCCTCGAGCGTTGTTCAGGAGTGATCGGTTTTGGTAAAAGGCTGAATTCTGATTTGACAAAAAACACCGTAAACAACGACAAACTTCAAAAATGAAAAAAAGATCAAAAATATTGAAATGACAAAACATAATTATATTATATTGGAGAAATACAATCCTATCACCCTCTACAAAAATTGAATATAACACTTCAAGCACAAGCTGTTTCAAAGTTTGACTCGGGATATTTAGGATGTGAGTGCTATTTTATTTCAGGAGCCTCATGCTGGAAAAACTTCAACACTAATACCACAGACTATCTTAAACAACTAGTTAATTTAACAATAAAAAATAAAAAGCAACAGATATCAGCGTACGAATTCTTTAAGCACCCAATTAGGATCACAAGGACTTACAAGTACAGATTTCTCAAACAGTGTAAAGGCTAGAAACAATGTATTCATATATCAAACTATGAGCACAGAAACAATGCCTATGAATCACTTAATGCCACCACATAAAAGAGAACAGAACGGACTAAATGAAGTGAGATGCAAAATTCTATCTTAATAAAGTGTTCGAGATCTCTGAATCGAATGTAGAAATGCTATCATAAAGTAAAATTGGAATCAAATTTTTGCCAAAGAACATGTCACAGATTATAATCAAATTGGGAAGGAGCATACCCCTCCTTCACGCTGATTTCTCAGTTCACGAATATGTTCAAACTGCTTATCCCTTGACTGGCTGAGAGCATCCAATTCCTCTTGTAATTTCTTAATATCTTGATCTATGGCCTTGATCTCACCATCCAATATCTTAATCTTTGCTGTAACGGCTTGTCTCTCTTTTTTTATTCCGTCCAAGTCACCACCAATAAGCTATAGTGGAAATTACATGCACTAATTAACATCCAACATCGGAAAGTCAGAAAAATAAAGTCCAGAAAAATAAATCACTGACTTACTTTGACTTGGTCCTGAATAGCATCCTTCTGACCTAACGAATCCTGAATCTTGGCTGTCATAACAGAATTAGCAATAACCTTGTCCCTTGACCCTTCAAGTACTCTAATTTCCTTTAGTATTTTTTTCTCCTCGGCCAATGTGTTGCTCTCATGTTGGATCTGATAATTCAAGTTGCGAATCTGTATTCAGAGGTAATTGTCAATGAACAAGCGAGAAATACTAAAGAAGTGAAGTCGGTAAAACAAAATGCAGTCATCCTAACACAACTCAGTTGCATGAAGCTTACAGCATCATTAAGCTCTTGTTCTGACGAGCATAAACCAGTACCCCTTTCGCGGTTTGTGCGAAACTGTCCCAGAGCCTCATGTAAAGGTTTCATTTCACTCCTCTTCTGATCAACAATTTCCCTATACTTTTGGTTCTCACCGATTAAAGGCTTCAATTGCGAAAACACATCCCCACGTTCGGTCTGCAACAAGAAACATAATGAGATTGAAATCTGTAAGTTTTAGTATGCCTAATCTACCCCTGGTCATATTGAAAACTCAAGCAAAGTTAATTCAATATCATTAAATTTTATAATTTTATATCAAAGTTAATTTTATATCAAAGTTAATTTTATATCAAAGTTAATTCAATATCGTTAAATTTTATAATTTTAACGATAAATGAAATATCAGAATCAGTATATGCATTTAAAACATACTCTTTTCGCCTTAATCGCTTCCAATATCTGAAAACGTGCATCATTCTTCCTACGTAGCTCTTTTTCAGCTTGATCAATTTTCACTTTCAGTTTTGGGTCATCCAAAGGCCGAACTCTTGGGAAATAGAAATAATGAATTTGCTTATTTTCAGGCCATTCATCAACAACATCCTTTGGCAAGTTGGTATCTTTAACCGGTGCTTCTTCTTTCACAGGTACATCATTTCCTTGAGAACCAAATTTAACCGGCTCATCAAGTACTGGTCCCTGTTTCAGCTTTCCATTTTGTTTCTCATGCACAAGAGTTTTCTTTTCTCCTTCAGTTACTTCCTTCGCATGAACATGAGCTACATCTCCCCCCATGATTTCAACACCCATAAAAACTTAGATTTCAGAAATAGACTACTGCAATCTCCGATCCTGATTCATAACACCGAGTATAACAAGATTAGTTCTTCCCTAACAACCTTTTTTTTAATTAGATTGGCTGATGAAAAGAAAAACCTTCACCTATCAAGGACAATAAAATAACCTTACAAGATAAAACCATTCTAACTAGAATTTATCTAAGCACTATAAAACCTAACATGCAAGGAGCGGAATCAAAACTTTCAGAGAATTCTCATAGAATAATCAAAAAACTTACATAAAGCATATGGGATTCTTATCAATTATAATTATCAATCTTTAACTCAACAACATCCAATCTTTAAAATAACTAGGATGAAAAACCTATCAAAAAATATCCACGTACAGATCCAAAAATGATATGCTTGTAAAAAATCACAGCAAATGAAAATAAAGGTTTTCAAGATCTCTATAATCCCTTACCTTGAAATCGAAGACCCAAGCAGTCAATCTTTGGAGAAGAAGGAAAAATAGATCAGATCGACAGAAAAGAAAAAGATACAAAAATAACAAGAGAGAGAATAAGAGTTTATAACAGGACCTTGAGGGGTAAAGTAAAAATGGAACAAATAGATATTTTTTGCAAGAAGTAGAAACGAGAAACGGGTATTTGACCAATTGAATCTACATTACAGGCCCCCTTATTAAAGAAAGAGAGAGGAAAATATTACCAATTTAGGAAGAGGATAAATTATGTGGGACCCAGTTAAATGGCTGACAAAATTTTAGGTAAAAACTCAAAAGAAAACGTGTACATTGAAGAGGGTTTATGTATAGTTTCCTTTTTACAGAACTGTCAATTTTGGCACATTAGTTCGATAATAACGAGGGGATTTTTTCGTATTCTTATTATGCAATGAGACACATGTAGTTATCGGATCCCAGATTTGGATAAATGAAATAGTTTTTCATGTATAGCTTTAGTTGATGTTTTCTGTTGAGGATCTAACAAGTATAGCATTATTAGCGCATTTTCAAATGAAAACTTGGTCTCTGCTAGGGATCTCATCTTCCAAACCGGATTCTCTAAAGACATATTCATAGGTTGAGGTACAATTTCACTTGGACAATTGTGGGGTAATTAACAAGTCATGCAAAGATTCCTTTTGGAATGAGAACATACCATACAATAAGCACTCTCAATTCTGAAAAAATTGTTGCAGGCTCAGGTGCCGTATATAAACAGAAAATATAATTCTACAGCGAACTACATTGCAAAAGAAGCTCGTCTAAAACATTTTCGGCACATGTCATCCCAACTTCAGGTAAGAATTTTAAAATCTAGTGTTATTTCCAATGTGTTTGATAAAAATGAGCTTATAAATCTTTTGTACTATATTATTTGATTAATATAAGTTAACCTTTCCATAAATAAATAAAAAATTGTTGGGGTAATTCATATGTTACTTAGAAGGATCCCAAGTCCTCATATCAAGAATGGAGATTTGGCTTGATGCCAACGGAATTATCTTCTCATGAGCAAATAAGTTCTGATTTAACTAGATCCCAGGCTCGAGTATTTGGGTCAGTTAAGTTAGCAACTTAAAGGATAAGGTTGTTAGGATATTTTCATAATGTTTGCTGCTATGAACGGGGGATCCGGGGTGGCGGCAGCCTCAATGGCTATGTTTGATAACCTAATTTTTTCTGGTTTTGAATTTGAAAACTTAATTCGGTTTTCCATATTGTTCTACAAACGCCTCTTCCCATAAGGCGTCTCTTCATGAAACACCATTAATTGATGTCTCTTGAAGGCGTTTGTTGGAGATGAAGAGATATCTCCAATAGACATGAAACCCTCTAAATTTAGAAGGCTTTCTCCCACTTCGACACATCATAAATCTTTGATTTCTTTTTTCTCTGAGCATCATCAGAATCTAATTATTGTGTGTTCTTGGTTGGGTCAAGGGAGTACAACCCTTAAATCCAATAACGTTGTTAGGGTTTCATTACGCCGAAAAGTATTATTTCGTTGACCGGTTGTACTCCCAAATTATTTGGTAAGGGTCAAAATATTTGCTGAATAGAATTGCAAGACCTTGAAGTCGGTGTTACAACATTCTTTCTTTTTCTGATTTTTCATCCTCTGGTACCCACTTTCCAACAAAGAATTGAAGTAGAGTTGAGATTAAAATAGTTCTTCTTAACTCTAGAGCCCATTTAGCACAACAGATATGAAAAAACAATCTCTTGTAATCCAAGAGGTGAAAGGTTTAATTATTATTATTTTCCCTTAATAGCATTTTGAAGATATTTAGTATTTAAGAATCACGGTTAGGAAAAAATTGGCTTTAAGAACCTAAGCGGTTAAATAATCCAGGTGTTTAGGCAAGTCTCCAAGCATTCTTAGCTAACGTAACAAGATTATTAATCATCTTTCCCAAATTTCATACCACATTTAGCTTTAGGTTTGCATATGTTATCTCAGACCAAGGTTTTAATTTGTTTATCCTTAGGATATAAAGATTTACCTATTAAAACTTGTTAAGGAGAGTATCCACTTTGCGACATGAGCCTTTAAGGATAAAGAAAGTATAGAATTGGTAAAGGGGTATAGCTTATTGACCAATGCTCTTGACGGAAATGCTTTTACCAACTCGCGATAGGAATGAGTGGACCAGTTTTAAATTGTGGTATCAAGAACCTCCGCAATACTCAAATAAGCTTTCATCCTACTTCGGAAAATAGTGGAATTAACAAGTAGTTCTCTCCTAAATTTTGTTTCTTTATACCAATAATATATCACAATTTAGTTCAGTCACTATTAATTGGTAACATGGGCACTAAAAAGGATTCCATACTTTTTAAAGTAGCAAAAGAAAATATTTAGGTCAAATAAACTTAAGGCGTAGCAAAACTATATCATAATCATGAAACAAAATTAGTAGAAAAGAGATGGCAAACAGTAGGAGCATACCTTGAAGCTTTAATCTTGTATAACATTCTTATTTTTCTATTAAGTCATCAACTAGAAAGAGCCTTGGTACAAAGGATATATAGATAAAGAGAGTCGGGATTTTTTTTCTGAGACCTCTTTCACGTTTGAATTTCCCTCGGGGCAACCATTTGTAAGGATAAAAAAGAACGATAATGGATAAATGGTTAAAGATTAAGTTACACCATATCATTAAATTCAAGATTTTTCATTGCCTGTGATGAAAGTCCATTATAATTTATCATATGCTCTTTCCTGGGATCTTCATCAAAAGAATATTTTTGGTTTAACCCTCTTGATGAAACTGAATATATACTAGATCATTGTTAATTAATTACCTTCATTTGAGTCGTATAATGATCTTGTAATCCCATGATAGTCCTCATTTGTTCATTAACATAATAATGATGATTAACTAACTCAACAACTGCTTCAACTGAAAATATCATCGATTCATCATCATTATTGTTCTTGATGTCAATTTTTTTTTCTTTCTTGAAGTACTAATACCATCACAAGATGAAACTTCATATGGAGTAATAATATCTTCAAAACAAATGAAGGAGTTAACGAGAAAATCACGGTGAGATCAAAATGGAATGTAAATGAATAATGAATTAAAATTCGCATGCTTCATTTTTGTTTGCACTATTTATTTTCTTATTGAATCAGCCTTTTGCATTATGTTAAACTAATAGTACTGTCATAAAGTGTCCCTCTCTTAAATGATCAAATTACAAGTATGTCATCTTTTGAACAAAATCATTATTAATTATGTCCTTCGTAACGGGTTTTCAATCCAAATAGGTTAACTAGTTGTTAACTCATCCTAGGCCCACCGTTAATGATTAAATATTCATTATATATTGCTAATTTATCCCTTAAAAGTGAAATAATACTTATGTCCCCGAGTTAAAATAAAATCTTGAGGCCATCACATCTCGAGAACGACATGACGAGTAAAAATGAAATCTTAAAAACACGGCATATCGAGAATAATATGACGATTAGATCTGATCACACATGTAATCGTACGATATTTAGAGGTGATATAAAAAGAAAAAGTAAACCTTATAAATCATTAGTTTCTTCTCGAGGTTTTTCTCTGGATGTTATTCTCCTCCTCCGTTTGTTCTTCTACCGAAACTTGCTTGGATGATAAAATGATTTTGGTTGGATCAGTTGAACTAATATTGAAGATATGAAAGTCATACGCACAATGGAAGGTAAGATTCTATTATGTGGAATTATGGTCATTGTTTTATTGATTTTCAAATGCATAAATGATATGTTTTAATGGTATTTTAGTTTTGATGTGAAATTAGTATGATGAAATGATGTACTTCTTCTTGATTTTGAATTTGAATCTCGAAACCCTAATTTTTTTCAAATTTGGGGACTGTAGAAACCCTAATTTTAAGAATTGGGGATTTTTTAGTTCAATAATATTATGGTTGTAATTAATAAATTTCACATGTGTTAATGGTGGTTTTTAGCTTACGATTAAAATTGTAAAACCTTGCATCTGATGTGACGTCACTCTGTAAGGAAACGGACCATGAGTGTCAACCTCTCCACTGACACATTTATCGAGCAACTCAATATTTTCATATGAAATTTACCCAAAATGGTGCATGTAGCAAAAATCCTAGGCATTCTGTAAATTTTGGCACCTTGCCTACATTCAATTAATATAAGTTTCTTTGAATGCTTCATGTGCTATGTTCCCCGGCTGAACCCTTAATGTTGATATGGCATGACAATTTGTGTTCACTCGCAGCAGAGTAGCACGATTTTCCAAATATCAAGGATAACGTCATTGCATAAGGTATTCAATCGGAAAGTATGCTGCTCTCCGGCAATGAACTTAAAAGAACTTTGTGTCAACATATAGAATTCAATCAATTATCCTGACTAATTTGCAAAAGTTAGGGTTTTGCACCTTGCGCGGTATATCAGACCTTGCTTATCGAAATTAAGCCTATGAAAACTAGATAATTAATCCGCCATGGATTAGCAGATGCAAAATCCTTCCTAGAGTCAGAAAAAAAGGAGCCGCAGGATAGGAGCAGCAACAAAGAGAGGCGTGGCCATACCGTAGGCCAACCGGCGCCATTTCTCATTGGCCACTCCCCATCCTAAATTGGCCCCATTTCCCTCGACCAATCAGGTCGCCCTAAACTCGCCACATGCACATAAGTTGTGGCTGGGCCTATACTTGTCGGATTTATTTCCCATCGACCAATCAGGTCGCACTGAACCTGCCACGCGTACCAAAAAGGTGGCCATGCCCATGCTTGGCTGGCTCCCTGCTTTCGTTGACCAATCAGGTTGCTCTAAACCTGCCACAGCTTTAAAAAGGGTGGAAATTGTGTCAAAAAGTTACCCTACCAAGTTGGATTCCCAAAACCATGCCAAAAACAAACATGTCAGGCGCACATTCCAAACATGCCAAACGCGCATGTCAGGCGCACATGCCAAAAGCATGCCAACCGCACACGCCAAAAGGCATGCCAAGTGCACATGCCAAACGTGCCTCCTACTGCATACTACATGCCATATACGCTAATCAGGGTTTCGACATGCCAAACCCTAATTTAGGCAAAGTTGTTGCGCCAACCGAGCCAAACAATGCTCCACCGAACATTGGAATCAATGTGGCCATTAAGACTGATGTTGCCACACCACGTTTGAATCTAACACCAACGTGCCAAAAATCCTGTAGCCATGGCGCCACTTACAGCATCATGCCGCTGGCATGCACAAACTATGCCAGCCATTCCACTGTGTCACTGGCATCCACGAACTATGCCATCCATGCCGCAATGCCACTGGCATGCACTAAAGGCGCCACTGTGCCATTACCAGGCGCCAACATAAGGTATCCATAATCAACGGCTACCCTTCCTCATGAGATGCGATCTCAGCCATCCAAGTTTTCCACCAAACCGACAGATTTTTGGCAACTTTTAGGCGACCCGCTTCTTAAATCTAGTGGCCATGGCTACGCCAGGCGCCACTTGCACCACCGTTCCATTGACATGCACGATCCATGCCAGCCATGCTTCAATGCCGCTGGCATGCACCAAAGGTGCCATTGCGCCATTACCAGGCGCCAACAAAAGGTAGCCATAATCAATAGCTACTCTTCATCATGAGATGCAATCCCAGCCATCAAAGTTCACCAACGAGACAAGCCTAATAGCATCACATGTTATTTTTCTGCGGCAAGCCTCTTGATTTTAACTTGCCACACGTAGCAAAGTGCTACATGTTTTCCACGAAAACACTCGAGACATCAAACATGTCACAAACTGGGGGATACTCATCAGGGTATTGGTCTGGCGGTTTACAACGTGCGGAGTGCAATGCGCCCGTTACAAGAAAGTGTCATGAAGAAGGTGTTATAGTTTTGAAAGTGGTAGTAAAAGTTCGTTGCTCGGACTTGTAAAGATTTAAAAATAAAAATATATACACAATATTTGTCACAATGGGACAGAGGTACTGGGACTAGGATTCCGCCAAATTCATTTCTTAAGGTTCAAATAATAATTCTTTTATCAATAATAGCTCGAAAAATATATTAAATATATCGACTCTAATTTATTGCCAAGATTGATTCTCAAAATATTAGGTGTAAATGTTAATCATGGGACATCAAATCATCTAAGCTAAGCATGACCCATCAAATCAAATCACACCTAATTAATTTAAATCATGATTTAAATTAAAATTAGTGCAAAAGTCATGAAAAGAATTAAATATAATTACCCAAGTGTGAAATAAGGCTTCCTCCATCGTCCCAGTGTTGGGATTTAGCTTCTCATATTAATCATAATCTCAAAATACATGTATGTTGCTCAAAAGTTGATTAAAATGAGTAAAACAGTGAATGTACGACCCACAAAAGGCGTCACAAAAGGAACGATAAGAGAGAGGTGCTGCTGATATTTAGACTGCGCTGCGACCCACGGCTGTGCGTCTTATAATTTGTTCATAAACGACTGTCCTTGCGAGTCCGTTCTTCGTGTTCTTGGTGTTCTTCATCAGCAGCAGCAAACAGCAGCAGGAAGCTTGCTGTTCATCTTGATTTCTTGCTCCTCGGCTCTCCTCAAGCCCCCAAACTCTCGACAACAGTTCTATGACATCCCAGAAGCATTTATATAGTCACAGCGCCTCCAAGTCTCCGCCATCAATTCGAATAATCTTCCACTAAAGAGTTTTATTCTCAGAAAATATTTTCTACCAGAGTTACGTAATTATTTCCTTCTTTACCTTGTTCACGCGTCTGCATGGTGTTGACATTCTACCATCATGTTTATTACGCGTCTCTGATGAAGTAACGCACGCTGTATACACACGAAATCATTCCAAAGATAGCTAAAAATCCCGAGAATATCTTCCATGTGACGTGCTTTCCCTGTTTTTCTTCTCTCGGATTAACTAGCCAATTTGGATTGAAACCAACACCCGTATGACGCCTGTTAAGCCCAAATAAACCTTTCCGAAGAATTACATCGATTTAATCTCGCTAAAACACTTCCAAATCACGAACCAAAAATCTGCCAGAGAATAACTTTCTTTTCCCGCCAAAAATTGATTTTGAATTTTGAGAAGATGACCTCCCCCTATCTTGTATAGGTTTCCCCTTAGTAATTTGGGTTGAAATAGTAATTATTGGGTTGAAATAGTAATTTTTCTGGTTTCCTCCGGGACATTTCTGGGACGTTTCCGGTACATTTCTGGGGCGCCTCCAGGACATTTCTGGGGTGCCTTTAGTACTTTTCTCCGGGGTGTAAATCATCACTTTTTGAGCAACTCTTTCCATACAAGGGTATTTTCTCCAAAAACACCTAAACAAACATAAAAACACCATAATGAGAACAAATGGGAACTAATAAAATACATAAAAGAGATCAAAATAGACATATAAATGCGTCTATCATAAGGGCGGTTAGTAATGGCAAGAAGTAATGGTGTAAACGTTTCCTTCATTATGGAAGCATAAATTCCGACGTTACACGTTACTCCACTCTTCCACTACTCAATCGTTTCCACTTCCTACGAGACCAGGGTACGTTTTACTACGACTTGTATAAATAGGTTTCACCTATTTTCACCAAACAACAAGTTTCGGTCGGAGAACAACATAGTATCCAGAAATCACCTTATAGCTTTTTATTTTGATGGCCAGTTCTACTTTCTGATACAAGTCATAAACAACCACACCTTCATGATCAACGATTCTGGTCTCAACACTTCCTTCGCTTCCCTCCCTAAGACCAACCCTTCTCCTTCACTTTGTGAGCGAAGCAAGCCTGGAACGACCATTTCTTGGTTTAGGCCAGGATTGTACAGATTGATCTCTCGAATCAAAAGTACTCCCGTCCAGTACATTGTTTTGGATTTAGACTCGTTTCTCATCCACACACACACGAATTTACCAAAACCAGCAGAAGTAGTTTTCACCCTCAAACAACATGTTATATTATAATATGACAGTTAAACCTTAATTTTGATTATATATTGTTGAAGTTAAGGTTGTTGTAATGATAATCTAGTAATGATAGTAACTGATGACTATTACGTGCTTGTATGTTTGGTGTGCAGGAAAAATATGTTTAAGTACCCAAACAGAAATTTCAGGGTTGAGGTGTTTCCACTAATAAATAATGCTTTTTCATGATTTGGGGTGTGTGTAATGGTGGACATGAGTCTTATGTGATCTAATCACTTGGATATTAGGGTTTAATGAATTGAAAAGAGCTAATTTATTTTGGTTTAGTCCAGAGAATATACCAGAATTGCTTATCAATGATGATGAGTACTTTAACACGTGGAATAAGGATGAAGTTGAACATGATGGTTATGTGCATATTTTCATGAGTATTACTGACAGAATTCTTAGGTCTGGTGATGAATGTCCATCATTTTCTGAGGTCACAAACACTGTTGGGTGTTTACACCTATAAAGATGGTGAATAATTCATCAACTTCACCTAAAGATGGTGTTGAATTTTTTAATGTGAATGCTAACTCTAACATTATCTTTTCAACGTCCAAGAAGCATGTTGTGAATTCACCAAAGGTATAAGCTTCAAATAAGAAAATCTCAAGGTTAACAGTAATTAAGTCTATTGATGCCCAACAAAATATGAGTTTACCGAAGAGATTGTTTGTGAATAGTGGGGTTGACATGAGGATGCCTTTGTTTGGAATCAAAAAATTGTGGCAAATGTAGAGTGAAAATATTCAAATGGAAAATATGCATGAGGATGACTGTCATCCAATTGGTGATGATATAAGTCCAATTTTCTCTGATATTTAAGATACTGATATTGAAGTGGGTCATGTCAGAGAATCTGTCAACAACTATTTTTGACATAACGAGGGTGCAGAGTACACTACAATCTTTTTGTATCAATCTATACAACAGACACACCTTGTGTAATTTCTACCAGAAAAAATAATGGCCAAAGAATTACTCCAATAAGATGTAACTTGGTATATAGCCTAAGTTCGTAACTGAACTAACTATGTGATCGTATCAAGTAGATTAACACACACAAGTATTTTAACTTTAATTATAAAGATAAACAATGTAATGCAGATATAAAGTAAATCACACAACATACAGGATTTTGTTAACGGGGAAACTTCCTGGAAGAAAAACCCTAAGACTTAGTTAAGTTTTCAATACTCTCGGAGTTAAGCCGTTATACAAATTGATTACCACAACTTTGTGTATTTAAGACCAAGTAAACTACCCTCAGTTACTCAGTTCCTTTTATATCCTTGACCTTATAACCAATATAATCTATGCACATGAATCACAAAAAAAAGACAACTATCTTGAGTTGCTTCACATGCTGTGAAGACTTTCGCTCTCAACTCCTTTGGATCGTAACTCGAAATAGCAAAGGACTAAACCCGTTTTAGTAACCAAATCACTTATCAATCTCCCAAATCACTATTTGGATAAGAGATACAGTATAATAATGGATCTTCCATCAATATAAATTCCTTTGGTCAAATCAAACTAAGAAAATAATTATCGAAATAATTTATCTCGGTGAAGAAGCTCTGTCCAAGCAACTCTACGAGGAGAAGCAACTAGACAGTTTGTTCGATCTTTACAACAAGCATAAGTCTATCGAGATAAAATGCTTGTTGAGATCCCAGAGAATAAAGTGCGCAAGAATAATCTCAAAGATCGTAAACCATAAAAAAAAATAGAAGTCTTTAAGTCTTCAATCTTAAAAGATGCACAAACAACTTGATTCCCACTAATGATCAACTAAAAAAAACGGAGTCTGTTAATGTTGGTTGATCAAAAATTCTATGTGGATATCTTGAATCAGTAGATCTGTAATAGTCAATCCTCAAACAAACTTAAACGGTCTTAAATTAGAAGAGAATGATCTTTGAATAAACAGGTTTGACAGATCAAGGATAACTATATTGTTAGTCAATCAACTCAATTAACTGAAAGCTAAAGTAAAAATATCGATTTATTCTCCTACCAACGGTACCACTAAAAAATTCTTGATCCCAAAGAACACTTTAAATGAAAGAAACGTAAGAGATTTCACCGAATTAGATTATTCTCATATTCTACGAGTTAGCTTCCACGTAATCAATCAAGTAGCGTGCTTCAGGGAGGAGTTTGTAAGAATACTAGCTCCATTATTGATAGCGTTATTACCAAGGAATGTTTTAAAAAAAAGGTATAGACAATTCTGAAACTTCTCAAAGATATGTAAAGAATATTATTTTTGAAATTGACAAATATCGTTAGATCAATGCTCTGTTGAACTCGCAAGTTTTGTTATCTCAATCTTGTTATCAAAGTTAGATGCACAAAACTATATCTTAATTTCTAGTTTACTAAAGTCGAGTCTAGGAGTAGGTTTAGTTTATGGTAGTTGAGTATCAGACATCATTGAATAACCCTTGAAGATCGAAGACTGAAGATCAACGAAAATTTTTGGAGAATGTCATCAATAAATAGGTATGTGAAAATTGAACCATTCTATTCACTCACATGCATTACCATTCTATCTATATGAGACTATGTCGTATGAATTTTTAAACATATTCAAACAATAGGACATTAGCAATCTTTCGAAACAATTCATTGTTCAAGAACTATTTTTGTGCCATATATCATTTGGAAATTTCCAAAGCAGTGATATTTTACATCTATAACAAAGGGGAATGTTTCAAAACATCTTAAAAAGAGTTTTCAAAACGATTGAAATCTGGACTCAGGGTAGGTACAAATACCTAGCACGCATACCCTAGATATTTGAGGTTCTGAAATATATGTAGGTACACATACCTAGTACACGTACTGTTGTGTGACAGACCAAAAAATTATGCCTGAAGCGTCAGGGCACGCATGCCATAACTCCCTAATACGGCGCTCTAATGCTACTAACCGGGCCTAAACTTCTCTTCCCACCAGGCAAATACACGTCCATTTTTATTTTGCAAGCATGTTCGACAAGCATGATGCATCTAGAATTAGCTTCCATATCTTTCCAACTTACCCTGGTTCTGCGTAGGGTATAAAGTCATATAGGCTAATGGTGATGCGTTATTTCATGCATCATTGAATTTCGAGTCCTTTTTTCAGGCATAGTTTATGACTTGAACTTGCGCATAGGCCATTGTAAGCCTATTTATAGCTTCTTTACGTAGCTTAGGCACTGATGTTACTTGTGCCAAGGGTGCATCAATCAGGCTCATGTCATACTTGCCTTAGGTTTATACAAACTTCGCTAACTTGTGTACCGATATACCTTTCTTTCCTAGACATGCCTAATACGCTATTAGTTCATGTATACGTCGAACGGTTTTATAGGAAGTATGAGCATCCAAAGAATGGAATGCTACTCGCCTCATCAAGTATTGCAACAATCATATATTGCATCGCTTTTCCGAGCCATATGATATGAGTTATCTGTCTCAATCATCTCGCAATTAGATGGTATGAGCGACAACATTCTGGACCATCAAAGCTGCAACTCACTGCGGCTGCCCACGTTCCATCCTTAATAAGTTGAAGGGGATCAAACACTGAACCTAGTCCATCCTAGAAGGGATAAGAAACTTAAGACAACTCGTGTTGCAAGGCCATGGCCAATAAATAATGGCCTATTCCGCATAGGCCAAAAGGGAACTTTATAAATACATGCAAGAACATGCATTATTGGCCTTTTCCTGTTGGCAGGTCCGGAAGGGTGTATTAAATGAAGCAATGGAAACGCGGGCCTACAGTAATACCGCAAGTGCACGGTCGTCAGTTGTAGCTCGTGCAAGTACGGGTCGATCCACAGAGATTGGGTGTGTTTCGGAAGTGTTTTAGCTAATTGGGTTCTTAGATTTGCTTTGGGTTTAGAAGCCTTTTGGCTTAAATGGGGTTTTGAGTGCTAATGGGTTTGAATGCCCTTTGAATGAATTGGGCTTAGTGGGTTTGTTAAAGATAAAATGAACTGAGCTTGGGCTCAGTTATCTTTGAAGTGCAAATGGGCTTTGGTTCTAGAAACTGGTCTGAGCTTTGGGCTCAACAGTTCAACTATGACTTGGGCTTAACAGTTCACTTGTGAGTTGGGCTTAACAGTCCACTTGTGAGTTGGGCTTAAGACCTTGGACTCAGTTGGCCTTGGAAGGCAGCAGCAGCTGCAGAAAGGCAGCAGCAGCAGAAATGGATTGGCAGCAGCAGTGCAAGAACAATTGAAATTAGGCTAACCCAAATTGGGTGGAAACTTGGCTAGTCCAAGAACAGTTTTTACATCTCACATCACTTCCCTTTTATAGCTTACAAAATATCCAAATTTTCAGAAACCCTAAATTGGAAACCCTAATTTTTAAATTGGAAATTAAACTCACTCTCTGATGCAAATAGCCTCGACCCATGCTTGTACTTCTCCTCCTCTGCTAATCCTTTACTCGAACGCTGCTCCAATTTCCTTCTTCTCTCCACTGTGAAACCCTAGCTATGTTTGTCTTCTTGGTAGCATCAAAAATTAATGCTAAGAACAAGACAGACACGACTAGGGAAGAGGTAGGTGATGGTGGTGGCGTCCTTGTGGTCGTGGTGGAGATGGAGACGGCGGAGCAGACATGGCAGGGTCTGCCATGGTCGGGGAAGAGAAGAAATTTGGGGGAAATGAGTTTTGGGGAAGAAGAAGGTGGGTGTTTGTTTTGGGTCGATGGGTTTGATGCTTAGGGTGTTGAGCGGGTTCATCAAACTTTGATGTTTGGCGAGCTGAGATGTTGGATCATTGGATCTGAGTGGAATCGAACGGATAGATGGAAGGATGTGTGAAGCGACCGTCGGATTCTGAGGTGCAACGAAGTTAACGGCACCAGATGGAGTTAGGTACTGTAGTGTAAGGCGGAATCATCGGGATTTGATGCACAGGCATAGGAGCGACCGTTGGATTCAACTACCATCTAATCTGAAGGCTTGGAATTTCAGCGCTGTGGTGCTCGGCGAGACATCAGATTTTGATGCTTATGAAGAGCGACCGTCGGATGCTCCTGAGAACTGATCTGATGGCTGAGAACGGAGGCGCTTTTGTGTGTAGAAAATGAGGTTGTGCGCACCATTCTTCGCGGTTCCTTGCGTAATTTCTCCCGGCTTTTCACTACTTTTCTGCTCTTTTCGCTCCGCGACTCATCCGAACTTTATTTATTACCTAAAAATGCAAAATTAATTAATAAAATATTTATTCTTGAAAACAATGAAAATACAGAATATGGGATAAAATGTAGAATTAATGCGCAAAAGATGAGTTAAATGCCAACAAAAAGGGATAAATATATACAATATTTGGCACTCATCAAATACCCCCAAACCTGAATTTTACTTGTCCTCAAGTAAAACAAAACTAAGGAAATCCTAACTATACCACTGTCGCTGGTCTCTCGAATGCATTTAGCGTATGCACTAAGCCTTTTAAACCACTAAGTGTCCCTAGTGGACGAGTTGAAGTCTCGTGAAGGTTTACCAGAGGTGTGCCTACAAAACCTAAGGACAAAATATAAGCTCAGATTCCATCAAACGTGACATGTGCAAAACAGTTTAAGCTCACAGCAAAATGGAGATGTCAATCTAGCTATCGAAGGCACAATCCTAGCACTGATAACAAAAAGGACATGTGATAAGAGTGTAAAGTGTATCTACACATGTGTAAAGAAAGATCTGAAGTTATGACTACTAATCACCAAGAGATAGTTTCTCAGGCTAAGAACTGAGGTCGAAATCTAGCTAGCTGTCCGGACTTTACGAGAATTGTGAATGAGTTGGAGGTATTTCACAATTTCTCGCGTTGTACATCAATGGCATACACCCTCCTTGCTTATTACAACGAAACAACAAAATGACTATTTACATGACTCTTATTTACATTGACAAATCTCTTTTATTTTTGGAACAAGAGATGATGGAATTGATAAATACTTGATTTTTTTTTTTTTTTTTTTTTTTTTTTTTTTTTTTTTCTGAATATATACATCGTTTTTTTTTTTTTTTTTTTTTTTTTTTTTTTTTTTTTTTTTTTTTTTTTTTTTTTAACAAGGAAACACTTTTGATACATAACAAAAGAAACAAAAATTACATGACACTTTGCAAGAGGTAGCCCTTTTTGATGCACCCAGTTAAATTCGATGGTTGTTTTCTTAATGTAACCTCCACCTTCTATCCCAACCAACCAAAGAACAAGCTAGTCAAGTTTCGTTCAGTATTCTAAAGTGATTGGCAATCGTAACTTCCTATCCAACACCTTGAAGATCGAGGCCATACATGTATTGGTAGATCGTGCGCGTGCAAATTTCTTATCACTATGTGAATTGTGCTAGAATCAGGGTGCCTAAATATCTAGACTAAGACTCCTAATAAAAATACATATTTGCACAAGAGTCAACATTTCAAGGTAAATGAGCTCCATTTTTTATGATTTTTCATTTTTTTAATTTTTTTGAATTTTGATTTTTTAATTTTTTTTGGAATTTTTCAATTTTTTCAAAAAGAAGGAGTTTTGTTTTCAATTATAGCATATTCATGGCATCTACTCTATACCCCCAAACCTAAACTAAACATTGTCCTCAATGTTTCAAAATATGGAAAGAATTAAAACAATATATGGAAAGGGACATGCTGAGTAGAGTAAAAGGAGAGAGAATACCCGATTTCGGCGAAAGCAGAATTAAAACTCCGTTATTCAAGGCAAAAATCCAACATATTTCAGCCGAGATCATATTGGATTAGCAAAATATATACAAAAGGAACAAAAGGGTTTTTAAAATTTTATCTACTGGATTATATACAAAAAATTCACCATACACTAACAATCTAAAGAGTTGAGGATCAACCCAAAAGACGAAGTGTAGACATTTCAACAGCTTCACACAATAATAACAGGAAAGAAACGCAAGTGAAACTGTGAAACAAAATGAGCTACCCCCAAACCTGGATTTTACAGAAGATATAATTTTGAAAACAAAATCGCGCAGTTTTGGGGGTTCATCATGCACAAGGTCTAGCTCAAATGAACTGTGCTAGGGACGGGCAAACATGCTATTTCCAACTGTGGTTCCTCAAATGTATTATATTTGGAAGCAAAATAGTCCAAGAGGACTTGGGAAGCACACAGTTCCAAACCTAGGTTGGGCATTCTCAGAGAAATTGGTTTTATAATATTGGTACAAACCAAATCTAGGTTGGGTGGAAGGCCATCAGATTGTGACTTAGGTAGAAGAATAGGCATATCATTATCAATCAAATCAAAATCTTCTAACTCATCTACACATGTCACATCATGCTCACAATCATCACTCACATTGGCAAGTTCACACTTAGAATCATCAACATCATCAACAGATTCATTCTCATGCATCGGCAAATCAGGAGAAATATCACAATGTGACCTAGGTAGAGAATCAGACACATCAAATATATTTTCATGCATATTAGTGTCTACAGAAGATTCAACTATTCCTATGTCATGCTCATCTTCACAGAATAATTGTACGAATCCCATGTCAATATCAAAATCATATGAATTACAATGAGTATTAGAAAAAACAACATTCATGAAGGTCGAGGGCGAGAAGCCATATGTTATTGAACCAACAGGTTCCACAATATTTTCATGTTCTTCTAACACATCATCATAATCATCATACATCATCATGGTAGCATGCATATTGGTCCTCATTAAAAGTGGTGGTGTCGTTAGTCGATTCATGTTCCTCTAAATTAGGTTCATATTCAACATTATTTATATGAATGGGACTAGACACTTCATTAGGGACAACATACATTTCCTCATGAATTTCCTCCTTTTGTAGGTGAAGCAAAATCTGATCTAAATATGCCTGAATTCGTGATGTAGATCTATCGAAGTTTTGCTCACTAAGTCTGAAAGCTTCTGTGGTGGAGTCTAAATTCATGGGAGTACAAAATTCTTCATGTTCAAATTGTGGTGATTGGTACATGTGTGCATGGTCATTAGGGTTTATAAAAGATTGATCGCAACCCTCAAAGGATTGATTATGGTCCCAATGACTACCATTCTCACAATTTATGGGCATTTCATACCTTGGATTTTCTCTAGATTGCCTAAAATTATGCAAAATATGACAATTCTCAACAGGGTGGTCTAAACTACCACATGCGGGACATGCATAGATTTCAGGTTGCCTAAGAAAATTAGATGTGACAGATTCCTCATGTGATTGCATTTCTAAAGCTGTGATTCGAGCTTCTATTTGATCCATAAGTGATGATTGTGTGAGTGAGGCACTAGCAAAATGTTCATTTTCACGTTGCGATGAATGATGCATGTATGAATAGTCATTAGGGTTCATGTATTGCGGCTCGGGACTTTGAAAATGTCCATAATAATTCCTATGACTATTGACATCATGGTCCGTGGAAGGTTCATAACGTGGCATATGCCCATAAGCAAGTTCTCTAAGAGTTTTATTTCCATCCCCAGGAGCAGACCAATATCCAGACATGATTGGCTCAAAAGCTAAGTAACTATGTTACAAAGCTCAGAATTTGGTTTTTAAAGGGTTTGGATTTTTGGGAAAAATTTGGTTTTTAAAGGGTTTGGATTTTTGGGAAAAATTTGGTTTTGGTGGGAGACATTTGAAAATTTGGTTTAAAATGGGAGTAAAAATAAAAATTTGGTTTAAGATGGGAGCAAGTAAAAATTTGGTTTTAAAATTGGGAGCAAAGTAGAAATTTTTTTTTTTTTTTTTTTTTTTTTTTTAAAGAAAAATAAAATTAAAAAAAATAAAATTTGGTTTTTGAATGGGAGCAAGCCCACTGTGCAAGCCTCTAATGAAATGGAAGGAAGGCTGCGGCCCACAATCGGTTATCAGCTGGGTTTAAACCCAGAGTCCAAAATACAAGTCCAATGGAAAATTTAAACAAGCCCACACAAAATAAATACAAGCCCACAAATTAAACAACAAGCCCAAAATAAATTATTACAAACCCAAAATAGAAAAATAAAAAGCCCAAAAAATTGGGTTAATTATTACAAGCCCACAATTAAAAAATTGGAAGCCCACAGGTTGGGTTCTCTCAATGAATGGGTTTAGGCTTACCTTTTTAGCACAGCCCAGCTGCTCTGATATTGTTGCAAAAACCCAGTTGGGTTTTGGTTCTTTTCCTTGGTGGCGTCCCAGCAGAGGAAAAACAGGTTCAGAATCAGCAGGTCCAATAGCAAATGAAATGAAGCAGATGCAGATGCAAATGCTATGAATGAAATACAAAATAGCTAAAAAAACACAGATAAAACACAGCACCAATCCCCGGCAGCGGCGCCAAAAACTTGGCAGGTCCGGAAGGTGTATAAATGAAGCAATGGAAACGGGGCCTACAGTAATACCGCAAGTGCACGGTCGTCAGTTGTAGCTCGTGCAAGTACGGGTCGATCCACAGAGATGGGTGTGTTTCGGAAGTGTTTTAGCTAATTGGGTTCCTAGATTTGCTTTGGGTTAGAAGCCTTTTGGCTTAAATGGGGTTTTGAGTGCTAATGGGTTTGAATGCCCTTTGAATGAATTGGGCTTAGTGGGTTTGTTAAAGATAAAATGAACTGAGCTTGGGCTCAGTTATCTTTGAAGTGCAAATGGGCTTTGGTTCTAGAAACTGGTCTGAGCTTTGGGCTCAACAGTTCAACTATGACTTGGGCTTAACAGTTCACTTGTGAGTTGGGCTTAACAGTCCACTTGTGAGTTGGGCTTAAGACCTTGGACTCAGTTGGCCTTGGAAGGCAGCAGCAGCTGCAGAAAGGCAGCAGCAGCAGAAATGGATTGGCAGCAGCAGTGCAAGAACAATTGAAATTAGGCTAACCCAAATTGGGTGGAAACTTGGCTAGTCCAAGAACAGTTTTTACATCTCACATCACTTCCCTTTTATAGCTTACAAAATATCC
The DNA here is from genome assembly GCF_003573695.1 of Papaver somniferum. Classification (NCBI taxonomy): domain Eukaryota; kingdom Viridiplantae; phylum Streptophyta; class Magnoliopsida; order Ranunculales; family Papaveraceae; genus Papaver; species Papaver somniferum. The sequence goes on from NC_039363.1 coordinate 55,474,543, forward strand.
AAATTTTCAGAAACCCTAAATTGGAAACCCTAATTTTTAAATTGGAAATTAAACTCACTCTCTGATGCAAATAGCCTCGACCCATGCTTGTACTTCTCCTCCTCTGCTAATCCTTTACTCGAACGCTGCTCCAATTTCCTTCTTCTCTCCACTGTGAAACCCTAGCTATGTTTGTCTTCTTGGTAGCATCAAAAATTAATGCTAAGAACAAGACAGACACGACTAGGGAAGAGGTAGGTGATGGTGGTGGCGTCCTTGTGGTCGTGGTGGAGATGGAGACGGCGGAGCAGACATGGCAGGGTCTGCCATGGTCGGGGGAAGAGAAGAAATTTGGGGGAAATGAGTTTTGGGGAAGAAGAAGGTGGGTGGTTGTTTTGGGTCGATGGGTTTGATGCTTAGGGTGTTGAGCGGGTTCATCAAACTTTGATGTTTGGCGAGCTGAGATGTTGGATCATTGGATCTGAGTGGAATCGAACGGATAGATGGAAGGATGTGTGAAGCGACCGTCGGATTCTGAGGTGCAACGAAGTTAACGGCACCAGATGGAGTTAGGTACTGTAGTGTAAGGCGGAATCATCGGGATTTGATGCACAGGCATAGGAGCGACCGTTGGATTCAACTACCATCTAATCTGAAGGCTTGGAATTTCAGCGCTGTGGTGCTCGGCGGAGACATCAGATTTTGATGCTTTATGAAGAAGCGACCGTCGGATGCTCCTGAGAACTGATCTGATGGCTGAGAACGGAGGCGCTTTTGTGTGTAGAAAATGAGGTTGTGCGCACCATTCTTCGCGGTTTCCTTGCGTAATTTCTCCCGGCTTTTCACTACTTTTCTGCTCTTTTCGCTCCGCGACTCATCCGAACTTTATTTATTACCTAAAAATGCAAAATTAATTAATAAAAATATTTATTCTTGAAAACAATGAAAATACAGAATATGGGATAAAATGTAGAATTAATGCGCAAGAGATGAGTTAAAATGCCAACAAAAAGGGATAAATATATACAATATTTGGCACTCATCACCTGTGTTGCGCCATGGTGGCGCATCACTAGTTCACAACGCCACAACTTTGATGCCTAAGCATCATAAAGCTCTCTTGACCAAGCCATGTGCTAGAATGATGTTTAGGCATCATATAGGCTAAGCTATGAAGCTTTAGGCACATCTCCCTTATATGCACCTTCAACCAACTACCCCTCCGTATATATATTTTTATTGACATTTTTACAAATCAAAGTTGGGAAGCACTTTGACGTGCTTTCTTCACTATTCATGGTCGCTGCCATGTAACTTCGAATAAAGCGCGATGATAGTTGTGTTTCCATTTTGGCTCATAGGCCAATTTCAATATTGTGAACTGATAGCGCAGCATTCCCTCAGACAGTTTGCTCTGGCATAATACGCCATTGTAGCGCGTTATTGGATTTTAGCCAATATCTTGCGCAATGCACTATGATAGCGCTACTTTGCTCAATGATATCCTCCCTACAACATGATGCACTATTTGGTGCGACATTGGCACTTGGAAAATATAGCTTGCGTATTGCGCCATAGTGGCACATTATTGGCTCTAGGCCAATGTAACTCATGTAATGCACCGTGATGGTGCAATATTGGTCCTTGGATAATATAGCCTACGCAATGCATCATACTTGACCCTAGGCAAATGTTCCTATTAACACACAATGTGAGATTGAGATGAGGCTTCTTTTCAGTCCAATGACGCATCTTTGAGCATGCGCCATGGGAAAAATGCGGGTGTTACACGTTGTGTTCTGAATTTGTGATTGGGTGCAATACGCATATTATGGTGACCTGAGTTCGTGAATTGCTTAAAGGTATGCATAGCTAGTACGAGTATTATGGTGATCGTTGTCGTATGCGTCAAAAATAATTACACTTTCTCACTCACAAAATATATAATGAAGTACTATGTAATAAAGGATCATAGAGGACTAAGATTGTTATATGTTTTGGTTTCCTATAAATAACAAAGGGGATATTTTCTGATTTTTATTAAACTAAACTAACAAAGAAAAGTAAACAAGCAAATCAGTAAGATGAGGATATTGGTCAAGGATTAGTTTTCATTCACAAACATGTATTCGAAACAATAATTAGAATTGATATTTATCCTCTCTTTATCAAAATCCCTAAGATACCTTGATCGCAAGAATATACCGTTAATTTCCTCTTGTCATCAACAAACACATTAAAAGATGCGAGTATGAATTCTATCTAAGAGAACGACCTAACGTGGAAAGCGCACTAATCAAGTTTAATTCCCTAGATGCATTAAGTTCTATGAAATCAGGCCAATCAAAGCAATCGAACGTGTAAAAGCACTAATCCGATTTAACAAAGGTTATGATTCATATATGATTACAAGGATATATCACTATAAGCTATAACCATATTTATGCTACTTGCAATCAGGAATTATCACTTTTGCGTATAATAACCCTAATCTAGCAGACTCGACCAAACAAGCATTCAAATTATGTAACATTATTAATAGTGAATCATAAACGACAAAGAATTGAGACAAAACTAAATCATTGCACAAAACCCATGTTTTGAAATCCAACTCATTCCTTAACCAATAATAAATTAAGTATTCATAGCAATGAGTTCATAACAAGAAGAGAAAAGAAAATCTATCATGTTGTAAACCTAGAAAACAAGTAGCAGAAGATAATAATATACTTTCCCTGCCTTCCAAATTATAATTCTCGGTTAAAACTATCCAACCCATAATTACAGCTACCATTCAGGCCTCAAAAAAATCATAAAACCATTAAATATTTGGTCTTTGGCCTGTCATCTCCAGATAACGGACAACCTATTCTCTTTTTCAATCACTTCTTCCAACTGCCGACCATTCACCCCTGCAATTAACATTTACATCCATTCACAAACACCATTTTATTCACTGACTGTTGTCCTAACATACATCTAACTCATGACGTTGCACCATCAGAGTCAACTAACACAATCACCAGCTCTTAGCTAACTCAGTCATATCTCCTCTATTCAACATCTCAAATCAAAAGCAGCAGCTCAGCTTCTAATTCAGTTCTCTTTGTCGCAATCACTGAACCTTGGCTAACACCAGCACCACATCTTATTTCCAGCTCCATTTGAATGTTGTCAATCACATCCTTTACCAATTTATTGCGTCAACTGATTCTTATTTTTAACTGCATACAACTCACTCCCTTTCAACTCACATACCACCAAAGACTCAAGCCAACGCTATCTCCTCTTTCTTCCTTGCACCAGCCCATCCAAGCAAATACTTCACTTCCAGCTGCTTCTCATCTAGTAAATGCAGTTGCAACTCACTCCAACTTTTTGTCTCTTCTAAACAGCATCATCATTGCAACACACTTCATTGCCTTTAGCTCCATCTTCTTCTGCAAATTATTCCGTTACTGCACCAACATTCACCAGCTACAACTGCATCTTCTCACATACCAACAACATCTCAATTAAACCATCTTCTCAAATTCGTTGTACACTCCATAAATATACCACCAGCTTCTTCCAGTCTCAATTTCGGGCAAGCCCAATTATCTCTTCTGTTGCTTTGACCTAAACAACCTGAACCCATCATTCACTTGTTCTTCTAGAGACCATCATCAATCTCCATTTCATTCTTGTTTGAATCTATGAAATCCTTTTAAGATTCATCATCGTCAAAGGAAACAGCGCCACGAGATTTTCTTCCTTTTATGCTTCAAAATCCCCATCTTCTTATGATTTTCATCTCTTCAACTCGATGGCAGCTTCACAACGACCACCATATCTCTCATATTTACTCGTCTTCTAAATATCAGCCATATCTCGAGTCTCAGATTTACAAAAGCAGCTTCCTACGGCTCAAATCATCCATGAATTCTTCAATCATAATCATCCGGAGCTCCTCTGTTGAATCCAATTTTCGGTTCTCTGAGATACAACGCCTCCTTCTTTCTCTCTCGATTTTAGGTGAATGATAATCTAGGGTACATTATTTGTATGTCCCTACTTTTGACACCCAATAAATATGTCCTTATACAACAATAAATATATTACCTACTTTTTAATAACCTTATCCATTTAAAATTAGATTACCTTAATACCCTCACCCATATAATATTTTTCTTTATTTTAAAATGGAACAAATTTCTTCCTCTACCACTTCACCACCACCAACATTCAACTACCACTCCACCGCCAATGTTCAACGACAACCACCTACCAACCTCGCCACCACTAATATTCCACCACCACTCCTTCAGCACCACCATCACACCACCACCAGTCCTCCACCACCACTAGTCTGTCACCGTCATCACCACTAGTCCGCCACCACTGGTTCAGATATTTTTGTGTCAACAATATAGTTGATCCAAGTAAAAATAAAACCAACAGTATAAATTGATCCAATTTAGGGGATCGACAATGGTAGTTGATTAAAAAAAATGATCAACAGTAGAAGTTTATCCAATTTAGGGGATCAACAATGGTAGTTAATCCCCTAAATTGGATCAACAATAAAAGTTGATCCATGTAAATGAGTGAACTTGGCGTGAGCCGAACACGTATCATCTGACATGGAGTCAGTCATGCTACCATTGCACCACAAGTTCAACATTGGAAAAAATTTACAAGATTTTAACTACAAGCATGTTTATACTTATCCAAGGAAATATTGTCAACAATAGGAGTTGAAAGGATCAACAACAGTAGTTGATCCCATAAAAAAATGGGTCAACAACAACAATTGATCTCATAAAACATATAAACAACACAGTTGATCATCACTTGTATCTTCATAAACAACAACAACTTCATCTCCTTCATTGCAGTAGCCACCAACATCATCTTCTGCTTGCTCCTATTTCAGCCGCAACAAACACCACTGCAACACATAGATTTATAACACCATTCAAAGCAACATTTGTCACTGCCCTAAAATTCATCTAATTTTGAATCTGCCCAACTGCACCCTAACATACATCTATTTATCTCTAATCCATTCGGACATTAATTAGCAGAAATTTAGCTATACTAAACAGAGACTCATTCTTCCACCATCTGCAGTTTCATATCCACCAACAAAACTATCAACCATCATCTACAATCCATAGCAGCAATCGCCACTGTCTACTCTGAAGATTCAACACCAATTCGAACCATCCGAACCAATTGAGCAGATACCAAATCCTAAATCAAATCTCCATCTCGTCAGATCTGATTTTGAAAATTAATCTTCAAAATCCCGAACTAGTTGGCAGCGACGAAGGTGGTGATAGTTGCAGAGCTGGTGACGATGAATATGGTGGTGGTGGGAGTGGTTTGGTTTGATTTGATTTTCAATCAATGAACTCTCTCTCTCAAATCTCAAATCTAAATGATTCATTAATCAGGTGTAAATATGGAGATTTAGATGGTGACTAAGGAGGTGGTGGTGGTGGTTATGGTGATGGTAATGGTGGTGTTGGTTTTTGAAAAGGCGAGGGTACCCAAATATACCTCAACTTAAAACTTTTCCTACCTATAAGTCTTTTATCCGAAAATGATTGTCTATGGACTGAGTCGAGACAATACAACCAATCGGTTCACACTTCGTGTGATCGTCTATGGATACGAGATCGAGACAATACAACAACGAAGTATGTTTACTTGATACAAAGGTTCGAACTTAACCAAACACAATAGGATTGCTTATCAAGTAAATAGGAATTAACGTTTGTGTAATTTACTTTAATTATAATAAAACAATTATAATGCGGAAAATAAAATTAAATGACACAACAAGATTCTGTTGACGAGGAAAACTGCAAATGCATAAAAATCCAGGGACCTAGTCCTGAATTGAATACTCTCAGGATTAAGCCGCTACACAAAATTACACTAACTTCGTATAGTTGATACCAAGTAACTAACCCTACAGTTCACCTAGTTTCGTTTGTATTCCCACGCCTCCAACTTATAAATAAGTCACGTACTTGGATCAATCCCTTTGGTTCGTATTCCAAACAGTAAAGGAACAAGAAATCTGTTTGGTATCAACTCTATTCAACCAAGTGATATAAGTCAGACAAAGGCTCTTCCGTTTATCTCAACATAAACTCCTTCGTCAGGTCTAGATTTATCTTATGTTCAATCACCCAAAGGTAATCGATTAAGATTAAGCCAACAACACCTTTAATCCGAAGAACCGTGTTGATGCAGATCTACTCAATTAATCAATCCAATCTACCACAAGGATAAACCGATTATTAATTGGATCCTCTTTTACCGAAACAAGTATTGTGCACACCAAAGATTGTAAAACCAAAGTCAGATCTTCAATATCTTCTTTGTCTTCAAATCTTCTTAAGTCTTCAATAAAAACATGCACACAATCACTTGAATCTCTTGTGATCAATCACGCACAGAACGGAGTCTGTTAACAATGGATTACCACAAGATTGTCTTTAGAACTAACAACAGTCTAAAGATCCCTGTCGAAACTCTGAACTAGTATGAGTGAATCTTATATCAGAATAGAAGATTCTCAAGAATAAACAAACTAGGTGCAATCATATTTCAACCACCGTTAGTCAATCAAATCAATCGAAAACAAAGATAAACTGCAATTATCTAGTTTCCCACCAACGGGTCGCGCTAGAGCTTCTCAATCCCAAAGAAGACTTTAAACTGAGCAGCCGTAAGAGATTTCACCTAATAAGATTACTCTCCTCTCCGATAGGCGGCTACACCACTAACAACAATAAAAGAGTAAATATGTTGTTACGAAGGATTAGTTTGCTAGAAAGGAAAACTTCGTGTATTTATAGACAAGGAAGTTTGGACACCAAGGAATTTCCTAAACCGAAAATATTCTCAAGATATTCATTAAAGCACAAATTCGGTTTCCATAATTCCTGGAAATGCTCTGTCCAAAAATAACGATCGAAATCTCTCGGAAAATCTAATTAGTAAACGCACATTACTAATTCTATAATTTCCCTACAAAATGAAATTAATAACCTTAATTAAAATATTCTTAACTTACTTATGTTTCGATCCCGGGATTCTCTTCCCTTATCCGTTAAGGAATATCTTTGAACAATTATAGAAATAAACATTCACAGCACGTGTTCAAAGTTTGTCGACATCTTTACTTTGTAAGTTCTCTTTCACACTTACAACCTTGAAACCGATTTGCCACACTTCCAAAAAAGTTTAGAATTGGTTCATCTGACTTTCAAGAACTATGTGATTGATCAAACCAATATTCAATCCCAATCATGGGTTTAATGGTTCTACCAAAACAAGTTTCGGTTCTACCTCCATGTGAGTACTACGCATAGTCACACTAGCTTCCCAAAGATTCGGTTGACTAGGTACTAGGATCGGTTCTCCACATATATATGGTATCTAACTTATATGTGTTGCACATGTCTATGGGATCGGTTCCCCTTTCTGCTATAAACCTTGTTGCACCCCCATACAAGGATCGGTTCCCCTTGATGTACTGCACCCCTTACAAGGATCGGCTCCCTTTCCCTTACTAGGATCGGTTCCCTTTCCCCAAGGTCAGACATAATCTGATCATACCACAGGTGATTACTTAAGATTGATTTTACTAATAAAAGTTATACCAATACATAAGTCGGGACTTTGTGAATAGTTCTACCAAGAACACAACAAGTTGTGAGCGGTTATACTCTATCATACATATTGGTTGTTCATAAGCTATGCAATGAATAACAAAACCAATAAATCCTGGAAATTTCCTTTTCGGTTCACAAACAAGTTTATGAACTTACTTCCTTAGAACACATGTAAACATTGTTCCCTAGGATGAAATCCTCACCTCATACCCATACATAATCACAATAGCATTCAAATGATTATGGCGATGTCTTATCTATAAATTTTAATGGTTAAGCAATAAACCTCGTATTGTATTCCTTAATATTATGTCTATCTAGAGTTCATATATGCTTCGCATTTATGTTTTCAATATGCACGACTTGGAAAGATACGTTAAGGAATGAAACAGTTCAAGTCAAATATCACTAACCTCAAGTGGAAGGGTGATTGTTGTCGTTGTAGCTCCTTGCTTCTTCACATCTTCAAGACTTCTCAATACTTGTAATGTCTCATATCCTAATATTTTCAAGCTAACATATACGAAGTTTAACTCTAGTACATAATCAAGCGACTATTAACATGAGTTTTGATTCACTAAAATATGACAACCAAACTTGACATACCAATGCTTGGTGGGTTCAAGCGAGCAATGCTCTAACAGTTGTGGTGGCGACGGAGATGGTAGTGGTGGCGGCAGCGATGAAGATGCTTTGTTGGTTCGTGTTTTTATCATAAGTGGAGAAGAAGTTGAAGTATATAACACATATAGGTTAAAAATGGAAACTATGAGAATTACGATTTTAGATAAAATTTCAAGTGTGCCACCAGGGATATTTCTGAAGTCTGTTAGGGATATTTGTGAAGGCCCATCAGAAGGAGGGACAATAATTCAATTTCCACGGTTTCTGGAAACACAAAATTGGTCAATTAATCCAATAACGATATTTCCACGATAAATTGATAATTAGAAAAGTGAAATTTAGGGTTGTTGTAGGAAATGGAAAAGGTGGATATAGACACTCAGGAGAAGTAGATAATGGGTACCCAGGATGATTCTAGGCACCCACTTATTAGATAAGGACCACCAAGGATATCTGCCGGCTGCGGTAGTTATCCCGTATCTTTTTCTTGGCTCCGCTCCCAATAACAATTGCACACAAAATGACATTTTTCCCTTTATGCTCAAAGTTGATGATTTCTCTTTTTTTTTTTGCTCCAAATGATTCCGCTGCACTTAATAAACTCAAAAGCAAACATAAGATACATAATTTACAAGAAAATTCGCAAAGAAAGCATAAACAATAGATAAATATCAAGGTGTTTATGACACCTATCATGTGGCTCCCTGAATTCGCGAAGTGTCTCATAAGTATGCGTACCATTTCGCGTACCTACACAGTACGAATCAAGCAGATGCTCACAGACTATTTTCACAAATATGTTTAGCATTTGTACGACTATCATAAATACCTCTAAGACATCATTAATCACTAAATCACTTTGTGTGTGTGCATCATGATTCAAGCCTTAAGTGTTAAATGACCACGATACTGCCTATAAGTTCGAAAGGCATATTTTCCATGAACTGTCATTATACACTATTCTTATACCCGGATGATAGTGTATATCTTTTATGTAATTTTATGACAAATTTGTCACATGTTTACATGAACTCCTAACAAGAGTTTCATCTAAACAGAAAAATTCTTTGCTTGAATCTCAAGTTATCTTAGCTTGAATTCTAAGAAACCCTCGGTCTTAAAAGTCTATAAATAGAGAGACTTGAACAACTAGGAAATTCAAAGCTTGACACTTTTATGTCCTAGTTCTTTGCTAGAGTCATCCTCTATGAACCTAGGTTTCCCGTGAGAAACATAATTAGATTTATGGCTTAAAGACTCTACTTAGGGATTCGTGAAGCCAGATCCGACTATCTTTACCCTGATAGTTCGTGTATCTTGACTTATTCATTATGTTATCGATGTTTTAATAATCTCTTTCAGGAACGAGATAGATAAAAATTACAAAGTTCTTTTCGTCTCATACTCTGTGATTCCTCAAGATAGATATATAAAACTCTTCTTAATTAATCGATTTAAGATTGTTCTTGAGAGGTGGTTAATAATCCATGATTCTCAGATAAATGAGTATAAGTGTTCTAGATTTATGAAGTTTGCTAGCTTTGTCTGTTGCAAACATATTTCCAAGCCTTGATCTATTCTATCTAAAAAAAATCAAATAGGATTATATGTTAGAGACAGATTGGTATCAAAGGTCTTCACTTAGGCAGAGGAAAATTTTAGGCCGTAAAGGACGTCAGGTAACGGAATAAATTTCATAGAGCTTTGCGATGTCCAAGAGAACGTAAACAACACGACTGCAACTGATTGCTTGGAGGGTGAATTGGTCTCAACTACATTCCATTCTGAAGTCTGATAGTATACTAATGTATATAGCGTCTTAATACAGTTCGGTGCTCAAATCTGGACAAGGTCCCGAGGTTTTTCGGCAGGTGCAGTTTTCCTCGTTAACAAAATTTTTGGTGTCTTGTGTTTTTATTTTTCCGCATTACATTATTTTATCTTTATAGTAGGATTAACACAAGTAGTATATACTCAATTCTAGTAGATAAGTACATATTAGTTGTGATCAATTATGAAACAACGTTCTTGTAGAATTTGTATCTTGAAAGATAGATAAGAAGTTCATACTTGGAAGAATTCGGATCCGATTATTTGGATATGACTAGATTGATCTTAGATATTGACTTTTTTGATAGTCCAAATACTCTTATAAACAATCAGATTCACGTACTTTGTTGTCTTGACTTTTTTAGTGTGAAGAGAAAGAGATATAAACTTTATATACATATTGTTCGAGGATCATTAAGTCGGTCTACTTGCAATTGTATTATGTTTTGTCCATATAGGTTGCCGAAGGAAAAAGTTGGTGGTGTACTTGATACCCTCTCCTTTTCAAATATCATCTTTAATCCAAGTATTAAATTGAAGTCACTCATGCATGGTTGGAAATTAATATTAGCTGGCATACTTCAATATACTTTTCTAACATATTAATTAGAGATATGCAAATCTCTAGGATATGGTAAGCATATATATTTCGATATCATGAAGAAAAAAAAATATTGAAAATCGGTTTAAGGATCTTACCCTGAGTACTAAGGATAACATTTGAACATTAAAATATACCAGTTTAGCACATGTTCAAATCATTATGGAGATATCTTATGAACATTCCAAGTTCAATCCATGTACATCTCGATGTTTGTAGAAACCCGAAGATAACAAGCATATTGAAAATCCAAAACAATATTTAACTCTCTTAGGATTGGTCCCAAACTTATGAACAAACATGGTTTCAACTTTCAACAACTAAACGAGTTTCGCAAGTCTACTTATTAAACTATGTTTCTGAAATTTCTTTCAAAAACATAATACCAAGGTTTGAGTTCATATGGAAGTTCAATACACTAAATAATAACGAATTACCAATTAGGGAAATATCAATTCACGAAGTCCATGGATAAATTATACTTCATAACTCATATATTCAAGTAATACAAAACAACTAGTATATCATTCCTTGATATTTTAATCATAGTATAATGACCAAGTCACCAATACTAGAAACAAGTAAACAGACTTTTATTTCTTGTGTTATGTTTTCAATAAATACCGACTTGGAAGAATTGTACAATTCAAGTATGTTGTTACTAACCTCGAACTGAAGAATGATGTGTTCATTGATGTCGATACATCTCCAGGTTCTTCATGAGTAAAGTGAGCAAGTCTCAACATTTTTATGTTCCTAATATTACCTAACGAAGTTGATTCTAGTAATCAAATCAAGTAGCTTCGAGTTTTGAAATTAAATTTGACAACCAAACTTGACATATCAATGCTTGGCTGGTTCCACCGAGCAATTCTCTAAAAATTTTGGTGATGACTTCTGGAAATTTTTTGAAAAGCCAGATAATGTTGTTAGCTTATATATATCAGTAATACTGTAACACTTTTGGACATTCTTTTGAGAGATGAAGTATGACCAAAAGAGGTGGCAACTATGCATGTTGTGGGACTGCAAAGCAGAAAAAGGTGCTGAAAGAGATGTGGGTGAAGAAGTCATATAAGAGGAACAAAAGTCCTACTCTATAGGAAGTAAGAATGTTAGGAATGTTGTTAGGAGTAATAATTTGTTTCTTGTTGGTTTAGTGGGGACTCATATACAGTTGCCAAATGTTGATAGAATGAAAAGTAGAGTTTGTCCTTCTTGAAATAGTTAGATAATTACTTTCATAATAATGATGGTAGAATGGGTTGAATGGGATCCTGAAGTGTAAAAGGTCCCTCTTCTTACAGTTCTGCCCAAGTTTTGATAATGCTCTTCTTCCTCGAGGTAAAAATTATGTTTTTACTTTTGTGTATGGTGATAATAACATGATAATGAGGAGATACCTTTGGACTGATTTAGTTGGTTTTACTTTTGTTAATAATATACCTTTGATAGTTTTAGGAGATTTTAATTCTATTTTGGAGCCTTTTGATATAATTAGTAGAGTTGTTGTGACTGCTACTCAGTATACTGATTTTTGGGAGTCTTCTCAAGCTTCTCATTTATATAATTTGTCTTATACTGAGTGTTTATCCTTGGAGTAATCAACAAGAGGGGGTTGATAGAGTTGCTGCTGAAATTGATAGAGTAATGGTAAATATATAATGGGTTTTTCTTTTTTAGGATTCAATGGCTGAATTTATAGTTCATGGTGTTTTGATAGTAGTCCCTCCGTGGTCACTTTTTTTTGAGGGTAGGGCTCATGGGCCACCATCTTTTAAGTTATGCAATTTCTTAGCTGATGACCTTAAGTTTTTGAAAATTGTGTACATAGTTTGGAGAGAACCTGTTGGGGTAGTCCTATGCTAGTCTTGGTTACTAAACTTAAGAGAGTGAAGAGAAAACTGATATAGTGAATGAAGGCTAATTCTAAACTCTATGAAAGTGGAAGCTAAGGAGCTACTATGCAATTATTGCAATTGCAATTACAAGAAAGACTTTTATGTGTTGATACTGCTAGAGATGAAAAAGTAGCAATGGAGAAATTTTCTTTGTCTAGACATGATAAATATTTAGCTAAACAAAAATCTAAGTTAAAGTGGATGGATGTTGGTGATTCAAATGTGAAACTCTTTTATAGCTTTATCAAAGAGATGGGATCAAGAAACAATATTCTTATCTTACAAGCAAGATCTGGAAAGAAGTTGGCAGATGATAAATATATTTATGGTGATTGTGTTGATTTTTAAAAGAAGTTGTTTAATGTTTCCGAGGGTTCTCAGGAAACTGTTACTATTATGAATTCAGTTCATGTTGATAAGCTTTTGGGAGATATTGATGTTGAGAAGTTGGTTAGTCATGTTACTAGAGCTGAGGCAGTTTATGCTCTCTCTAGTATTAATTCTTCAAATTCCCCTAGGCCTAATAGGATTTTGAGCTATTAATTTTAAGTGGCTTGGCCAATTTGAGGCGATGATTTTGTCTCTGCAATTTATTTATTTTTAATAAAAGAAAGATGCTCAAGGAGATGAATAACATTTTGTTACTCTTGTTGCAAAAGTTGAAAATCTTGTTTCTGTTAGTGATAATAGGCCAATTTTTGTTGTAATGTCATTTATAAATGTATTACCAAGATTTTTTCCATCATAATGAAGTGTGTTACAAGGGATTTGGTGAGCTTCAACCGATCTGCTTTTATTTCTTGAAGGTCAATTCAGGATAATATTATGCTTGCTTATAAGCTTGTGAATTATTTCTGGAATGAGTTTTTAGGTGTGATTTGAATATAATTTTGAATAAAGCTTATGATTAACGGAGTTGTGAGGTTATTTCTGGGGCTTTGAAGAAGTTTGGGATTCCGGTGGAGTTCATTCGTTGGGTCCATTTATATATTTTTTTCTTCAAAATTTTCTATATTGGTAAATGGCTCCCATGTGGTTTCTTAGAGCCAAGCTAGTCGTAAGACAAGTTTGTCCTCTTTCTTCCCACCTATTTATGATGGAGATGGATATATTTAGTGTTATTCTTCATGGACAAGTTTTGAAAGGGAGCTATAATTTTCATCTTATATGGAAGTCAACTATTTTGACTCGTTTATGCTTTGCTGATGATGTGCTTATCTTCTTTAAAAGGTCTTTTGTAGTTGCTGGGGGTGGTTAAGGATTCCCTTGAGGTGTTTAATAGATGCTCTGGTTTGGAAGTAAGTGTTCGGAAATCTTGTTTGTGTTATTCTGGCGTGTATGAGGATGTGATGCAACTTATTATTCAATGTGTTGGATGTAAAGAGATACGAAGAGACTGGACTTATGATGATAAAAATTAATGACTCGAATTTCAAAACTCGAGTGCGTTATTCACATTTGGGAAATTTTAACCGAAGGTCCAATTGGAAACCAAGTCCAAGGTCCACTATTATGTACTAAAACAAGCACGAACAACATTAGATCATTTGCGAAGACGACAATAGGATAGCGGTTCAGTGGTGAGTCGTTATCATATCAAAGCCATAATTTCAGCTTGTGTAGTTCGTTGACTATTTGAATTGTGTGGAATTGGGGGAAACTTGTATAAATATGGTAGGCGGGTATGAATATAAAACTAAGCCCGGATACCCAATGCAAGTTGTTGTGGTTTAGTTTTTCTAATTCGATTAGTTATGTTTTAATTTCTTGATTTTGGATTAGATAAAACTCGTAAATAAATAGAATTTGTTGGTTTGAATTAACATGTTCTCCGTGAAGTTTTACTGAAGCATGACTTAATTTGTGAAGCATCCATGGTAGTTAGGATAATTATTTGTGAAGTCATCATAAATTGATTTAGTTTAATCTGTGATTGTCTATTCCTTAAAAAGATGGATAATTTTAAGGGTTGACATATTTTGCTTAGATTAAGTCATCATATTGTTAGTTATTATATCATATCTTCAAGGTAGTTTGAGGCTAGCATCTTTGTAGCTCCTTAATTAAAAATACAACTAATATATCAAACTAGGGAATTTCAATGCATTTAGGTGGTGGACTCGAAGCCCTAGTTTATCTCTATATTGTTTTTAATCTTGTTCTTGTAGTATAATCATCAATATCTTAGTCGTATAAACAACCCTTTCGTTTTTAAATCAGTAAAAGCGGAACTTAGAAGTTTAGATTTACCAATCCAACTACCCATGATTGACTTGTATTTTCCGTTGCCTACATTTTAGATGAATTGCGCTTGCGGCTATATCTACCGTAGGCTTCCAAGTCAACTATTGTGGAAGATTGAAACCACTTTTTCTATGGTTGTCCTTTGTCCTCTGTTATCTGGTAAGTGATAGACGCGTTTTTATGTCTCATTTTCCTCAATTCTATATATTGTTAATGCTTATTTTGTACTTATTATGGTGTTCTATGTATACGTAGGTGGTTTTGGAGAAATAAACTCTTGCAGAAAATTTAGCTCGAAAAGTGATATTTTGCACCCCCATAGAAAATTACTAAAGGTACCCCAGAAAAGTGTTAAAGGAACCTAGGAAATGTGTTAAAGGCACCCAAGAAAAATTATAAATGTACCCCAACAATTACTATTTGCACCCCATGACAAATGCCAAAGGGACCGTAGGAATGGATATGGTCACACCATCTTCTTCCCCATTTGAATTTTGGTTTTGGCGGGAAATAATTGGCAGAATTAAGGTTCGGCATTTGGAAGTATTTTGGTGAGATTATATCCCTTAAATTGATTGTGTTTACTCTCTTGGGCCAAACATGGATGATATGGATGTTGGATTCAATTAGAATTGGCTGGACAGTCCAATTGAAGCAAAACAAGGAAGATATATATTCTCGGATTTATTTCCGGGAAGTGTGTGCTACAATTGGAGGATTTCTTGTGGCTGGAGGGAGTTAGACTTCTTCTGATCTTGTTTAGAACGTATTTGGATGGAGTATGGCTGCAAAAAACGCGTGAAAAAGTTAAATCAGGAAAATATTCCCGTGAAGCTGCAGAGAAGGAAAGAGAATTATTCTGGATTAATTACCAAGACTTGGAGGCCCTATTGTGTATAAAATTAAAAAAGGTGTTCGGAATAATGGAAGGAATCATCGAGAGTTTGGGGAGGTAGAATAGGAGAAATCATGAGTTGTGGGCGAAGTTCTCTGTTGCTGTAACTGAAGAACACGGAGAAAATTATCTGTCGAGAATCATCGTTCTTGAACAGTGACTACGACAGAAAATTGTAACGGTTGTATTCAAATTTAGAACGCTTATTTTCAAATCTACAACACTTGTTCGTAACAACCATTTTGTAACGTCTATACAGTGTTGCGATTTTTCTGTTTTTGTACACATTTGAGCATGAACTATTATTTTGAGCGAGTTATTAATATCAGGAGCTAAACCCCATTGCTGAAGCGACGGAAGAAGCCATTGTTTCAATAAAAGTACTATATTTCTATCTTAACTAATTTTTGCAATTTCTTTTATGATTATTTGCATTGACCTAATATATAATAATTGATTTTTATTGGATGATTGTGATTTATTTTGATGGATCATGCTTAGGTTTAGACTTTTGATGTTCCATACTTGAGATTTACAATTGTTACTTCGAAAATCTACTATAGGCAATAAATTAGAATCACTTTGAACGTAGAGAGTCGCGTGAATATTGATTAGATTGAATCACTTTATTGGTCAATGGTGGAATCCCGAGTCTTAATGATTTTTATAATCTTGATACCAACTTTCAATTGATTTTTCTTTGTTTAGTTTTAGAAATTTAGTTAAAATCAAAATCTTCCTGAGAATCAAATCTTTTCTTATCACTATCACAACCACATCAGCAAGGTATTGTGTATAAGTTCTCTACTCCTCATCAGGTTATGCTTAATATAGATGGTTCCAAGAAGGATGATTTTAGGGATTTGGGGGTTATTATGAAGAATGGTGATAGTTTGCCTAAAATGGTTGTTGTTGGGGATTCTAGACCTGAGACTATCTTCTATCTTGAGCTCAAGGGTGCTGAAATTGCTCTGAAATTGCTTTGAGGAGGGGGAAGCCTACGGTTCGTATTA
Organism: Papaver somniferum; assembly: GCF_003573695.1. NCBI lineage: Eukaryota > Viridiplantae > Streptophyta > Magnoliopsida > Ranunculales > Papaveraceae > Papaver > Papaver somniferum. The sequence continues at coordinate 55,491,303 of NC_039363.1, forward strand.
GTATTGATTACGTGGTTGTTGACAATTTGTTTACAGTGAGGACCCTAAGCCTTTACTATGAGTTACGCATATTTGAAGAAGAATTTATTAGACGAGTAGGATGTTCAGAAGAGTCAAGGTTAGCCATGTTTATAGAAAAACAAATAGGCATGATGATCTTCTCGCAGGTATGCATCCTGCCGAGGATTCTAAGAATCGAGCCTGGAAATTTCAGTTTTGAGCTTCTGGAAATTATAGAAAAGAACAGGAGTATGAGGGTGTATTTTCGTGTTTGTTCGTTTTTTTTGTTGTTGTTTTCTGTTTTTCTTGGTTGGGATTTCCTTAACCCTGTGGATTATTTCAGAACCAAAAAAAAAAAAGATCACAAAGGTCGATCGGTAATTATTTTGAAGGAAAAAGATCCCAAAGATCGGTCGTAATTAATTTGTTTAGAATTAAAAGTTGTAAAACAAATACACGATGATAATAGTAAACGGCAGCCTCTCTGGGTTCAACGACAGATAAACTACACATTCGACTTATATTTTGTTTTCCTAACCCACCCACTACACAACTTGATCCACTTCGATGCACGATCAAATCAATGGACTAGGCTTTCACTGTGTTTTCCTATAACTTGGTACTGAAATCAGCCCTTTTCACTTTTTCCCCTATTGTTAACTTGGTATTGGAATCAGCGTACCCGTTAACAGTCCGCGCCAGCTTTTAAGACATTTATATTTTTGCTCCTTAGGAGAGAAAAGTTCGAGTCTTCCAAGTTACAGTAGGGCCTTAAGCACCACCAATTCTTACCTTACAGGAATTCAAATATTGACATTTTATTTGTTCACCTAAAGAGCACCCGAAGGCACAGTCGGCAAGGCTAGAAGTCTAGAACTAGTATCTTCGTAACCTTTTGGGGTTGCTATTCCAAGTTAAATAGGAAAGGACGATATCTTGATGGTCTGTAGATATCAACGTAGATATCAACGAACCAACCTGAAAACATTGGCACAACTCGGACCTAATCACACCACATTACATAAGCTATCAAGAAACATCAGAAAAATTGAGTTATTGTCCGAGGAAACCAACCTTTTGAGCCAAAATTGAGTTATTATCAGATAAAATTAACAGATCTGAGCTTCTGACTCCCTTTAACTGATGATAACTTGCAGAGGGAACATCCATCCGCTATTCAAGTCTAACCACAACTTTCAGCTCACATATCTTGGATGTTAAAATTATTAGATATACTTTAGGTAACTCTGTTACCTGCTAAAAGTCTCCACAGCAAAACATGTTAAAATTAAAACTACATCAAAACGATAGCTAAATTGCCATCTCTCTTGTTTCAGAGTAAAAAAAAACACAAATAGCCTGTCATCAAACCACACTCAAGGATTCAAAATATCTGCGCAGGAAAAAAAGAAGTGTACGAGAAAAATATAACAGAGAATTAAACTACATTCTGCAATCCTAACGAGCAGATTCAGAACCCCAGTTTTCTTAATAGTTGTTCTGCCATTTGAATTAACCTGAAAAACAAAAGAAAATCCAACAGATTAGAAACTATATTTCTAAGAAATGGATAGAAACAATACAAAAACTCACATGGTCAAAAATTCCAAGCTAAACAATATCCAAACCTACTTCTAATCAAAGTTGATATGCTAAAATTTCGAATCTTAGAGACACTCGAATCAACTAAACCCTGTTGCAGAGCACCCAAATACAATCAACAAATGATTTCGAAGACCTACATGGCTATAAAAGAACCAAGTACAAGGCTGACCAGAAAAAATCAGCTTTCTAACCACATGGCCATATAACCATGAGCTATGCCTTTTAACAAGATGTCGACTACTGAAGCTGCCTATGTACTGTTCTGCAGCCTAGGTTATTTTCAATGCTTAATGACATCACCATCCAGTAGGTTTACAAATTTAGTGAAGGCAGAATCTAATAATCAAGTGAGCAGATCATCGAAGCAATTAAAGAAAATTAGTAAAACGAAATAAAAATGTTTGAACACCATCCGTTATCTTATTTCCAAGGAAATTGCCACAGAGAAAATAAACAGAGAATTCTGCAGGTGTGAACAATTGCAGCATGATTTATGTTTTAAGCATCCAACCACGTAATGAATGATACCCACAAACATGCTTCAACAACGAAGATAATAATATATAAAATATTGGTTACCGACTGCAAGTAAAGTATACGATAAATTGAAGGACCAAAAAGATATGAGTAGAGGTAAAGTCTACCAGAAGGAGCTCGTTCATAGGCAAAATTTATGTGAGCAAGATGATCATATCACAGTGCTTTTAAACCACCAAAATGATATAAAGAATAATTGTACCATTTATGCTGAAATGAATGTCATCTACAGTTGCAGGAATTCAACAAAAATACATGCAAGCATACAAAGGAATCTGTTAAATAAACGGTGTTGGTGATAAGTGTTCAAGTAGCTAGTTTCATAAAATGCCATCTAATAGCGCAATGATGAAAGCATCATCACTGTCTCGTATCCTAGAACAGTGATCAGTAAGACGCAAGTGTTGAAGACACCCGACTTTGTTGTGTCAGAAATATCTAAACACATCCAAATGTCTAGATGAGGTTAAGGTTCAAACATCAACCGCAGTAGCAATAATCGTCCCAATCCCTGCACTATCCTCCAAAAGCAAAACATGGATTCTAGTAAGATTTCTGACCATAGCAAACTAACACAGAATAAATAATTGGCTTTTTGCAGGACAAAGGTCTTTTTACTGCGCAACTAAGAATCCATGCAATGGTAAGCAAGGGTAAAAGGCAAAACAGTTGGATCGCTATTTATTTATATCCTCAGGATAGGCCCACACCATCAGATATTATCTGACTAATACTCTGCCACGCTATCAGTCACAAATTTGTAACACATTGACATGGTAATTCATATTGTAACACATTGACATAGTAATTCATATTATGATATTTCACTGCATGCGGATACAAGCAAGACAAATGCAAAAATAAAATATTAAAGTTCTTTCTTAATTGGAGGGTACAGTATTGGTTGTTTGAGCACCTTATTTGATATTCTCGGTCTTACCTAAATTCACTAACCAAGCACAGAAACCATAGTGTAACCATCAAAACATAAAACAGCAGTAAGGAAACAACAGAATATCTGATCATGACTAAATGAGACATCAATTATAAGAAAATTGCAGGAGACGCAAACTCTTACACTTCAAAGCACAGCTTCCACAACTGTATCTTCCACATCATTTGCAGCAGCTAGTGCCTCAGCATTAGCCTCTTCCTCTGTAGGAGGTTGTACTTGTTCATCTTCAGGCAATGGCTCCTCCACATAATCATTCTCAAATGCATCAGCTGGAACCTCATAAATCCTTACCTGCGGCTTTGACGGATCCTTAACAAGAACATATTTCCCCTCTTTCAATTTCATGCACAAATCAACAATTGACTTGACAATTCCCCACATATTATTTGTGTTCAGGTTGATTTGTGTAGCAAATTCCTTAGGCTTATATCCAACCACGGATAAAATAGTATGATTGAAATGATCCCTCGGGTGAACTCTAGAAACATACCCTAATTTCATCATATCAGCACTTGCCAGTAGTGCTTGAGCAGTCCACTTAGCCAATTTGTTAGCATTATTCTTAAGTTCAGTAGCCAAAACTGCTCCTCTCTGAGTTTCCAACTTCTTCCTCCAGTCAATACCTGAATATTTTGGATCAAACTCATTAAGAGCATTCAAGGTCAAAAAGGATTGTTGTCCTTTAGTTTCCGATGCACTCTGAACTTCACACCTAGCCACAAGAAACATTTCATCATCAAGCTTCCACCTTCTATAACGGTAAGCTACGGATGCAACTTCTTCACCTTCGCTAGCAAATGGATTTGGCTCCTCAAACCCAACCTTATTACCATTCCTAACCAAAACCTGCTGGGAGAAGTTCTGATTAATGTAAGCAGCTTCAACACTCAACGAATAAGCAGAATTAATATCCTCTTTAGCTTCAGGCAGCGGTTCTTGAGAAGTCTCGTTAACCGATAGCAAATCAAGCTGAGATCCATCTCTCTTATCAAAAAACAACTTGTTTCCAACACGTTGAACCACAATATCCCAAGAGTAAACAGATCTTGGTGCACACATCAAAGTAGACAAAATTGAATCAGTAGCAAATACAGTAGCTTTATCTTCATTAGCAAGTCGACGGATAACAGGATCATCAGTAGTAGTAACTTTAAAGAAATTCCTATTCTTAAATCTTTCCAAACGTTTTTCATTCTTAGGATTAACCCTATCATAAGTACGGTCATATGTTTCTAAAGCACCACAAACAAGTAAATCTTCAGGATCTTGTACAGAAAATGATAATTTAGAGAAAGTCGAAAACGGGATTTGATCTAACATAATCCATTCAGGTTGAATATCAACCGATGATTTAAAAACAGCAGCTTCACGACGAGGATTATTATTACCAGATCGATTAAGATTGTAAAGACGATCACGTCTAGCTCTCTCTTTCTCTTGTTCACGTTTCTTAGCCTCAACTTCTTCATCACGACGCTGAGGAAGTTGACGTTGTTGTTGAAATCTCCACTTTGGACCAAACTTGGGTCTTGGTGGTGGTTTTCCATCAACTAAGTGGAACGTATTATCATCATCAACAGGTATAGAATCATCGAGATTGAAATCGAAAACAGAATCATGACCACTGTTTCTAGGGTTACGGTTTTGGTTGTTGTAGTTTCTAGTCCAATCTGCAATTCGACCTAGTTTTTCAGAACGATTGAAAGGAGCAAAAGGAACGTTTGATGGATGATTGGGGAGAAGCTGCGATGGTGTTTCTGGTGGTCCCCAACCGTCGGAGTTGAATGGAACTGCGCCTACTTCGAACTCTGTCATCCTTTTTGATGCCAAAGTTCAGCAATGGAAGATGGAGAGCAGGATACTGATAGAGAAGGTTTTTAGGGTTTTGGAAGTGGGAGGAGAAATGAAGGGAACAAATGAGGTTAGGGATTTCATGTATTTCCAAGGTTAACCGTAGAGATAAGGATTCTCATGGGCCTGAATGAGTGTAGATTTTATTCAGAGTTATTGTTAAATTGGGCCACACTGTGAACAGTGTTCAAGAGCAAGACTAAAGGGGTGAGCAACGAAGGGGTGAATGCGTATCATCTACGTCCAAACCATCTAAATCGGATTTAAGATTTTCATCCATGTCCCATCCATTACTTACTGAATTTGACATCCATTGATGAGCGGGTTTAATGGTGATGAATTTGGAAACCTGAAAAAACGAAAATAGGTAAACGTTGAACAAAAATAATATAATTTAGTTTTAAAACTTAAATTATTGAATCTAAGTAATTGCAATATAAGAAGAGTAACTTAATTTCTTCCCAACAACCAAAAGTAAACTATTTTATCAATATTAAAGCTTATGTACAATCCAAAATTGATGTTTTTAGAAAATAGCTTTGAGGACCTTCAATGGATTTCAATACAAAACTATATATATTGTCTTTGAGTAGTATGATCTTCATATTTATACGTATTATATCAAAATTATCCTTCGGATTGGGTGTCAAACGGATGGGAGATGTCCCATCCTCATCGAACCCATAAAAGTTACGGGTTTCAAAAATTCACCCACTACTAATCCGTTAAGAGTCGAATTGGGTGTCCACCCATTAAAATGCGGATTGGGTTGGATAAAATCCACGGATTTGGGTGTTTTGCTCACCCCTAGTATAGAAAATTACCGGTAGGGCGAGCAAAACACTCAAACGCGGGTTTTTGCCCTACTCAATCCGCATTTTGAAGGGATGACACCCGACCCGTCTCTCGACGGATTGGACGTAGGTGGATTTTTGAAACACATAGTTTTCACTAGTTGTATACGAGTGGAACATCATCCATCCATTATACACCCAACCCTAAGAATAATGTTGGTATTATATATATATATATATATATATATATATATATATAAAGGTTATAATAAGAAATTGGTAGCATGTATAGTTTTCTATTGAGATACATAGAAGGTCCTCAAAGATATTCCAGAATTGAAATATTAATTTTGGATTGGTCAGAGGCCTTTATATTGGTGAATGTTTTGGTTGTTGGAAAAAGGTTGTGCTACTTTTTTTATGTTATAATTTATTGGATTTTAGTTCTATAAGTTTTAAACTAAGTTATATCACGTACTCTTGTTAAATATTTACCTATTTATTTATATATATATAAATCCACCAGCATCCATTCTGCTCATTCAAGGTGTCAAATCCGACGGGTAATGGATTAAACATGGATGATAATCTTACATCGATCATTTAGATGGATTGGACGCGGATGATACCAAATCCGCATCCACCTATTAGTGGCTCGGGAGATACTGATCCATATGGCCATTTTACTCAACCAACATTTCGACATGTGGACTAGAGGTGAACATGATCCATATTGATTTTTTTTTTCCTTATCCACATCCAATCTTATATGTGGTAGATTTTGATTTTGACATCCTTATCAGATCCAACAGCCAAGGGGTTGGATGCAGATTATTCGGTGTATTTTTCTATAATCGAGATTTAAAATGTATAAAGACAATATTAAGAAAAGTAGATTAAGATCCTGTTATCATTACCATGATTTGTGATATTTACTCAAACGCATACCACCTTCAATAATATTTCCTTTACCCCCATCAAATATTCGTAATGAAACTCATTAATTTCATTTAATAATCATGTTTATAATTTTACCAAATTTAATATTATAATAGCGTCAGGAAATTAGTATACTGGTACTTTAGCTAGGAAATTTTAATGTCAATGCAAGTGAACATGATAAATATATCGAAAAATAATAACTATTAACTTAACGAATGTGGATACTCAACTGATTTTTAACTCCGTACCCGATCCAATGCATTAGTGCATGAATTGGAGACCCGCCCACAAAATGTCAGATGGGCGGGATCGGGTCTGCAAATTGGGTGACAAATGCTCACCCTTAAGGTGGACGCACAATTTATCTCTTGACAGATTAGGTACGGATGTACATATAAAATATTTTTATTTTGGTAGAATAGAGTAGAGTAATATCTAAAAATTCGATGAACACCCAACTCTAAAGGTAATATTGGCACTATTATCATATTTTAAGGTTAATATAGGATTATTTTTTTTTTTGGAAATTCAATTTTCATTAATGAAAATCATGATTACATGGATCTCAAGTACATCAAATTCAAAAAGTAATAAGAAACAACACGCTTGTAGCGACACATGATTGAAAATTCCGACAAGGAAAAGAGAAGGAATTCCAAATACTGACCTAATACAAGAATGCAAGAACCGGTTGAATCGGAGAGAAAAAGTGGGGGTATAAAAATCACACCCAATATTTCGTTCGGAAATCTGTATGGACTAACTCCAATATAATTCCGAGAGCACCAGCTTATAAAGCGAGCTCAACCAAGAAATATATCAAGAGTTATATCTCAATTTCTCAATACAATCTGCAATCGAACAGATAGAAATCTGTGAGCCCGATTGATATCAGAAATAACTTGGACGGTATCAAAGACCAATGCCCAAGTGTAAATCAATTCCTATACAACAACCAAGGTCGTATTTACCAATTGATTGAACTATGCACAACCTGTGATATTTCAATTATATAAACAAATATAACGCGGAAAAGAAATAACACGAACACCAGAAGTTTTGTTAACGAGGAAACCACAAATCCAGAAAAACCCCGGGACCTAGTCCAGATTTGAACACCACACCGTATTAAGCCGCTGCAGACACTAGCCTACTACAAGTTAACTTCGGACTGGAATGTAGTTGAGCCCTAACCAAGTCTCACACCGATTAAGCTACAGTGGCGTTCCTTACGCCTCTAGAACCATGTCGGATTCCGCGCACTTGATTCCCTTAGTTGATCTCACCCACAACTAAGAGTTGCTATGACCTAAAGTCGAAGACTTATAAACAAATCTTTCTCCCACATATAAGTATATTTTGATAGATAAATCTGTCTCCCACAGAAGTACTTATGAAGTTTTTGTTCCGTCTTTTGATAAATCAAGGTGATCAGAAACCTAAAAATCCCCCCCTTTGTCAATTTTAGTAACAAAACTATCAATACATATGGATTATAAAATAAATAAACTTTATAGCTTCTCATCCAACATGCTTGATTTCCTCGGTTCTTCAACATTTCTTGAATTCTTCGCCACTCCAAGTACTCCGGTGATTCTGAACGTGTTCAACTCAGCATCATTATTGTTAAAGATCCGTAGCCATAACAACAGGAAAAAAGTTGTTCTCAATTATTGTTATACAATGTCATAGTATTATTACACAACATCAAAGTTCAATTGTATCACAACTTTGACAATAATACTACGGTGATATGTATCACTCCCCCTTAGTCAATATTTCATCACACAATGAAAACAACTCCCCCTTACATAATGATCCGTAAACCATATGTATGTAATGTGAACTACAAAATAATTCTCCCCCTTTTTGTCAATATAAATTGGCAAAGGTACGAAAACTAACGGGATCATAATGAAATTCTCAAAGATATAATTCATGACTAAAACAGAACATATCAACTTGGTTTTGATGGTTTCACATAGTCAAAACTTAGTGTATTCATCAAGAAGTTTATAAAGATACAAGATAACTCCTACAATATTCCACAGCTCCACTCCCCACAAAGATTTGGCAATTAAGCACAAGTTCAATTAATAACTCTCCACCACAAAATGTCATTCCTGAAAGAACAACAAGAGCGACCTTATTTTTAACAAGAAAATAAGGATTTCTTTGGACATTAATAAATTACATGAAACATGAATTGGTATCCATAAAACTCGAATAAATTAACCACAAGAAGACTTTATTGATTAATTTAATCGAAAATGCTCAACATAAGAAATCTTATGGTGCCATACAATACTTTCACATAGAAGTGGATCGGGGATAGATCAATACTGCGGAATATTCAAAAATTCATTCTATCTTTTACCAATATTTGCATAAAGACACGATAGACTTAACTTTTGACATATATGAGATAATCATAGTTCACGGACATAAACACACATATCCCGTAACATATTTTTTGCAATATATAAAACTAATCTAATTTAAGATTAATGTTGCAAAATCATCGTCCAAATAACTTAGAATTTAAATAAATAACTCCAAAACATTGCAAGATGAAAATCGTTGGAAATAGCCATGTGTAATCACAATATTTGTTATACCAAACCCTAGTTATCCTTCTTAAAACACAAGAATAAATTCTCATAAGAAGTTTCCTAGACTTTAATGAAGTCAAGCTTCTTTGATAACTTCATACCTCTCCATGACACCATCGTAAAAGGTATTATCGATATCCTTGATCCTTTTGACCGTATAAACTCCATGTTCATGAGTTAGAACATTCACCTTTCGAACAACAATGAGAACAAGTTTCCTGGGTTTGATGCAATCAGAGATGATCTTCTTCTGGTTTCGTATCAATACCTTTTGATTTTTAAGGATTTTGGTCTGACCATCAATGAGATGTGATGGTTTATTTGCAGTTGAAGATTTGCAAATTCAGCCTTTGAGTTATTCTGAAACTGCATTAAATCCTTAACAAATTCACCAATTCAGGAGTTATACTCCTTCCTTGCAATCATCTTTTTCAAGACAAGTTCTTGAACCGAACTGTATCCCTTGAAGTCTTATTCCATATCAAGATTTACTACTTCCTGAGATTTTGAAGAGTTCTCCATATTTTTTTTATTTAAAAAGGATGGAGAAAACAATATATATGTCCGAGAACAAGAGAAATAAACCCTTGTTATGGAAACCCTAAAAACTCAAGAGAAGAAGAAGGCACGGACGTTCGTGGACCTGTTAAAGAAAGTTAATGGGTCAGAGAAGATCCAAAATAAGGAAATACACTTTGTATTTCAACAAGATGCATTATTTAATAGGAGTCAAGACTCAGCTTTCGCAACTGAAGAAAACAACATTAATTCAAACACAAGATCAGACGATAATATACAACCAACTTGAGCATCCTGCAGATATCATCCTTGCAACTCCCAAGTCAGATACAAGGGTAAGCATACCTGGAACTAGGTAGTAGAGTGAGATTTAATCCCACTACGAAGATTGAGGGAAGAGTTGTAAATACCTTCTGAGTGTTCGTGTTGTATATTCCTTACCTTCCTTTGATTATATCTTATTCCAGAAGAATTAGACATAAACCCTTTTGAATATACATCAAAAGAATTATTTTGAAGATTAAGTCTAGGACCTCTAGAGATTGGTCCCGGAGGATCATAATTGTGAGAATTCCACCTCTCAGACTTATTCTCATAAACACAGGGAATGTGTATATTTGTGGCATAAGGGTTTGCACCATAAGAAGTGACATGATTCCTGTAGATATTTATAGATGAATGACCTTGGAAACCTCTTTTGTGAGAGTTTTGGTTTTCTGCAGGAATGAAATCCACTGTAGATATCATCAGAAAATTTACTCTGTCGACAGTAAAAAGAAGTAGATTTTGAAGATCAAAAATTTGTTTCTTTCTAGCAAAATAATGTAGAACATTGTGGTTCATTTTCCCACAAAATGAACAGGTTCGTGGATAAGAAACGTTAGAAGCATCTTGTTTCAGACTCGTAGCCTTTATGGAATTCTGTAAGTCACGTAACTATTTCTTAGCAGAAAATTCTTTAGAAGAAAAATTCTCCATGCTAGGTAATACCACATGAGTATTATAGATATGCACTGAAGAAGACTTAATTACTAAAACAGAGTTTTACCTTTTCAAGGAGTTGCACTGTTCCTGGGCTAGTAAAAGAGATGCAACAAGTTTCTCTTTTTGAACACTACAATTGTTCAATTCCGATGAATGAGTCTCGATTAAACGTTTTTCTCTAATTGAATCTTCATTAACAATATCTTCAAGCATACTAATCTTTTCACGTTATAGAGTATCTTTTTGATATTGTTAGAAAAAGACTCAACGATACTATAGAGTTCACGTTCTCTATCAAGAGACTTCTCAAGTTCATCAGTGAGATGAGCATATTTTTCGTCAAGAGATCTAATTTTAGAGACTTGAACATCAATAATCTCAGTAGATTTTTTTAACATTCTGGTGAGCTACATTTCAGATTCTAACATAGTGTCAACTGTCACTTTAGATGGAATGATATCCGAATCTGATAGCAAAAGTTTTCCACCTCGGGATTCGGAAGAATCAACTAAGGAGTTATCCTTTGAGGTAAGTCCAAGACATTTGGCATAATCAAAAACTTTGGAGGACATATCTATGTACGTAAACTCGAGATAAACTTCAATCTACAGAAATCAGATTGCTACAAACACAGACTTATGAGGTCTTAACGTGTTTGCCTGCTCTGGTACCAATTGAAAAAGCGGAGGTCTAACAACCACACCCAATATTTCATTCAACAATATGCATGAACTAACTCCAATATAATTCCAAGAGAATCAACTAGACATCCAGACTCAATCAAATAGATATAAGACTTAGTCTCATTAGGAGATAAAATAGACTTCCGAGTGATAGATTAGTTTTAGTCTCCACATACCTTTTGTTGATGAAGTTCCTCTAGGCTCTCCTCAGTAGATCTTCGTCTTCGATCGATGAACGGCGTGAAGTCTAAAGCTCAACTACACATTTTATCCTAATCCGAGACATAAGTAGACTAGAAATCAAGACTTATAGTTTTGATCACCTAAACTTGACAAACAAGCTTGAGAAAGCAACGCTTGCGAGTTCGACCGAGCAGTGCTCTAACAATTACTCAACATACGTTCGATTTCCAAGGCATCCTCCTTGAGTTTAGCCTCGAGTAAGGTTTGGGATGAACAAACTACACATTTTCCTCAAGAAGAATCCTTAATTGGGAATCACCATCCTTTACCAAACCAATAATCATATTGACTTTGTGTTTCAGCCTATTGATTTCAACTACCTGGATTCTAACAAGTTTTAGAATCGATGCACTCTCTTGGGCTGCTTCCCTTTCTACTTCAAAGTCAGACTCATCAGTAAGATAATTAGGGTAACACTTACCAATACTTGTCTGTTTCATGGGAACCGAATGTTCATCTATATGTGAGATCGACAAGTCTTTCTCTTTAATAAATTTCATAGAAACAAAACTTTTATTTCTAGTGATGCGTTTATCGAAGATAGCACTATTGTCCGTAGAGTCAGATTGCTACAAACACATACTTATGAGGTCTTACCGTGTTTGCCTGCTCTGATACCAATTGAAAAGGCGTGGGTATAACAACCACGCCCTATATTTCGTTCGGAAATTTGTACGGACTAACTCCAATATATTTACGAGAGCACCAGCTTATAAAACGAGCTCAACCAAGAAATATATGAATAGTTATATCTCAATTTCTCAATACAATATGCAATCGAACATATAGAAATTTGTGAACCCGGTTGATATGAGAAATAACTTGGACGGTACCAAAGACCAACGCCCAAGTGTCAATCAATTCCTATCCAACAATCAAGGTCGGATTTACCAATTGATTGAACTACGCACAACTTGTGATATTTTAATTATATAAACAAATATAATGCGGAATAGAAATAACACAGACACCAGAAGTTTTGTTAACGAGGAAACCGCAAATCCAGAAAACCCCCGGGACCTAGTCCAGATTTGAACACCATGTTGTATTAAGCCGCTGCAGACACTAGCCTACTACAAGTTAACTTCAGATTGGAATGTAGTTGAGCCCTAACACCGTCGCGTTCCTTACGCCTCTAGAACCATGCCGGATTCCGGGCACTTGATTCCCTTAGCTGATCTCACCCACAATTATGAGTTGCTACAACCCAAAGTCGAATACTTATAAACAAGTCTGTCTCCCACATATAAGTATATTTTGATAGATAAATCTGTCCTCTACAGAAGTACCTACGAATTTTTTGTTCCATCTTTTGATAAATCAAGGTGAATAGGAACCAATTGATAATCCAATCTTACACTCCCGAAGAGCAGCCTAGAAATATCAATCACCTTACAATAAGTTAACTATATGGTACTAAAAGAAGTTATTGTGGAATCACAAAGAATGAGACGAAGAGCTTTGTGATTACTTTTTATATCTTAACTATCGGAGATAAATCTCGAGCAAATCTTAGAGAAGATAGTACTCAATACGATAGAACAAATAAGATTAGAACACGCAAATACAAAGAAAATAGTTGGGTATGGCTTCACGAATCCCAAATGAAGTCTTCAAGTCGTTAACCTATAATGGTTTTGGAAAAACCTAGGTTAAAGGAGAATCGACTCTAGTCGCAACTAGGACACAAGAAAGTGCAGGGATTAGGTTTTCCAGTTGTTAGAGTCCTCCCTTATATAGTCTTTCATATCAGGGTTTGCTTTGAATCAAAGATAAGATAGCTTAGTAACAAAGCATTCAATATTCACCGTTAGATGAAAACCTGATTTAAGATTCAAGCTAAGTCTGCTTAAAACCAAAGCAATATCTCTCCACCGTTAGATGGTCTTAGCTTGTTACACACAACTGAATTATACCTTCATTTAGATGTGGGTAACCGTACCAAAACGTGTATATTGATTTGGATCAATAACGATTAACCGAAGTTAGCCATATGAACACTTTTGTTTTAACCACATTCATCTAACACATCTAGATCAACTATGATGATCAATCAATCATGAAAGATAATCAAATGAATCTAATTGTATTTCACATAGTGTTGTTCAGTTGTTCATTATCTCATAAAAGTATCTATGAACCAATTGAAACAAAATCGGGTTGATTCGTAATCGTACAAAGTACTTATATAAGAATCAATTCATGAACATTAAGCAACGGTTTGCAAAGATTTCATTCCTTAATTCATAAATGTATTTGTTCATGAGTATGAAAACATACATAACCGATTTTAAAACTTTAACCACTAAGTTTGCAAACAAGTACGCAAACTATAGTTTCCAGACTTTGGTCTTATCCCGCCGTTTTCAAACAGGTATGCAAACAGCAGTCCCAGACCTAGTTCAGGTAGAACCGTTCACATACTGTTATGCAAACTTGGTTCTCGGACTGTAACGGTTAAAACCGTTCGCATACTAGGTATGCAAACAAGGTTCCCAGACCTGAACCATACCAAAATAATTTGCATACCAGGTACACATACTGTGTTGTATCCAGACAAAGGTTTTTGTTCTAAACTCCCATTTCAATCATTGAAACATCCTTAGAAAACGACAATAGCTGTCTCACACAAACTATTAGCTTATAAGTAATTTTCAAGTGATCAAATGATCAATACGAAACTTTTCGAGTCGAAATCAAATGATTGTCTCACACAAATCATGTAAGATGTTTCAAGGCAATTTTCACATGATCATTTTTTGACTTATAATTTAGTTTCCAACAAATAAATTGTTTCCAACTAACTCATCAAGAATATGATGAATGTAGCTAAAGAAAAAATCTTCCAACACATATTTCGAGAAATAGATAACCGAGTTAAACTTAGCTCGAAATATCAAATGTGTATAATATAAAAGTATATATAGCTATACGACTTAGTCTCAATAGATCTTCGTCTTCAATCGATGAACACCGTGAAGTCTAAATCTCAACTACACATTCTATCCTAATCCAAGACATAGCTATAGTAGAATAGAAACCAAGACTTATAGTTTTGACCAACTAAACTTGGCAAACAAGCTTGAGATAACAACATTTGCGAGTTCGACCGAGCAATGCTCTAACATTAATATTTATGGACCATTTGATAAATCGTCTTCCTGATGAAGTAATGCTCCAATGGTATAGGAGTAATTTGTAAACTTGTTGACCGGAAATCGAGAGAAACCTTCCGACGATGTACTTAAACAAACATATAATCAAGATCAAGTAACCATTAAAATAAAAGAGAATCACCATGAAGGTGAAGACAAAAATCACTATGAAGGTGAAGAAAAGAAGATGTAGTCGGGCAAACAAGGAAAAATTAAAACCCTAATAGGAAAGAATTCTTTTATTCTAAAACTAAAACACAAAAAAACTAAGATCCTTGCTCAGATTTAGCCCCAGATGGACTTGATCTGAGCAAGAAGATGAAGTTGATATTTTTTTTCTCTATAAAAGTAGAGAGAGGGATATGAAAAGGTTTTCCGGTTATTTATAGAGGAAATTGGTATGTGATATATTGTTGTTTCTCAAAACAGATTTTGACTAGGGTGGTTTTTATGCGAAAAGTGCCCCTAACTTTTCCTTGCTTCTAAAGTCAACATGACAACTTAGGAAGTGATTGAGTGTATGTTAGAGCACTGTTCGATCGAACTCACAAGTTTTGCTATCTCAATCTTGTTTTCAATGTTACTTGATCAAAATTATATCATGATTTCTAGGCTACTAAAGTCAAGTCTCGGACTAGGTATAGAAGTTGGTAGTTGAGTACCAGACATCACTGAGAAAACGCTCGAAGACTGAATATTGACAAAGACATTTAGAGAACTTTATCGACAGGGTATGTGAAGACTAAACCATTCTATTTACTCACATACATCGTCGTTCTATCTAATGGTTTAGTTTTTACATACCTTGTTGATAAATTTCTCCAAATATCTTTGTCGATATTCAGTCTTCGAGGGTTTTTCAGTGATGTATGGTACTCAACTACCAACTTCTATACCTAGTCAGAGACTTGACTTTAGTAAACTAAAAATCATGACATAGTTTTGATCAAGTAACATTGACAACAATATTGAGATAACAAAACTTGTGAGTTCTACCGACCAGTGCTCTAACATATACTCAATCACTTCCGTGAACCTGATTGTTAAGAAGAGTACTTGGACGATCTCAAAAATTAATATCCAAGATCAATCCAGTAGTATCCAAATAATCTAATCGGAATTCTGCCAAGTAATAAATTTGTTATATATCTTTCAAGATACGAATTCTACAAGAAACAAGTCTCGCAATCGATCACAAGTAGATGGACGTATCTACTAATATTGAATACTTATTACTTGCGTAAATCCTATTGCAATAATAAACAATATAATGCAGAAAAAAAAACACAATACACTAGATGTTTTGTTAGTGAAGATGACCGCAACTGCAGAAAACCCCCGACACCTCGTCTAGATTTAAACACCACACTGTATTAAGCTGCTACAGACACTATATTACTATCAAACTTCGGACTGAAATGTACTTAAGACCGAATCCACCCTCCAAGCGATTCATTTACATAAGCGCTTCTTACGTCTCTTGAACTTCGAAAGGCTTTACGCAATTGATTCCATTAGATGACGTCCTTTACAGCCTAAGATTTTCTCCAACCTCAGTGAAGACTTTTGATACGAATCCGCCTCTAACAGATAAGCCTATTTGATTTTCCTTTAGATTAAAAATCAAGGTTTGAAAATTTGTTTGCAATAGATAAAGCTATCAAACCTCACAATCCAGAACGCTTACACTCACTTTGATGAGAAGCCTGGATCTTTTACCACCTCTCAATAACAGTCTTCAAATTACCACTTAAGAACAACTTTCAGATATCTATCTCGAGGAATCACAAAATCTGAGACGAAGAAAACTTTGTAATTTTTTCTATCTTGCCTGAAAGAGATTACGAGAACCTCGAAAACATAAAAACAAGATCAGGATACAAGAACAATCAAGGTAAAAATAGTCGGACCTGGCTTCGTGAATCCCCAAAGCAAAGTCTTTTAGTCGTAAACCTAATTATGTTTCTCAGAGGAAACCTAGGTTCATAGCGGACAACTACATCTATCAACTAGGACACAAAGTGTCAGGGATTGAATTTCCCAGTTGAAAGAGCATGTCTATTTATAGTTTTTCAAGACTGAGGGTTGCTCGGAATTCAAGCTAAGATAACTTGAGAATCATGCAAACACTTTCTCTGTTTAGATAAAACTTTAATTAGCGTTTCAATTAAAAATGTGAGAATTAATCTTGAAAATACAATGGAAGAATATAAACAGTGGTCCGGTTACAAACCCATTTATAGTGACCATTCTGTTTTGGAAAATATGCTTTTCAAACTAAAAGCAAGTTGACGTTCATTTAAACACTCAAGAATTTAATCATGATGCACACACATAAATTTTTTGGTGATCAATGAAGTCTTTGAAGTGTTTAAGAGAGTCATACCAATGATAAACATGTTCAAAAAATAAGTCTTTGAGCATCTGTTAAATTCTACTAGGACCATCGGTGAAACGGTTCGTGAGCCATAAGGCTAAAGTTCACGAGTCAGGGAGATACGGTTCGTGAACCGGTTTCGCCAACCCTACTCTGCTCGGTAACTCAGATGTACACTATTCGCAAACTGGGTTCGCCAACCTAAAGCCTCTTATTCTAACACTAAAAAATTCAGTTCAACGCGGTCCGTGAAATGCTCCCAACTGAACTTATGGTTTGCGAACTGGTTCGCCAACCTTTCTTAAATTTTTAAAATCAGATATCTACGCTTTGCAAACTGGTTTATCAAACATACCCTTAGCAGAAATATCAAAAGTTCATCGATGCTTGAAACATTCCCGAATGATAAAATCACTTATATGGACAGTTTTCAATTGATCCACAAATCAATTCTCGAACAATAAATTGTTTCGAATTAATTTTGTTAAGGACCTTTGAGCATCTATGCTTAAATCATATTTCTAGATTTTTAACAAAATAAGCTTGACTCGAAACTTATTCTTTGTAAATCTACTAGAAGTCATATGATATAGTCTCAACAGATAGAATGGTAAAATAGTGAATAAAATAGAATGGTTCAGTCTTCACATACCTGATAAAAGAAATTCTCAAAATGTGTTCGCTGATCTTCAGTCTTCGAGGGTGATGTCTGATACTCAACTACCGAATTCTAACCTAGTGTGAGACTTGACTTAGTAGACTAGAAATCAAGGAATAGTTTTGATTATCTAACATTGACAATAATCTTGAGATAGCAAAACTTGTGGGTTAAACCTAGCATTGCTCTAACAAAATCAATCCTAAGTTCATTACACAATCTAGTAAACAAGTTACAAAGATTATGTCTATGTCGCAATTATGGAGTTCAAAAGATAATCATTGTACTTTGTAATTCAATATACCAAGATTGTAAAACAACTTGTATATTCTTCCTTGACACTTTGATCAAAATAAGATGATCAAGTCTCTAATATTAGAGTTTCATGTATATAACTTCGCATGTTATGTTTTCAATATAAACGAATTGAAAGTAACGCAATGGAAATGGAAAAAAATCAAGTCTTGTATTACTAACCTCAAGTGGAAGGATGATGTCTCCGTTGATGTCGATATGTCTTCATATTCTTCAGGTCTTCAGAATAATGCTTGTATGTCTCAACATTTCTAGACTTTCTAGTCTAACCTAATGAAGTTGACTATAATGATCTAATCAGGCGACTTTTATGTTTTGATACTAAAATATTACAACCAACCTTGAGATACCAACGCTTGGTGGGTTCAATCGAGCAATATTTTAACAATATATATTATCTTTGAGTATAATATAATCTTCGTATATGTATATATATATATATATATATATATATATTATAACATCAACATTATCCTAAGGATGAGAGATGTCCCATCAGCATCCAACCTATGAAAATTTTGGGTTTCAAAAATCCATCGGCGCCTAACCCGCCAAGAGACGGATTAGGTGTCCACCCGTCGAAATGCAGATTGGGTTGGGCAAAATCCACGAATTTGGGTGTTTAGCTCGCCCATACTGCAAAGTAATAAAATTACCACAACATCTACTCCTTTACGGGGCTAAGTCAATAGCGCCCCCATATTGAACGGTGACCACAACCTGATTAATGGTTTTGATTAAAACACACACTTATAAATTCAAAAATTTAATGTAATTTGAGAAAGAAATCGTATATAAACTCTAGTACTAAAACAACTTTTGATTTTGATGTATATAAAATAAAATGTAATAGCGGCTATTATTGGTGGTGATGGAGCTGGTGATTGCTTGGAAGTTGAAAAATAAGAGTATAAATTAGCGATGGTGTTTTTAAAAAAGGCATGGTGTTTTAAAAAAGGCCTAAATGAACGATGGTCAAATAGAGATGACATCATGGAGTCTGTGATCAAGTTTTAATGTATCACGATGGAGTGGGCTTTTTCAGCCCGCCACACCAAATCAAAAATTCATCACATGCCATCACGACGTGCCTCGCCACACAAAATCAAAACATGATTAAAAGAAAAAGATGATTATATGCCAGTTATATCAAAAGAAGATACCTATTAGGAGAAGTTAAATATACAACTAGATTTGCGCGCCATGCTACGCATCGATTTTTTTTTTCTTTTAACTATATTTTTGATTACGTTGGACCGACCTTTACCTAGTCTAACAATGTTATCCAAAATACACGGATATTTGAAAGGCTAGACAGGGCAGTGTGCAACACAGATTGGAAAATTCTTTTTCTCCGAGGCAGCAGTTCTACACCTTCCGAGACTAGAAAGCGATCATGCCCCAATTCTTCTCAACACTTACAAAAAACCACCCAAGAGAAAACCAAACTATAACTTTGAGTTTTATTGGACAGACCATCCTCAATTCAAATAAGTGATCCAAGAAAACTGGGAAAACACTTACCGGTGACACAATGAATAGGCTGCAATCTTTAGGAGAGGGCCTTTGGAAATGGAGCAATAAATCTTTCGGAGAAACAAAAAGGGAGATAGAATGTGAGAAAAAAAAGTTGATTGACCTTCAAGCATCGGCTCACTTAATTGACACCAGAGAAGATGAGAAGGAAATATGCTGAACTGGAAAAAAAGGGATAAAATGTTTTATCAACAGCGTAATAAATCCAAGTGGATTCCCTCAACAGACAAGAACACTCGGGTATTTCATGTCTCAGCTCTCCACCGAAGGAGCAAAAATAAAATCTTTGCGCTAAAAAACTCTGGACGGTTTTTGGATTTCGGAGCAGGACCAAATAAGAGACACTTCCAGGATATGCTCACTAAAGATGCTTGTGGAGCCTACTTCGATGATTTTTGATAATACTAACAAACTGAATCAATATGACTGCAAGTATCTTTCCTCCATTCCAAGTACAGAGGAGATTTTCAATGTAGTGAAGAAGATAGGGTCTTTAAAGTCGCCATGACCATACGGGTATCCAGTTCTTTTTTACAAGAAATGCTGGGAAGTAGTAGGTCAAGAGGTAGTGCTTCTAATCCAAGTCTGTTTTAGATACTCTACTATTCTACCAGGTCTCGATCATACCTATCTTGCTTTTATTCCTAAGAGAAAACATGCAGAATATGCAGTAGACTATATGCCTATACCTCTTTGCAATGTTTTATACAAAGTTGTCACAAAGATAATTACCAATAGATTAGGTTCATTCCTTGATAGTCTTATAGAGAAAAGCCAATATTCGTTTGTTCTGGGAAGGCAAATCATAGACAACATAGTAGTCGCAAAAGAGTTATTTCATTCCATGCATCACTCTCATACATCTCAAGGTTCATTTGCTCTCAAATTAGACATGAGAAAAGCATACGATAGAGTGGACTGGGATTTTCTCAGTTAAGCACTTATCAACATAGGAATTGCGGAGAGAGCTCTTGCACTTATTATGAGTTACGTCAGAACAATATCTTTCTCGATCTTGCTCAATGGTCAGCCGGAAGGAATGTTTATCGGAGAAAGAGGAATAAGGCAATGGTACCCACTATCCTCTTACCTATTCATCATATGTGCTCACTCTTTATCAGGTATTATACATAAAGTGGAAGCTGATGGAGGATATAGTGGTTACAAGCTAAATAGATGGGCACCAAGTGTGTCCCATATCATGTTCGCGGATGATGTGATGTTATTAGGCAATATAGACACTAGCACTATCACCTCAGTCACGAAATTTTTTGCAACACTACTACAGGGTGTCGGGGCAACTAGTCAACTACTCTAAGTCGTCTATACACTTTAGCAAGAGTGTACCAGAATCCTATGCCAATGAGATAGTTCAAGAACTGGGAGTAAAGAAGATGGATAAGGAGGAGAAACACTTGGGAGTTAAAATCCTTTAGAAAAGACACAAAATTACCAATTTTAAATTCCCTATTGATAAGTTTGAAGAGAAGCTCACAGGGTGGAAACGAAACATGCTGGCACATGCAAGTAGATTGGTCTTAATCCAATCAGTGCTAGCCTTAATTTCAGTGTACTATATGGCTACCTCAGTCATTCCGAAAGATATTCTCAACAAGCTTGCTCGTATCATTCGTGACTTATGGTGGGGACACAAATGTGACAAGAGGAGGATGCATTTTTTGAAATGGGAATGTTTCAATTTACCGAAGGAAAAAGGAGGACTGGGTATTCGTTCTTTAACTGAGCTCAATTAAGCTTTAGTGGCGAAACTCGCCTGGAGATTCCTACATGACCGGTAATCTCTTTGGTCACAGTTACTGCAAGCAAAGTATCTTAGAGACACTTCTTTTTGGGACGCAAAGAAGCCTAAAACTTGTTCCACCACATGGAATGCGATGTTGGATAATAGAAGCAATCTTAAGAAAGGGTGTTTATGGTTTGTTGGAAATGGCCAGAGCATAAATGTTTCACGGATCCTTGGTTATCGTCAGTTCCTGGATGCTTCCCTATTCGGAAGGAAGATAGTAATCCAGAGATAGTCAAGGTAAATCAATTGATTTGCAGCACAACAGGGCACTGAGACTTATGTACTGTTCACCAAAATGTAGATCCTTTCACGGCTAGCCAGATTCTTCGGACTCCCATTAATGTTGCAACAAATGACACTCTAATTTGGAAATTCACAGTTAATGGTGAATTTACTGCACAATCTTTCCAAAGAGTGCTTGAGGAACAAACGGGTGAAACTTCTACTATCGGAGAAAACCAATGTCCATGGAAGAAATTCTGGGCAGCTAAGAGAGTGCCCCCAAGATCAAAACTTTCAACTGGAGAGCAATCCACAATGACATAGGAGTGGCTGAACATGTTGGGATATTTGTTGATAGTGTCTCGATGGAATGCAAATTATGCTCAAGTGCTATTGAATCCGTGGAACGTATGCTGATTCACTGTAATTTTGCCAAAGCAGTCTGGTTTGCTTCCTCTAGGATTACGACTACAAGAGAATCATTAACTGAACCTGCAAAGAATGATCGAGCTTTGGATGCGTAACAATCACAATGAATATTGTCTGGCAATGGGAATGACAATCTTCTGGGCAATACGGAAAACAAGAAATGCCAAAGTTTTCGAAAACAAAAACATCAGTATCCAAGGTACTCTAGCCATTGCAATGTACTGGTTCAACCTAACTATAATTTCTCAGATGAGGGGGGGACTGAAGCGGAAGAAGCCAACAATCCTGAACCCTTACCCAGTGTCTCTGCAACATGGGAACCTCCACCTGATCTTTTATTAATTAAGGTTAATGAAAGTGAAAAATACTAGAACCCCCAACTATATGGGTTCAAACATATAGAAGCCCCACTAAATTGATCATCCACTGTCAACTACATACTTTAAGAAAATGATATTATTAGGCCCAAAAAATCAAATTTTCTTCAGATCTGGCCCATAATTAATTATTACGAATTTTAATAATACCAAGGCTACCCTTTAATATTTATACAAGAGGAATAACAGAAGATACTTTCATTTTCTATTTCACTTTCTTTCTCCGTCTAAAACCAGAGTTGCTCTCATAGATTCATTTTCTAGGGTTTTATCTATTCGGTTGTACAAGATCTAATCTTCTGATTTGATTTCACATCAACAATTTGCAAGCAAATCGATCTGTGATTTAGAAAGAATCAATTATGTATAGAGATTTTTGTTCTACTCTATCTTCTGCTAAAAGAATTTAGTGGTTTTCGATCTATGTCATCTATGGATGCCGATGTACGACGAAGAGGAAAAAATGACATCAATCTCTACTTCTGTATCTGTATCTACTGATGATGTTTGTAGATCATCATTTGTTTGTGAATAAGTCGAAATCGAGATGCAGAGACAATGGAATTCGTCATCAACTATTAGATCTGAAGATTCAACAACAAAAAGTGAGAAAGATAAGTTTCTCCCTTCTAATCCTGTTTAATTTAATTAAAATTCCTAGTTATGTGATCCGAAAATAAAATTGACTCTAATTTGTTGTTTCGAAGCTACTTCAGGTAAGGTTTTCTATTTAATTCAATAGGTTTTCCTGATTTAGTAGTTCTACTTTCTTAGTTTGATAAGGTTCTGATTTTTGTTTCGTTGACTTTATTCAGATCGGAGAAGAACATTATTTTTATTGAATCAACAGGTTTTGAATCTAGGTATGTTTAGGTTTGTTGTTTGTTTCTGCCGATTTGTTGATAATACTAGTTAAATTCTCCATTTAATAAAAACGCTGATCTCTCATAATTCTAATGGAGCTAGTTGTGGACTCTTGTTGGTGTTTTTATGTTACTTATCTTGACTATATATGTTGAGTTTGGTTAACGAATCTATGGTGGTGTTGATGGTGGAGATGCAGAATCTAGAGGAGTATGAGGAGGATGTGGTGGTAGAGGTGGTGGTATTGGAGCAGGTTTGAAGGAGGATTTTGAAGTCAGTGGTGGTGTTTTTCAGAATTGATGAATTGAAGGAGATGATGAGAAGATAAAGGATGAACTATTTTAAGTTTCTACTACTGGTGCTAGTGGTGACAGGTAATTAGCTGATTTCACAAGGTTCTCTTCTTTTTTAAATATTTATGTTTTTTTTGTGATCAAGGTTAACTTGTTCTGATAAATTTACTACGGTAGCATCCCTGTCAATGATTGGTTTTTACTGTTGACTTATGCATCCTTGTAAAGGTAGTATATGGATTTTGTAATGTATATCAAAGGGGTCAATGCTTTCCGTTGAATGAATGTATATCAAAAGGTAGTATATGGATATAGGTCTGCACATTACATCTGTTTAACTGCACATTAGACAAGCCATATGCATGACAGTTTGCACATTTAACTAGCATTGGCAGACTATATATGTGTAACTAGTAGTTACACATCTAATCAAATGTGTAACTTCTAGGTACACAAGCTAAATGAATGTGTATCTACTAGTTACACATGCAAATTAGATGTGTGACTTATAGTTACACATGTTAATTTGATGGTATATGCATATGTAACCTAATATGAAACTTCTATCTAACTGTAACATTTTTAATTTTACCTTCTTTTTGTAGAGTCTGTAACTCTGTAAGGGTGAACTATTAAGTTTTGTATACTTGCTCTAGTTTATTCAGTTATGAGATAGATTTGACTATTCTGTGTCCATTGGTTTTTGATTTTTGGATGTCCTGTTTTGTTCATTTGTATGAGAAGTGTTCTAGCTGCTATGGTACTGATATCATTTGCTTGTCATGTAGTTACTAAGAAGGCTGACCCCAAGGTGCTGGCTAACAAAGCTTCCAAGACTGTCAAAGCTGGAGCATCAACCATTAAGAAGAAGGCTAAGAATATCTGCACATCAGTCATATTTCACAGGCCAAAGACATTGCAGAAGGCAAGGAATCCCAAGTACCAATATATTAGTGCACTACCAAGGAACAAGCTGGACCATTACCAGATCCTGAAATACCCACTCACCACCGAGTCCGCAATGAAGAAGATTGAAGACAACAAGAAGAAGAAAACAAGGATGCTTTCAAGAAGATGTACAACATCCAGACAGATAAAGTGAACACCGTTATCAAGTAAGCCTTCTTGATTACTTACGACTAGATACTTCTTTTTCTTGAAAGGTAGTATATGGATATAGGTCTGGAATGGTTTCACTTAACTCATACATCTGTTTAACTACACATCACACAAGCCATATGCATGACAATTTGCACGTTTAACTAGCATTGGCAGACTATGGATGTGTAACTAGTAGTTACACATGCTAATTAAATATGTAACTTCTAGGTACACAAGCCAAATAAATGTGTATCTACTAGTTACACATGCAAATTAGATGTGTAACTTATAGTTACACATGCTAATTTGATGGGATATGCATATGTAACTTATAGTTACACATGCTAATTTGATGGGATATGTTATAGTGGTTATATTTATGAAATTGAGAAAAGAACATCAAGTCCTAGTAGTAGGGAGTAGTAGTGGATGCAGATTAGACTAATTAGATGCAGGTTATACTTATAGTTACACATAATAATTAGATGTGTAATTTCTAGTTACACATGATGATTGTATGTGTAACTTATGCTAATATGCATGTGTAACTATTGTTTACATGTGTAACTACTGATTACACATGCATTTTGTTTTCCTGGGTTCATATATATACCCTGCTGAATCAGTTGTGTGATCATTTTTTGCGATATTAATGTGCTAGCACAAGGTTCTCAGGTGTTTGTATTATTCTGCCAGTATAATTACTGTCTGAAGCTTTACTTTCTGTTGCTTAAAATGTCCTTCGTCATCGATAATATGAAAATGGCTTAGGTACATCTAGACTAGCGCTGTAAAACGTCTTTCTGTTAATACAGTGCTAACAACGTCTTTCTGCTGAAGCAGTGATATCTTAATTAAGAGCTTCTCATTCACTTGCAAGGTTAACTGTATTATTTTATGACTGGTAATTGCTTGATAGTCACCTCTCGTTTTTGCTAGTGTTATTCATTTAGAGATGGATTTGCTGATTTTATGTTGACATATCTAAGTCAGATGCATGTGTAACTCCTAGTTACATAATTCAGATGCATGTGTATCTGCAAGTTACACATGTTAATTAGATGTGTAACTTTTACTTACACATACTGATTTTGTGTACACATATCAATATGTATGTGTAACTCCTAGTTACACTAGTCATATGCATGTGTAACTGCTAGCTACACTAGCCAGATGAATGTGTATCTCCTAGTTACACATGTTATATGCATGTGTAACTCTCAGTTACACAATTCAGATGCATGTGTAACCGCTAGCTACACTAGTCAGATGCTTGTGAAACTGAAATATACATTGTTTTATGTACTGTTCATTTTAATCGTATAAATACTGATTGCTTGTTGTTATATTTCAGGTTTTAGATAACTTCATAAAAGCTAATTGCTTAAACGTGGTAATGGTCTCGCTGGAACTGGAGTTGACGCTGAATACACAAGTCAGATGCATGTGTAACTCTCAGTTACACTAGATAGACACATATGTAACTCTCAATTACACTAAACAGATGCGTGTGTAACTTCTAGTTACACATGCTAAGAAATTATTGCAAATGAATATTAAAGTAATAACTTTTTTTTTGTGTTTTTTTTTTGATGTCTATTTATTTGCATATATATACAAGTGTAACTTTGCATTACACATATCATAAGGATGTGTAACTTCTGGTTACACATGCCATATGCATGTGTAACTTCTGTTTACACCTTCACACTGTATTTTAATAATTTCGGGTCTAGATTTAATAATTTTGGGCCTAGATTTAAATTTTATTTAATTATGGGCTTGATAATATGCATAAGGGTATCAAGATCTTTTAAAAACTCGGGGCCTAGATTTAAACTTTTTTTAATTAAGGGCCTCATATTATGGGTTATCCATGAATTGGACCTGAGCCTAATTTAAGAAGCCGATAGTTTAAGAAGCTTGTAAAAACTTTTGTCGCAAGATCCCGACCTCAGATTTAACTGTAAAACTACATCCCAAAATCGAAAGTCCACGTTCCATATTTATAATATATTCACCTGTATGTTTTTCCTGGTACAAATCAATCAATTGCCTTTATTGATAGCTCAATCAATTGCCTTTATTGATAGCTCAGACAAATCGTCACTTTCGAGGCTTATATCATCAACAATATAAGTTAAAACTCCGTGATCTAACATACTGCCAAATGGAGAGCTTGAGATAATTGTATTGTATTATTATTATACCGTAGGTTAGTTGTATTTGATCAGAAGGAGTTAGTAGTAGTTAGTAGTCGTTGGTCAACCGTTAATCCGTGATGAGTGGTGACTTAGCACAACTAAAATCCCTGAACCACATCTCACGTTCCTTGATGTGCTTTTGATATTATGTTACTAATCCTATTTTAATCAAACTCTGCTTTTATTTCTCTCTACATTCTTGTTCGAACACGAAAAGAAGATTATAAGGTTCTAATTCTGAATCGTATTCAGTGTTTCAGATATATTTATGGTTAGTTTTTCTTTCTCTAGATCATTATCTTTTCTCTTTCTAAAAATCTAATGATTCATTCATTTTACATTGTAAGAGAAGTTCTTGTTTATCTATGTTATTTATTCAAAGTATAGCATGAATTTTATGATTTGTTTTGATCGATTGGTTATCCAAATTATGCCTTTTATTTCCAGGTTTAGTTTCAATTCAGAATTTGATTTGATTATATATTCTCTGTGTTTATTTTGGATTGGATTTGTCTTTGCTTTGTTCGTATTATAACTGATTATAGATTTCGTAGTTAAGGTGTTTGAAGAATTGTCTCTGTTAGAAAAGTTAAAAAGGAAAATTCTTTGTTTGTTAGCTAGCAAGCTAGTACATTGATAGAAACGACTTGTAATCTTCACTTTTATCTTATTCGTTCATTCTAGATACCGATCTTCTGAGATTTATTTATTTCTGGGTTAAGTATTTCTATATATTAATCTTCTGTTTCAACTCTCAAATTGAATTCTGTTGAATCTACAGGTACGTTGAATTCCTCAATTTGGACGTTTTGCATCAGCTGCTGATCCGATTTCAGAGCTGGATGCATTAATGGTGCGCTTTTTGCTCTTAAGTCATGTCATACATATTAGGAGATTGAATGTAGAAAATATTAAGTAAAAACCTATGAGAAGATTCAGTAATGGGAGCCATAAATATTGAGAAGAAATGGGTGCTTTCTTTCTTCATAAGCTCCTTTATATGTGTCTTTCTCCTTGTTACTTCTTTCAACCTAGGTCTTGTTTCTTCATTAGATAGAATCAATTCAATTTTTTCAATTTTCTCAAGAGGTGTATCTGGGAACCAAACAGACAATCCTGCCTTTATTGAAACAAAACTTAAACAACCTCCTCCACCACCAGCAGCACCTTCTGTTCCACGATTTGCTTATCTGGTTTCTGGATCAAAGGGTGATCTAGAGAAGCTTTGGAGAACTCTAAAAGCTTTATATCATCCATGGAATCATTACATAGTGCATCTGGACTTAGAGTCATCGGTTGAAGAGAGATTGGAGCTTGCTTCTCGGGTAGAGAGGGAACCAATTTTCGTCAAGACTGGGAATGTTTACATGATAAAGAAAGCAAACATGGTCACTTACAGAGGACCCACGATGGTTTCCAATACACTTCATGCGTCTGCAATTCTTCTCAGGAAAAGCAAAGAATGGGACTGGTTTATAAATCTTAGCGCCTCGGATTACCCTCTTGTGACACAAGATGGTTCGTATTTTACTTTCATGACTGTTCGATATTCTGTTATATATGTGACTTTAGATTATTTTAATTTATCCAATTTCAAATATGCAGATCTTCTCTCCACTTTTATGACAGTGAACAGAACACTGAATTTTATAGAACACACAAGTCGGTTAGGGTGGAAGGAGTGAGTTTATTTCCTTGTTCCTTTCTCGGTTTGCATTTCTTTTGACTGTTTGGATAGCACTCATTAATCCCGAATTTGTTGTCTTGAGCAGGGGTCAAAGGGCAAAACCTGTCATTATTGATCCAGGGCTATATGGAACAACAAAACAGGATGTTTTCTGGACTACAGAAAAAAGAGAGGTGCCAACAGCATATAAACTGTTTACAGGTTAGCTTTCTCTCTCCTTATGGGTCCTTGAGCCTTAGAGAAAGATTAGATGGGTAATTAATAAATAGTGATGCATTTAAGACTACCCACGAGTTAACCAGACTTGAAACTACATGAGGGCTTGTTAACAGAGAGAACAGAAACATTGATTCCTTGTTACTTCCCTTTTTGAGCTTTAGTTGAAGCATATGATAAGTCTGAAAATTCCTCCACCTTCGTGTTCACATTAGTAACATGTAACCTATATAGTTCAACCATATGAATTTAAGTAGAGTGTACGCTCTAAAAGAAGGATAGGTTAAGAAATTGAATTCATTATGTATGAATGTTATGTTATGAGGAAAAAAAACATCAGTTAAAACCTTAAACCTTTAGCCACGTCGATTAGAAGAAACCATATGTTTAGGATACATATTCCCATTATGAAGCCTTCTAATTACTCCCAGCTTAAGTAAGTGGAGCTACAGCTAGTCAAGCTTGTTGAGGGGTAGCGATTATGGTATTATTTGCAGAATCTTGGTGGAGAAGATATCCTGTGACTACAATTATCACATTTTTATGTTATTGTTGTATGAATTGTAGTGAACGATTGGGGTTCTATGGTTGTTATATATATACCATGTCTATCGGAAAATTGATGGTTGTTGTACTTTAAAATTTTCGTATTGAGGTTTTGTTGTCCTCCACTAACGTGGCATTCAAGAAGATGTGCCATGTGATTGCTGGGTGCCTGGATCGTTTTTATAGTAAAAAGGGCGGTGGAATTGAAATAAAAAGCTTTTTACCTACTAGCTTGAACGTAACCGTAGATGCTTCCCTAGCTTGAATTTATGATGGTTAACAAGCTGTAAAATTTAGGTTCCTCTAGGGTGATTAACACAATATTTTTTTGCAGGTTCAGCATGGATGATTCTATCTCGTTCGTTTGTGGAATATATTATATGGGGCTGGGATAACTTGCCAAGAACACTCCTTATGTACTACTCCAACTTCTTATCTTCTCCTGAAGGGTATTTCCACACAATCATCTGCAATGTGCCCGAATTCGCAGAAACTGCAGTCAACCATGATATGCATTATATTTCATGGGACAATCCCCCAAAACAGCATCCTCATGTTCTGAACATAAATGACACTTTTAAGATGATTCGCAGTGGTGCTCCATTTGCTCGGAAATTTAAGCGAGATGACCCCGTCTTGGATAAGATCGACAAAGATCTTCTTCACCGCGAAAATAACAGCTTCACTCCAGGGGGTTGGTGTTCTGGCAACCCTCCATGTTCTGAGGTTGGGGAGCCTAATAAGCTCAAACCAGGACCAGGAGCGCGTAGACTTGGCACCCTCATGTCTCGAATAGTCTATTCCCCGAGATTTAATCAAACCCAGTGTAAATAAATTAGATGGATCGAGCCATTTTTCCCTTACTGTGGCCGAAAGAGCAATATTTTGTCTATTCCATTGAGAGAGCTTCTCTCAACCCCCTTCTTTTCTGCGCCATCTTTTGATATTTTTTCTTCCTTTTCCGGGGTGAACTGGAATAACACGATCGACATTATGAAGGTGATGCCACTGAAATACCCAAGGAGCAGGGCGTATGATCCATGGAATGACTAAACTACGGAGATCTTCGGACGAAAAGGGTCGTCATATAGAGTTCGCAATACGAGAGAGAAATGGATTCTTCCACTTTTAAGTATTTCGCCATACAAGAAACGCAGAATCTGTAACTAAGAATAACGCATACGCTTTAGAAAACCTGTCGGACACAACTTGCTGTATCTTGTTTTTATCGGGAAAATTCCTTTTTCATATATACTATATGAAAATTACACATTCTATTGTACCAAGGGATTTGATCTCAACCTCAACGTCAGATTTAATTTAAAATTCTTGGATGCGGGACTCACCGTTAGGTTTTATTATTTAAAAAAAAAGACCCTGCGAAGAGGCATATATTTAGCCGCTTGTGGAGAAAAAATCTCTCCAAGCGGATAATCATTAGCCGCTTAGTCTCTTTATTTGGGACTTCCATGGTCAGAAAAACCCTCTTTCACTCAATCCTCACTCAATTTGGCAGTGAATGAGTGTTAAAACACTCATTTCCATAGCCCTTGCTCTTATAAAGAGTGTCGGTGTGTCACTAGGGATCAAGTTGTTTTGGGCCTTGTCTTCTATTGACTTAAGTAAAGCACCTGGGCCAGATAGTTTTTCTAGCCATTTCTTCAAGTTCTGTTGGCCCATTGTAGGTGATGGTTTTATTGCTGCTATTCAATTTTTTTTCTCTAAACCCAGAATGTTGAAGGAGATTAACAACACTTTCATCACTCTTGTTGCTAAATGTGAGAACCTTTGTCTAATTACTGATTTTAGACCAATTGCTTGTTGTAATGTGATCTACAAAGTTATTACTAAAATTATTTCTTTTAAGAATGAAAGGAGTGATGCAGAGCTTGATTAGTGAGAACCAATCTGCATTCATTTATGGTAGGTCCATCCAGGATAATATTTTGGTTTCTCATGAAATGGTTACGAACTATCACAGATCTAGTGGCCCTCCTAGATGTTCTCTTAAGATTGAACTCAAGAAAGCCTATGATACTGTGAGTTGGCAAGCTGTTTTGATTACTACGAAGAACATGAGGTTTCCTGACAAGTTCATTCATTGAATCTTCTTATGTACTAGGATATGACCCGTGCCTAACGACACGGGGCTATGAGTTGTTTTTGTGTTGGTTAGATATTTTTTTTTCTTGTGAGACTATCAAGAGCTGAGCGTTGGAATCGTGGGGGAACCGTAATCTTTCTCAAACTGAATTTGAAGCTTTGATCGATACTATTAAGCCAGTTCCACGTTGCTTGTTTTGAGGCTTCTTAAATTTCAGTATTAGCAAGATGGTTGACTATGTATAAAGAATTTAAGATGACCTTTTGAGAGAATGCCTATGTTTAGATGTCAAACTGCATATAACCATTATTTGACTATGCACACATGATACAAAATTTTTGAAGAATAACATACACACATAATCAAGAAACTTTAATCCATTTGATACGAACATGTACACGACTCTAATCCAACAAAGAGCATGAACTCTCTAACAGCAGTAGCAATACAATTAAAAAATGTTATTTACCGACCCAAGTTAAGAGCATAAAAATGGAATCATCGTTTTCTTCATCATTTATTTTCACTTCATGTAAATCCTCTGATTTTGGCCCGAAGAAGTCAAAGTCTAATTGGGCAATTTCCTGTCCAGAGAAAAATGAAAAATTTAATGTAAAAAAATA
Source organism: Papaver somniferum (assembly GCF_003573695.1). Classification (NCBI taxonomy): domain Eukaryota; kingdom Viridiplantae; phylum Streptophyta; class Magnoliopsida; order Ranunculales; family Papaveraceae; genus Papaver; species Papaver somniferum. The sequence continues at coordinate 55,523,542 of NC_039363.1, forward strand.
GAAATTAAATGGTATGGTATTAAAAAGAACCTAACATAAGAATAAAAATGAATAGATAGCAATCGTATTTGATTAGTATCTTTTGACTGCAAATGAAAAACAAAATCGAGATAACAAAATACAATATTAATGAAAAGTAACAAAAATAAATTTGCACAAATGACAAAAATATTAGGCGCGAGGCACTTAATCCATTGGTGTTAAACAAAAAATTAAAGAGAAAATCAAACAAAATTATCTCAATCAAGCAAAACAATAGAGAATCATACTTTCAGAATAGAGTTGTGCAAATAATGAAAAGCTAACAAATATTAACAAAAATTAAAAAGAAAAGCTGACAAAAATTATCTAGAGAAATTAAACTGCATAAATGACACAAATAGGCACGAGGCACCATGAATCCATTGATGTTAAACAAAAAATTAAAGAGAAAAGCTAACAAAAATTATCTCAATCAAGCAAAATAACAGAGAATCATACCTTGGAAATAGAGTTGTGCAAATGATGAAAAGCTAACAAAAATTAAAGAGAAAAAGCTAACAAAAATTATCTTAATCAACCAAAACAAAAGAGAATCATACCTTGAGAATAAAATTGTGCAAAGGATGAATAGAGTTGTTAATTTAGAATAAAAGAAACGGTTTGACATTAAATGGAAGAATGACTCCCAAATAAATGACATTAAAAATCTAAATTCATTGTATTTAGTAAAATTAATATGTGAATTAGTCTGGACCCTTCTTTATACACCTAAAATGTGGATTGAAAATCTTAAATAATTAGCTCAATCAAAGTTGTTCTTACAGGTATGGTTCAATATTGGTCCACTTGTTATATTCTCCCCAAAAGATCCATTTTGGAGTTGAATTCTATATTTAAGATATTCTCATGGTCCGGATTTGAGCTTGGCGAGAATCATAACCCCATTAGATGGGATTCCATTTGTTTACCTTACGAGGAAGGGGGATTGGGTATCAAGGATCTAAAAACTTCAAATATTGCTTCAAATTTGAGACATATATGGGATATTTTTCTGGTAAAAACTCTATATGGACTCATTGGGTGCAGAGGAATCTCATAAAAAATAAATATTTCTGGTTATTACAGATTCCTCATGATGCCTCATGGTGCTGGAGAAGAATCCTTGAGCATAAATCTCTTGCTCAAGATCAGTTAGGTCATATTATATGGAATGGGGATAAGACAAAATTTCTTACTGACAATTGGCATTCTAAAGGCAAACTGATTGACTGGTTGATGAAGCTGTCATTGAAGAATATTTTCCTAATTCTGGTGTAATGGTATCTGATTACATTATTGATGGTCATTGGAGGTTGCCTACTCCTAATTCTGAACTTGCTGATGTATATTTTACAAATCTCTAGAGATGAATTTAATTATGATGAGAGGACATTGTTATATGGAGACCTAATTCTAATGGCTTGTTTTCTTTGAAAGATACTTATAGGACCATTTTTAAGCATAAATAGAAAATTTCATGGCATTCTCTGGTTTGGTTTAAACTTCATACTCCAAGACACTCATTCATCTCTTGGGTGACTCTTCACGGCAGACTTGAAACCAAAGATAAATTACTTAAATGGTGTATTAGTGATACTGACAAATGTGTTCTCTGTGAGTAGGGGATTGAATCTGAGCCTCACCTATTTCATGAGTGCCCTTTCTCTGCTCTCATTTTGAATGGATTACTACTGAAGATGGGATATTCTAGAGGCTTATCTATATCTTGGGAGGTTGAAATTCAATGGTGCTTAGCTCACTTTTCAGGTAATGACTTGTAAGCTCTATTAAAAATCTGGTGTTTGCTGGATTTATTTACCAGATATGGAGAGAGAAAGGAATAACAAAAAATTTGCTAAAAAGAATGCTCATCTTATCAAGTTATCCTACTCATTAGTAATGATATCCAACTTAAGCTTAGTGCCCATGGCATATTTGTCAGTAATATCCCTGAGAATAGAAGATTTCTTAGTCATCGGAACGTGTAGTGTTCTTTTATTTCTAAAATCTGGAAAGAGTGTAGATGGATTGGTCCTAAATGGAATGTTATTATGATAAATTCAGATGGGTCTCTTAAAGAAACTACTACTGGTTTTAGTGCCATCCTTAGAACTGATCAGGGAGAAGTTGTGGATTGTGCTTTTGGTTGTTGCAGCTATGTGTTAGTTGCTACTCATGAACTTCAAGGGGTTTAGCTGGGTCAGCTTGCTTGTCAGTTACAGATTCATAGGATTCATATTGATATTGATTCTATGACCGTCTTCCTTATTTTAAAACAAATTGATCCTAAACCTCCATGAAATATGTACTATATCAGGAGAAGAGTTATGGCTTTGTTGAAATTATTTGAAAATATGGAGATCAGTCATTGTTTCAGGGAAACTAACAGAGTAGCAGACCTTTTGGTCAGTTACCACCCTAGTACAAAATTTGTGGGATTGAATTCTGAGCAGTTCAGTCAGGATCTACAGGTTATTCTTCTTGAAAACAAAAATAGGAAAATCTATTTGAGATAGATTAGTTTAGGTTTTCGACTCTTTTGTTGTTTTTGCTTTCTTTTTGTTTTGGTTTTGGGCATAACCCTGCTGAATGTATCAAAAAAAAAACGCATATCGAGGATCCGCGTGGATGGGCTTGTCATGGTGGGGAAAGAGTTTCTCTAAAATAGTGGAACAGATCGGCCGAATCATGTCCCATCATCTCAAGTTGACACGATACACGACTCAATTTCAGTCTATCATCCATGGTTTGGCAACAACAGTTACATTTTAAAATGTCACCTAAGGTTTATACAAATTTTCTGTCATCTATTTTTTAACACATGTCTTTCTATTTTTTATTTTTACAAAAACTCTTCCAACTCCTGTGATATATGCATCTGTTGGATCAGGATGAAGGATCAATCGACGAGAATTATCGCCAACACCATATACACAAGGCATATTTCCCGAGCTCCAAAACTAAGAGAAATATTTAGAAGAAGATATATGTGGAAATTTGTAGATGAAGGCCATCAAAAAGTGACGCATGATTATTTTATGGACGAATGTGTATACTCTGATGAAGATTTTCGATGTCGCTTCCACATGTTGCACTACCTGGTTATTAGGATTATTGGAGAGCTTTGTCGGGTAAAAATTCAATTATCAATTTAATGCATGAAACATATGAGGATATATAACTGAACAAAATGTTATTACAACCTTAAGGATTTTATCATATGGGTTTTTAACGGATGCATGTGATGACTACATTCGTATGGCCAAATCAATTGAATAAGAGAATCTCGAATGTTTTGCGAAACTGTAGTCAACCATTTTGGTCCATGTATTTTTACAACAACCAACGAAAGATGATGTCGAATGTCACTCACTCGACTTAATGGGAAACAAAGGCAGGAAGATCACACTCATCTCGTGCTTCGGAGAAAAAGGCCTTTTGTCGGAGACTTCCGCAGGAACCGAGCAAGAACCATACATTAATCAAAGAGCACTGAAGAAGAAAGGAAAGAATGGAAAATATGGAAAAAATTACTCGACGTGCTTATCGCCTACTACTCAAGGAAAATACTAAGAGGGGATTTTCCAGGATGATGAGCAGCCTTGATTGCATGCATTTAGTGTGTTATCCTTGATTGCATGCTTGTCAAGCTTAGTATAAGGCCCAATACACAAAACCAATTGTTATTCTAGAAGCATTGACTTCTTATGGTTGTTGGATATGGCATTTTTTTTTTGACTTTCAGGTTCAGTTAACGACATCAATATTTTGCATAAATTGTCTTTGTTTGAAGAGTGGACTATGGACCGCTCCAGCTGCAAATTTCACCGTCAATGTTAATAACTATAATATGGGTATTTTATGGAAGACGGAGTTTATCCACCGTGGTCAACTTTAGTCTAAGCTTATATTAGGTACCCGAGTAGAACCATGATAAAATTTACTGTAACTTGAAGCAGATGGGATGTATGAAGGATGTTGATAGAGCATTTGGAAATTCAAAGAGGAATTTCAACATAATCCTTAGACCATATCGTTCATTTGAACCTATTGCAAAAATAGAATTATGTTCACCTGCATCATTTGGCTAATTTGTTAATCGAGGAAACTCGACGTGATACCAGTTTGACAAGTTATTCGAGATAAGAATTTGAGGTGTCATGTTCGACTCCGGCATGTTTTGCCATGAAAACAAAAGATAGAATTCAAAACAAATGTCTACATTTAAGGATAAGTGATGATCTCCCTGCACACAATCAGAATGATTCTGGAAGAAGGAGCCCCTGTATGGTTTAGTTTTTATCACTTTTTAGTTATTATGATTTCAACTACTTAGAGCAATAATATTTATTAAATTTTAGTTATCATTTGAATTATTTTATTTCACTGTTATTTGATTTGTCTAATAAATAACCTTTTTATAGTTGAATTTTAAGAATTACATTTGAAATTAACTAAATATCAAAATTTGTTAGACATTCAAACTAAAGATTACGTTGACATAGAAACTAAGGATTACTTTGACATAAAAACAAAGGATTATAAAAAAAAATTAATAACTAAGTCAGTAAAATGTCATCATCATCTCATCATCGATGTCCTCCTGATCAGAATCAATGTTAACTGCTATTGAGCGCTGCAGTCGTGCCTTCTCTGCATGAATTTCATCAAATTTGGCTTAATATACTTGCGGTTGTGATAGATTAATCCTTGTCATGTCCATTCCAAAATTTATATTACAAGCACATTAACAAATTATTTGAATCGCTTTATGACCTTTCTTCATTTCTGCGACCATTTTCTTAAGCTCTACTATTTTAACAATGTCGGATTTTTCATGTTTATCAAAAATCTGTTGCATGTGGAATTCTGAAGCTGCTAATGTGGGGCATCTTGAGTTGCCTTTCCTGATATTTTTTGGTTTTTTGACACCGAATCCATCCCATCTGTTAGAGCATAGCTCGGTTGAACCCACCAAGCGTTGGTATGTCAAGTTTGGTTGTCATATTTTAGTATCAAAACTCATCTAGAGTCGCTTGATTAAATACTAGAGTCAGCTTCGTTTAGGTTAGACTAGATAGTCTAGGAATGTTGAGACATACAAGTATTACTCTGAAGACCTGAAGAATGTGAAGAAGTAACGAGTACAACGACGACATCATCCTTCCACTTGAGGTTAGTAATATTGACTTGATCTTGTTTCCATTCCTAACGCATCTTTCAAGTCGTGCTATATTGAAAACATAAAATGTGAAGCTGTATATATTGTATATAATACTCTAGTGGTGAGACTTGGTTATAATAGTATGATCAAAGTGTCAAGGAAAACATATAACGAAGAATAAATGCTTATCTTTTGGAACTTCGTAATTACGACACCGACATAATCTATTATATATATTATTTGATTATTTGTGCATTATATAGGTATGATTTCATCCTAGAAAACTATGTATCTTTACATGAGTTCAAGGAAGTAGATGTATGAACTTGTTTTCATAATCGAAAGGGAAATCATGATTGGTCTTGCTATTCTTTGAATATCTTTTGGATGACCAATGGAATATGACTTTGGTAGAACCTATCTTAACTTGTTGAAATTTATGGTATAAGCGGTCATAGCCTATATAATATAGTTTATTGTAATCGGTCATGAGCTTCATTGTAAATCTAGTTGTAACCGATCACAAGCTATATTGGAATGCAATCATAAGTTACTTTGGGAACCAAGGTATAACCGGTCACAAGATGAATTGGGAAGTTAGTGTAATCAATCACAAGCTACCTTTGGGAAACATGTTGTAGCCGATCACAAGCTAACTCGGGAAGAAAGGTGTAATCGATCACAAGTTACTTTGTGAGCAAGGTGTAACTGATTACAACCTGTATTGGGAATCATGTTATAACCGGTCACAACATATTTTGGAGTGATGGTTTAATCGGTCCCATGTACAAAACCAATAACCATGGTTCACATATTTCTTAGTGGTGTGTGTGAATTAGGGTTTTGGGTTTGTCAAGTTGAGAAGCTTCCAAGATGTCAACATATTTGAACATGTACATAACTCCTATAATTTATTGTCCAAAGATAGTTCTTGATACTCAAGGTGATCCCTGGTCCGAAAAAGTGAAAAGAATTTAATTATGATTTTCATCATATATGTTTTGATTACCAACAATTAAAGCATATTCTCTGGAAAATATTATTAGTTAAAATTAATTGGAAATAGGAAAACCGAATTTAGGTATTTTAATGCATACCTTGAGAATACTTCGGTTTTGAAATTTCCTTGTTGTCCAAACAACCTTGGTTTATAATTACCTTAGTTTGCATTTCTTGCAAACTATCCTAAGATCCAGGCAAACTTCATTTCTTGTAGTTTCTAGTGGAGTCATCTGTTCGGAGAGGAAAGTACCTTAATTAGGCGATATCTCTTACGACAGCTCATTTAAAGACTTCTGTGGGATCAAGAAGCTCTACGAATACCGTTGGTAGGAAACTAGATAATTGTAGTGTTATTAATTTTCGATTATTGATTTGATTGTCTAACAGTTGTTGAAACTTTGATTGCACCTAGTTTGTTTATTCTTGAAAATCTTCTCTTCTGATATAAGATTCACTCAGACTAGATCAAAGTATCGAAGGGATCTTTAGAACCATCTTCGTATCTAAAGACATCTTGTATTAATATATTGTTAATAGATTCTGATCTATGCGTGATTGATCACAAGAGTATTCAAGTGTTGTTGTGCAGGTATTTGAAGGAAATAGAAGATTTGAAGACGAAGAAAATTATTATTATTTTTCGTATCTTTTGGATTTAGTGCACAAACCTTGATCGGCTGGGATCCAACTATAATCGTTTTATCTTTGATAGACTTGATTGATTAGTTGTGTGAGATAGGCATCGCTTTATAGTTTCTCTTTGAGATCTATATTGATTGATTGCGAATCTAGAACTTGATTATATCGGTAATCAATATTTAGATTGATCTAACTAGAAAAAGGAGTGAAATAATCAAAAACTGATGTCTATTTTGTTGCAGAATCTTCATAGATCATCTTCAATTTCCTCAAATTTTTTAGGATCTTCATCAACAACATTACGACCAATTTCTCGGATTTTGCACAGTACCTTGATTATGTTCACAGGATAAAACATTAACCTTACGATTAATGTTCCGAGCATACTCCCTATTATTGATTCCAAGTTTAATCAGCTTCCTTTGGTTACGGATAACAATTCTTAGTAATGATGCCTGTCTATGATATGTTTCAATAGTACTGGGGAGGACTTGTCGAAGATTGAGAATGTCAATCTTAGGATCCAAACTGTTTTGGACAAGAAGATGAGTCACATCTTCCTTTTATATTCCTTTATCTTCACGACCAGATTTCTTGACGGAATCATCAAGATTAATAATTTCAGTAGAAGCCATTCCACTCAAGGCTTTCAGAATTTTCTCTTGAGATCTGGTTTTCGGATGCATCCTTTAGTATAAGTTCTCAACCAAGATGAGTACATATACTCGGGAATTCTTTAACACATACCAAACATAGGAGTCAGACTTAAATAGATATTTCTGACCAGATTTGAAAAGATTTTTGGCATCTAATGTGTTATTGAATCACAAAGATTCTATGGAAAGAATCGATCTTCTTCATCAAATAATCAGAAGATACTTTAGACAAGAAAACTTTTCTTGTTTACACAAGTTGTTGTAAGACAACTTCTCTATACATAAAGACAATTCAAATTTCTTTAGGTAGATTGTGTATACCCTTTATGTTGAATAAGAGATATTTACAGGATACACGATTCCCAGGTACTTGTGCTTCCTTACTTTCAAGAGATCGGGAAATGTAAGGATGCACTTTCCAACACAATTAAGCGTTGGGGTGATAAGCACCTTTCTCACCGAGTACCTTCTGAGGAACTTCTTCCTTCTTATTTCTAGGAACATGACCGTGTTTCCTAGTTTTGGTTACGGATTCAACCTCTTTATCAGCAATATTGCATGATGCAATATCCTTGATTACATCTTGTGCCCAGGATGATATGTTTTTTGAATTCGAACCCGTGTGATCTTGATCTGCCATTAAACAGATTGCAGGCGTCTTTTGTTCAAGACTTTCTATGTGTCCCTTTAAGGTATCTATTCCTTGTTGAAAATGTTTTTCAAAACACTTATCAAGGTGTACCTTTCGACATGTCTTTGTAAAAAGTTCTTCTATAAGGATCTTGTTCCTTATTTGTGAATGCTCCAGCGACTGAGTAAGAATTTCACACTCTGAAGTTTGCTGATATACTTCATTGCACAAGGCCAATTTTTGTTCTAAATAATCTGCTAGATTATTTTGAAGACTGAGTTTTTCTCGTTTTCCTTCACAAATTCTTACATTTAATTGAACAATAAGTTCTAGGATATCATCTAGGATGTCAATGGTTTTTCCTTCTTCTGAATAATTTCCATCATGTTTGAAAAACCTTTCTAACACTTTACGAAATTCAGAACTTGGGCAGACCAGTGAATCAAATTTACTTTCTCTTTTAGAAACAGAAGATTTTTCACTAGTGACTGGGGTCGGATCCAAATCACGTTCCTTTAGTTTTGGATTCATTCTTTTCTGATTAGAATCCTGATTCTCAATCAAGTTATCAATCTTAGACTTTCTTCTTGATTTTCGAAAAGACTTACGAAACCAATTTCCATTGACCTTTTCTGAGACCTTATTCTCAGCATTTTGTTGTACGTTGACTGAGTTCTTCATAAGTTTAGCTTTGCTTTTGTTATTTTGACTCATACCTTATAGGTTGGATCGCACCAAACACAGATTGTTAAATATTTTCATGTTTTCCTTCTCTGATACCAATGGAAAAGACGAGGGTACCTAAATGTACCACAATCTTAAACTTTTCCACCTATAAGTCCTCTTACAGAAAGTGATTGTCTATGGACTGAGTCGATACAATACAACGAATCGGTATTCACACTTCGTGTGATCGTCTATGAATACGAGATCGAGACAATACAATAATCAAAGTGTGATTACTTGATAATAGGTTCAGACTTAACCAAACTCTATATGATCACTATCAAGTAGTACGGAGTTAATGTTTGTGCAATTTACTTTAAATTATAATAACAACAATTATAATTGCGGAAAATAAAAGTAAATGACATAGAAAGATTTTGTTAATGAGGAAGCCGCAAATGTAGAAAAACCCCGGGACCTAGTCCAGGATTGAATACTCTCAGAATTAAGCCGCTATACAAAATCAAACAAACTTCGTATAGTTGAGACCAAGCAACTAAACCTATAGTTCACTTAGTTTCTTCAGTATCCCTGCGCTTCCGACATTCAATAAGTGCACGCACTGGTACAATTCCTTTGGTTCTTATTCCAAACAGTAAAGGAACAACAAATCTGTTCGGTAACAACTCTATTCAATCTCAGTGATATGAGTTAGACAAAGGATCTTCTGTTTAATCCAATAAACTCCTTTCTCGGGTTTAGATCTATCTATCCAACAACTACCAAAGTAGCAAAGTTTAGATTTTTCAATCAAATATAGAATCTACCAAGATACTATATAGTGATGCCCATCTACGTAACTAATCAATCAAATTTATCAAGGATAAACCGATTATAGTTGGATCCCAGACGATCAAGTTTTATGCACACCAAAGATATGAAACCAATAACAAATCTTCTTTGTCTTCTTCTTTAATCTTCAATAAACATCTGCACACCACAACTTGAATCACTTGTGATCCATCACGCACAAAACGGAGTCTGTTAACAATGGATTATCACAAGACGTCTTTAGATCTACAAACAGTTTTAAAGATCCCGTCGACACTTCGATCTAGTTTGAGTGAATCTTATATCAGAAGAGAAGATTCTCAAGAATAAACAAACTAAGTGCAATCAAAGTTCAACAACCGTTAGTCAATCAAATCAAATCGAAAACTAATAATAATGCAATTATCTAGTTTCCCACCAACGGTACTCGTAGAGCTTCTTGATCCCACATAAGTCTTTAAATGAGCGGTCGTAAGAGATTTCGCCTAATTAGTAAATGCTAAATCGGTTTTCATAATTCCCGGAAATGCTCTGTCCAATATTTCCGAAATCTCACTAGAAAATCTCCAATTAGTAAATGCACATTAACAATTTTTATTTTCTAGAGATATGCTTTTAATTGATGGTAATTAAAAGCATATAAAATTAACAACCTTAATTAAAAGATTCTTAATTTATTTCGGTCCGGGATCTCCTTGAGTTTTTAAGGAGTATCTTTGAACAATAAAAGATAAGAGTTACTGAACATGTTCAAAGTATGTCGACATCTTTTTCTTTATAAATCCTTTTTCATATTTACAATCTTGGAATCGATTATACCATACTTCCAAACAAGTTTAGAATTGGTTCATATCAAATATCAATACACTAATCATGGATTTACGGTTCTACCAAACACAAGGATCGGTTCTACCTTAATGTGGTTACAGGGACCGGTTACATCAGTTACCAGGATCGGTTACATCAATTACCAGGACCGGTTACCATATTCTCATGGTATTACTTGTGATCGGTTACACTAGTCACTAGAATCGTCTACACCAATTACCAGGACCGGTTGCGACAATTACAAGGATCGATTACACATCTCTTTTGTGATTGGTCATACCAATTACCAGGATCGGTTACACCAATTACAAATATCACTCATACCATCTTAGGTGATTACTTAGGATCGGTTATACTAATAAAAGTCATACCAATACATAAGTCAGGCATTGTGACTAGTTTTACCAAGATACATAACAATTTATGATCGGTTCTACTAACTGACACATATTGGTAATCCAAAGATATGCAATGAATAACAATACCAATAAGCCTAGCGATTTCCCTTTCGATTCATAAAACAAGTTCATGAATGTACTTCCTTTAAACAAATTTAAACATTGTTTTCTAGGATGAAATCTTCACCTTTACCAATACAGATAATCACAATAGCATTCATACGATTATGTCAATGTCTTATATACGAAGTTCAAAAGATAAGCGTTATACTTCGTATTCTAATTCCTTAACACTATATCTACTAGAGTATAATCATTCACAGCTTCGCAGTTATGTTGTCAATATTGCACTACTTTAAAGATACGTTAGTGATGAGTGCTAAAAAGTGCATTTTTTTATATATTTTTCTTGGCATTTAACTCATCTTTTGTGCATTAGTTCTACATTTTATCCCATATTCTGTATTTTCATTGTTTTCAAGAATAAATATTTTTATTAATTAATTTTGCATTTTTAGGTAATAAATAAAGACTAGATGAGTTGCGGAGCGAAAAGTGCAAAGACACGGAGAAAGCCGGCGGAAACTCTAGAGGAAAAGAAGTGCAGAATGCGGTATGAAAGACTCAAGGATGAAAATGGGCTCACAAAGGAAGAAATTGTTCTTAAAGAAGAAGTGGGCTCAAGATTGTTTAAGCCCAAACCCATTTTATAAGCCTAAAATCAATACCCAAACCCGTTTCTCTCCTTCACCATCAGATTGAATCCATTCCATCATCCAACGGTCGCTCTATCAGAGTGCATCGAGTTTTGATGTTCCTGTCTAACACTATAGCACCTAACTCCATCTCAGACCGTCAGTTTTAATGTATCCCAGATCCAAAGGTCGCTTCATATCCATTTCCATCGAGCCGTTGGATCATTCTTTCATCTTTTCATCCTACGCCTTTCACCATCCAAACATCAAGACTTGATGAGCCTTCTCAACACCCAAGAACCCAAATCTATTAACCCAACCAAACACCCCCTACTCCAAAAATATCGAACCCATCTTCTTCTCCTCCCTTCTCTGCACAGCGACGCTGTCGCCATCACCACCACCTGCTCCTTCTGCCACCACCACATCCACCACCAAAGCCATCATGGCTCCTACCAACTAAACCCATCCCCTATATCACGTCCTATATCCCTCTCAACGACTAATTTCACCCATTTTCACACCTCTAATCCCTAGCTGTGGAGTTGGTGAAATAAGTTGATGAGATGGATGTAATTGAAGCATGGGAAGGAGCAGAAGACGTTGAGGAAGCATGGGTCGAGACTATTGGGAAGAAATCAGAGCTGTTAGGTGAGTAATTTCGATTCCTATTTCTCAACAGGAAACCCTAATTTTACAAATTGGGGATTCTTAGGAATTGATGATTACAACTAGAAATAGAGGCATGGGTGAGTGTTATTGAGTAGATTCAGTGACATTAGGTAGGATTATTTTGATTTAATTTTGATTTTCACCCAACCCTAATTTCACTGTTTTGGGGAAAAGGGTGTTAACCCTAATTTTGGATTGTTGTATAAATAGGGATGATGGGTGTGTGTTAGAAGTCATGCCTGGGCTAGCCAGAGCTTCACCCAAGGGTCCTGGAATAGCCAGTGCTTCCAAGTTGTTTTCAGTTCATGTTTTGAAGTCAATATTATTTCAATTTCAGTTATTAATCATTTCCAGCATGTTTTAAGTATCATGTGCTAGGGTTTAGATGAAACTCTTGATTGTATGTTAAGATAGTTAGTAATCATGTCATTGTTCTTGTAGTGCTAAAAATGAGTTAGGACTGCTAGTAGCCATTTGAACAAGTAAGCCTGTGATCAGTTGTGCTGTAGAAAGACAGCTGATGCTAGGGGTAAGTGAGTGATAATGGTTAAAAATTCAGTACATTAGAAGGATTGTGCCCAAATGCCTTAGAGTTGATAGATTAATTGGTTGTGCAAGTAAACCTGTGATCAGCTGTGCTGTAGAAAGACAGCTGATGCTAGGGGTATGCTAGTAAAATTAGTTGATAAATCACCGATTATAGTATTTCCTGAGATGAAACAAGACATGATTCGATTAGATGCTTCCTTAGCTTAGGATCAAGAAGTAGATTCAAAGACCCTAGTACCTTCATTCTATACTTCACTGCCTTTGGCTCATTGCCATTGTAACTGTCATTTGCCACTGTCACTCTTTGCTTCATTAGTTCACTGCTCAGAGAATTAGCTTAGGAAACTTCAACTCACACCCTAGTCCCTGTGGAATGACCCTGTTCTTGCACATATATTGCTACAACTGACCCTGTGCACTTGCAGGTATCACTGTAGGCTGTCTTTGCTCTTATTTTATACATATCCCAAAGCCTACCAAGTTTTTGGCGCCGCTGCCGGGGACTTAGCATTGTGTGGTTGCTGTTTTTCCTTGCTTTCTTTCACTTGCATATCTTGCATTTAGTATAATCATTTAGCTCATCATAACTTGCATTTTCATCTTTGCATAATTTTTCATCTTTGCTTCATTTTCCCTTGCTGTTCTTGCTGTTCTTAACAGCTTCTGTTGTTTTTCTTTCCTTGCTCATTTGCTTGCTGTTGCTTTTAGATTGCAGCTGCACTTGCATCATTTGCTGTTTACATTGCATTCTTGCTGTTTGCATCTTCATCTAGTTGTTTGCTTGTTGTTCTTGCACAGCATCAGAGCATCTTCTTGCCTGTTGCTTTAGTGCACTGCTGTGAACTGCTTAGCCCATTTGCACCTTTGTTGCTGAATCTTCCCCTGGTGCTGCTGCTGCTTGCACTGCCTCTGAAGTTGCTGGTGAACTGGTGGAACTGAGGCTGTTACTTTCCCCTGTTGCTGCCTGTTGCTGCTAACTGCTGCTGCCTTCTGCACCTGTTGCTGTGCTGCTAAGGCTGAAACTTGCTGAACCAAAGCTGCAGCTAGAACCCAAGCCAAACTGGTCTGTAATACAAGCCAAAGAAATTAACCAAGCCCAACTGGGCCTTGAGTGTTGAAGCCAAAGCTTAGGATGATCCAAAGCCCAACTGGGCTTTTGCAACCAAACTGAACAGCTGGGCTGTGCTTTACAGGTAAGCCTAAACCCATTAAGAGAACCCAAACTGTGGGCTTCCATTTTTATTGTGGGCTTGTAATATTAAACCCAACATTTGGGCTTATATTTTCTGTTGGGTTTGTAATTAATTTCTTGTGGGCTTGTTTGTTTAATTTCTTGTGGGCTTGTGGTTTTAGATTGATTTGGGCCTGTTGTTTTAATTAAAGAAAACTGAACTTTTGAAAGCCCAGTTGGACCTCATATTTTAGTTAGTAGCTAGCCAAAGCCCAACTAAATTTCTGGGACTGTGGGCTTAACATCCATTTGAAAACTAAACATTTACACTGTGGGCTTGACCCAAAAACAAAAAACGTTTTCAAATCCCAGTTGGGCCTCGACCTTTGGCTATTTAAGAGCCCAAATTTCAAATTGTTACCTGGGCTTGTTTCTGAACTGTGGGCTTGAACCAAAGTTCAAGTGGGCCAAAATTTCAAAATTCCAAAAACCAACAGTGAGCTTTACTCACCAGTAGTGGGCCTGTTTTTCAAAAACGTAGTTGGGCTTCGCAAAACCCAACAGTGGGCTTGGTCTCCTTATCCCATTAAAAACCAAATTTTCTTGTATAAAATCTAGTAGATAGTTTGTTAGTTAAATCTTTTGTTTCTTTTGTATGTATAGTGCTAATCCAATATGATCTTGGCTAAAAAAAATGTTGGATTTTTGCCTTGAATAATGGAGTTCGGTTCTTTCTTTCGTCAAATCGGGTAATCTCTTTCCTTTCTCTCAAAACTCAACATTTTCTTCTGATTTTTCCAAGTTATGAATATTTTTATCATTAGAAACATTGAGGACAATGTTTAGTTTAGGTTTGGGGGTATAGAGTAGATACCACGATACATGCTATAATTGAAAACAGAACTCCCTCTTTTTGAAAAAATTTAAAAAATTCCAAAAAAAAAATTTAAAAAATGAAAAATCATAAAAATCGAGCTCATTTACCTTGAAATGTTGACTCTTGTGCAAATATGTATTTTTATTAGGATTCTTAGTCTAGATATTTAGGCACCCCTGATTCTAGCACAATTTACATGTGATAAGAAACTTGCACGCGCACGATCTAACAATACATGTATAGCCTCGATCTTCAAGGTGTTTGATAGGAAGTTAGATTGCCAATCACTTTAGAATACTGAATGAGACTTGACTAGCTTGTTCTTTGGTTGGCTGGGATAGAAGTTGGAGGATACGTTAAGAAAAGCAACCATAGAATTTGACCGGATGCATTCCATAAGGGCCACCTCTTGCTAAGAGTCATGTAATTATGTTTTTCTTTTTGTTCATGTATCAAAAGTGTCACTATGTTGTAAAGATCAAAGTTATTTCTTACAAAAAAAAAAATCAAAAAAAATTTATATCAAAGAAAAAATAAAAAATAAAAAATAAAAAAAAATCAAGTATTTATTCCATGTTTTGTCATGTAAAGACAATAGTTCTCTCTTGTTCCAAAAATAAAAGAGAGTAATCAATGTAAATAAGAGTCATGTAAAGAGTCATCTTTTTGTTGTAAATAGTCTTGTAATAAGCAAGGAGGGTGCAGCCATCGATGTATAACGCGGGTAAACTGAAATATCACCAACTCATTGGGTGAACATTCACAATTCTCGTAAAGCCGGACAGCTAGCTTGGCTTAGAATTCGGTTCTTAGCCTAAAAACTATCTCTTGGTGATTAGTAGTCATAACTTCATGTCATTCTAGAAACATGTGTAGATACACTTTACACTCTTATCACGTGTCTTTAGTTGTTATCAGTGCTAGGATTGTGCCTTAGATAGCTAGATTGACATCTCCATTTTGCTGTGAGCTTCTACTGTCTTGCACATGTCACATTCGATGGAATCTGAGCTTATATTTTGTCCTAGAACTTTGTAGGTACGTTCTAAGCAAACCTTCACGAGACTTCACTCGTCCACTAGGGACACTTAGTGGTTTAAAAGGCTTAGTGCATATGCTAAATGCATTCGAGAGACCAGCGACAGTGGTATAGGTAGGATTTCCTTAGTTTTGTTTTACTTGAGGACAAGTAAAATTCAGGTTTGGAGGTATTTGATGAGTGCTAAAAAGTGCATTTTTTTTATATATTTTTCTTGGCATTTAACTCATCTTTTGTGCATTAATTTCACATTTTATCCCATATTCTGTATTTTCATTGTTTTCAAGAATAAATATTTTTATTAATTAATTTTGCATTTTTAGGTAATAAATAAAGACTAGATGAGTTGCGGAGCGAAAAGTGCAAAGACACGGAGAAAGCCGGCGGAAACTCTAGAGGAAAAGAAGTGCAGAATGCGGTATGGAAGACTCAAGGATGAAAATGGGCTCACAAAGGAAGAAATTGTTCTTAAAGAAGAAGTGGGCTCAAGATTGTTTAAGCCCAAACCCATTTTCTAAGCCTAAAATCAATACCCAAACCCGTTTCTCTCCTTCACCGTCAGATTGAATCCATTCCATCATCCAACGGTCGCACTATCAGAGTGCATCGAGTTTTGATGTTCCTGTCTAACACTATAGCACCTAACTCCATCTCAGACCGTCAGTTTTGATGTATCCCAGATCCAAAGGTCGCTTCATATCCATTTCCATCGAGCCGTTGGATCATTCTTTCATCTTTTCATCCTACGCCTTTCACCATCCAAACATCAAGACCTGATGAGCCTTCTCAACACCCAAGAACCCAAATCTATTAACCCAACCAAACACCCCCTACTCCAAAAATATCGAACCCATCTTCTTCTCCTCCCTTCTCTGCACAGCGACGCTGTCGCCATCACCACCACCTGCTCCTTCTGCCACCACCACATCCACCACCAAAGCCATCATGGATCCTACCAACTAAACCCATCCCCTATATCACGTCCTATATCCCTCTCAACGACTAATTTCACCCATTTTCACACCTCTAATCCCTAGCTGTGGAGTTGGTGAAATAAGTTGATGAGATGGATGTAATTGAAGCATAGGAAGGAGCAGAAGACGTTGAGGAAGCATGGGTCGAGACTATTGGGAAGAAATCAGAGCTGTTAGGTGAGTAATTTCGATTCCTATTTCTCAACAGGAAACCCTAATTTTACAAATTGGGGATTCTTAGGAATTGATGATTACAACTAGAAATAGAGGCATGGGTGAGTGTTATTGAGTAGATTCAGTGACATTAGGTAGGATTATTTTGATTTAATTTTGATTTTCACCAAACCCTAATTTCACTGTTTTGGGGAAAAGGGTGTTAACCCTAATTTTGGATTGTTGTATAAATAGGGATGATGGGTGTGTGTTAGAAGTCATGCCTGGGCTAGCCAGAGCTTCACCCAAGGGGCCTGGAATAGCCAGTGCTTCCAAGTTGTTTTCAGTTCATGTTTTGAAGTCAATATTATTTCAATTTCAGCTATTAATCATTTCCAGCATGTTTTAAGTATCATGTGCTAGGGTTTAGATGAAACTCTTGATTGTATGTTAAGATAGTTAGTAATCATGTCATTGTTCTTGTAGTGCTAAAAATGAGTTAGGACTGCTAGTAGCCATTTGAACAAGTAAGCCTGTGATCAGTTGTGCTGTAGAAAGACAGCTGATGCTAGGGGTAAGTGAGTGATAATGTTTAAAAATTCAGTACATTAGAAGGATTGTGCCCAAATGCCTTAGAGTTGATAGATTAATTGGTTGTGCAAGTAAACCTGTGATCAGCTGTGCTGTAGAAAGACAGCTGATGCTAGGGGTATTCTAGTAAAATTAGTTGATAAATCACCCATTATAGTATTTCCTGAGGTGAAACAAGACATGATTCGATTAGATGCTGCCTTAGCTTAGGATCAAGAAGTAGATTCAAAGACCTTAGTACCTTCATTCTATACTTCACTGCCTTTGGCTCATTGCCATTGTAACTGTCATTTGCCACTGTCACTCTTTGCTTCATTAGTTCACTGCTCAGAGAATTAGCTTAGGAAACTTCAACTCACACCCTAGTCCCTGTGGAATGACCCTGTTCTTGCACATACATTGCTACAACTGACCCTGTGCACTTGCAGGTATCACTGTAGGCTGTCTTTGCTCTTATTTTATACATATCCCAAAGCCTACCAAGTTTTTGGCGTCGTTGCATAAGTTTTCTGTAAGTGAGATGAAATCTCACTTATGAAATCTCCTATCACAACTAAGGTATCTTCCCTAAGTATTAACTGTCTGTTTAAAGCACAATTAATCAAAAGAACAATCTATAAAATTAAGCATGAGTTGCAGTTCAGCAACACTAGATGATTCTAACTACAATGGATGCCTGACATCCAATGTGAAAGACTAGTGTTGAATCCCTAAGATGGAGTTTCACTATGAGCATTTACACACATCATTGCTACTGACAAGAGCATGAATAACAAGCAATAAGCTAGGGATTCATCTCAACCCTAGCAGAACAGGTTAGAACATAATTGACAGTGCAAAATAATTGAAAATAACACAAAACAGTTGAACTAAAAACAGGACAGTTGAGGAACTGGCTAGTCCAGTCCTCTTGGGTGAAGCTCTGGCTAGCCCAGGCATAAGTTGATGAGATGGATGTAATTGAAGCATGGGAAGGAGCAGAAGACGTTGAGGAAGCATGGGTCGAGACTATTGGGAAGAAATCAGAGCTGTTAGGTGAGTAATTTCGATTCCTATTTCTCAACAGGAAACCCTAATTTTACAAATTGGGGATTCTTAGGAATTGATGATTACAACTAGAAATAGAGGCATGGGTGAGTGTTATTGAGTAGATTCAGTGACATTAGGTAGGATTATTTTGATTTAATTTTGATTTTCACCAAACCCTAATTTCACTGTTTTGGGGAAAAGGGTGTTAACCCTAATTTTGGATTGTTGTATAAATAGGGATGATGGGTGTGTGTTAGAAGTCATGCCTGGGCTAGCCAGAGCTTCACCCAAGGGGCCTGGAATAGCCAGTGCTTCCAAGTTGTTTTCAGTTCATGTTTTGAAGTCAATATTATTTCAATTTCAGCTATTAATCATTTCCAGCATGTTTTAAGTATCATGTACTAGGGTTTAGATGAAACTCTTGATTGTATGTTAAGATAGTTAGTAATCATGTCATTGTTCTTGTAGTGCTAAAAATGAGTTAGGACTGCTAGTAGCCATTTGAACAAGTAAGCCTGTGATCAGTTGTGCTGTAGAAAGACAGCTGATGCTAGGGGTAAGTGAGTGATAATGTTTAAAAATTCAGTACATTAGAAGGATTGTGCCCAAATGCCTTAGAGTTGATAGATTAATTGGTTGTGCAAGTAAACCTGTGATCAGCTGTGCTGTAGAAAGACAGCTGATGCTAGGGGTATTCTAGTAAAATTAGTTGATAAATCACCCATTATAGTATTTCCTGAGATGAAACAAGACATGATTCGATTAGATGCTGCCTTAGCTTAGGATCAAGAAGTAGATTCAAAGACCCTAGTACCTTCATTCTATACTTCACTGCCTTTGGCTCATTGCCATTGTAACTGTCATTTGCCACTGTCACTCTTTGCTTCATTAGTTCACTGCTCAGAGAATTAGCTTAGGAAACTTCAACTCACACCCTAGTCCCTGTGGAATGACCCTGTTCTTGCACATACATTGCTACAACTGACCCTGTGCACTTGCAGGTATCACTGTAGGCTGTCTTTGCTCTTATTTTATACATATCCCAAAGCCTACCAGTTAGGAATGAAATAGTTAAAGTCACAGTATTACTAACCATACGAGGAAGGATGATGTCGTCGATGTAGCTTGTTACTTCTTCACATTCTTCAAGTCTTCGAGTAATACTTGTATGTCTCATAATCCTAATATTTGTAGCCTAACCTATACGAAGTTGTCTCTAGTATATAATCAAGCGACTCTTTAATTGAGTTTTGATACACTAAAATATGACAACAAAACTTGACATACCAACGCTTGGTGGGTTCAACCGAGCTATGCTCTAACAAGTTAACTATTGTTGATCAAACCTAGTGTATACGCTTAGGTACGGTTACTCAACCTGAATGAAGTTACATTTCATTTGTGTATAACAAGCTAAGTTCGATCTAACGGTTGAAGGATATTATCTTGAATCTAATCAGGTTTTCATCTAACGGTGAATATTGAATGCTTTGTTGCCAAGGTAACTTAGATTGCAAACCCTGTTTTGAAAAATATATAAGGGAGAACTCTAGCAACTGGCAAACCTAATACCCATACCTCTTGTGTGATAATAGTTGCGACTAGAGTCGATTCTCCTTTAACCTTAGGTTTTTCACGAAACAATGTAGGTTAACGACTTAAAGACTTCATTGGGATTGTGAAGCCAGACCCAACTATTTGCTTTGTAGTTGTATGTCCTGATCTTACTTCTACTGTCGTGATTGAGTATTATCTTTGCTAAGATTTGCTTGAGATTTATCTCCGATAGGTAAGATTAAAAGTAGTCACAAACATCTTCGTCTCATCGTTTGTGATTCCACAATATCTTGTTTCGCTTCCAAACGATTATGATTTTTGTGAGGTGATTGATAATACTAGGATGTTCTTCGGGAATATAAGTTTGGTTCATCAATTGGTTCATGTGCACCTTGATTTATCAAAGTACGAAACAAAACTCATAGGTATTTCTGTGTGAGACAGATTTATCTATTCCAAAAGACTTTTCTGTGTGAGACAGATTTTTTTTATGAGGTATTCGACTTTGGGTCGTAGCAACTCTTGGTTGTGGGTGAGATTAGCTAAGGGAATCAAGTGCGTCGAATCCTTCTGGGGTTCAGAGACGTAAGGAGCGCAACTGTACCTCGATCTATGTGAGATTGATTAGGGCTCAACTACAATCCAATATGAAGTTCATTGGTCGTAGGCTAGTGTCTATAGTGGCTTAATACAATGTGGTGTTCAAAGATGGACTAGGTCCTGAGGTTTTTTCTGTATTTGTGGTTTTCCTCGTTAACAAAATTCTGGTGTCTGTGTTAGTTCTTTTTCGCATTATATTTTTTTATATAATAGAAATATCACAGGTTGTGCGTTAAGTTCAATCAGTTCTTGAATCCGACCTTTGGGTTGTTGATCGAATTGATTGACACTTGGATATTGGTTTGTGATACCGTCCAAGTTGTTTTTCTTACTCAATCGGGATCGCAAATTCCTATTTGCTGACTGCAGATTGAATTGTAGAATTGAGATATAAACTCTTTGATATATTTTTTTATAGATTGAGTCTGGCTGTCTAGTTGATTCTCTTGAAAGTATATTGGAGTTTGTCTATTCAGATTTCCGAACGAAATATTGGGTGTGGTTTTTAGACCCCCACTTTTTCAGTTGGTATCAGAGCAGGCAAACGCATTTAAGACCTCATAAGTATGTGTTTGTAGCAATCTGACTATGGGCGATAATATCTCTGACAACGCATCACCAGTTTAGAAAACATTCTAAATTGGTCCAAAGTCTTGTTTTTCCTGAGAAATCTCTCATCTCTTGTCCATCATCTAAAACTATGTATAAC
Organism: Papaver somniferum; assembly: GCF_003573695.1. Taxonomy (NCBI): domain Eukaryota; kingdom Viridiplantae; phylum Streptophyta; class Magnoliopsida; order Ranunculales; family Papaveraceae; genus Papaver; species Papaver somniferum. The sequence goes on from NC_039363.1 coordinate 55,544,994, forward strand.
TGGGAAGCACGCCTAGATGAACAGTTGGATGAAATTTCTGATGAAAGTGATTCAGAAGACGAACAAGATGTTGATGAGGAAGTCTCACAGTACATCAAGCTTTTCGATCATCTCCTATAGAAAGAAAAGTCAACATCTTGCTTGGCTGAATTTCTGACTCCTCTCTGTCTTGAAAACAGAAAAATGAGAAAACTCTTTAAGGGATATGACTGTGGTTATAGTTTTCTACAATCTATTCTTAAAGATCGATAGGAAGATCCGAATTCAAAGAATTCTGAATGTGATGAACTTCGTCAAAATATCTTTGTGTTGAAAGAAAGACTTATAGAAACCGAAGCAAGGTATGACTCTTAACAAAATTGTTTAAATGACAAAGAAAAAGCTTTTCTCACCCGAGAGAAACAATTGGAGACTGATTGTAATGCTGCTCTTGAGAAGGTTAAATCTTTGGAAGATAACTTGAAAAAAATTCAATTATAGCTCTACAAAATTGTCTTCTATTCTAGGAGCATGTAAAGAAAATCGTGATACACGTGGTCTGGGATATAAAGATATAGACGCTCCAAGTACTGGTAAGATCAATTTTTTTCTTCCTAATAACCTTCTTCAAGCTAAAAATTTCACCGAAAGTAAAAGTGAAAAACTCCCTCCAGCAGCAGATGTCTTTAGAAACCAAGAAGTTCATCCCTCTAGGACTGGTCAGTTGAGAACGGTTAAAAAAATTCCTGTCAACTGCTATTATTGCGGAAAGAAATGTCACATTGAAAGAAGATGTCATCTTCGTTTATGGAATGAAAAACTTCATAACATCCTTATCTGGATGTCTAAAGAAGTAATCAAACCTGCTTCTCAGTGTACTGTTAGAAATTCATCTCACAATCAAGAAAAGTGATGTGATGCACCAATTCCTTATTATGAATAATACACAACTTCTACTTACAACTGTAAACAGAACAATGTTATATGGATGACTGATAGAAAAAGGTTTCAAAGGAAGAAGAAAACTTCAAACTCCTCTCTTTTCTTCAAAGATAATCTTGCTCCTAAAATATGTGTTTCAATTATATTCACATCAATAATCGTGTTTCGGAACTCAAGACCAATATCAACAATCTCAAGCGCAAGATCAGGAACAGATGGTTCAGGTAACTCATGTCCTTCTCCTGTTAATTCTTGTAAAGTTTCACATAAGGTTTTTGTTTTGTGTCAAGGAAGTGAAAAGGAAAATATCAATACCCCTGATGAGCTTCATGTTCATCATATTACAACTTGACCATTTCCTTGTGTATATCCTCTGTAAGACCATGAGATGATACACATAACTCTCAAAAAGATGCTTTCTTCTTGACAAATGGTCTTTGTTGTACCTTTTTGTTTTGATATTGATCCTCCTTTTTGAGCCTTTCTCCGGACAGTTGTTGTGCCTTGTCTGTCTGATGCTTTGTTTAAAACTTTAGATTGTTCTTCCTCAATGACAGTTGATTTCCAACTTTGTGTTGCACTCTTTGTGAACCAAAGCTTTCTGTCATGTGTTCAGAAATTGTTTCAAAACATGTTCCTAAACATTAGCTCCTCTGGTTTCCTGGTTCTTGATTTTTGGGTCATAACCATGAATTGTGCACCAAAACCGTTACCAAAAGGTTACAAGTAACCCTAGGGTTTCCTTGTGAAAATCACTTAAATATATAACAAGGATTTCTTTTAATATATACTAAATCGGTAACGTCAAGACTTCTCTTGGATTTTTAGTGTGCACAGTGGAAGGATGTAATGAGGAAGACAAGTTTGATGATGCCTAAAAACTTCACGAAGAACCTATCTCCATAATTTGCTTTCAAGCAATTGATCATGAAAAAGATCTTCCAGTTCAAATGTCTCTTCAATTGGTCGGAAATATTCTTCAAGAACAATCACTAAAGGAATATTTCAACACAGTGTCCACTTGAAATAGCAAAATCAATTAGTCCAGACTGGTATAACAATGTGAAAATAGCAAAATCAATTGTTCAAGATCAATCAAGTCTTATCCAACAAACAAGGTCGGATTTAACAACTATGATTGATTAACGTACAACCTGTATTATTTCAATTGTATAAATAAAATATAATGCGGAAAAGAAATAACACAGACACCAGAAATTTTGTTAAAGAGGAAACCGCAAATGCAGAAAAACCCCGGGTCCTAGTCCAGAATAAACACACATTGATTATAAGTTGTTGCACAAATTTCCTACTACTTATTCATACTAGATGTAATACCTACTTCAATACTTATAGAACTCCTAGCACAACACCGATTGTCTTTAGGAATTCTTCTCGTAAATCTTCTAGCAGAACCCAAGGATCTCTTTTGAAGATACAACAACACGATTGATATGGTTCGATCTTTTGTTTGTACAAAACACCGATTTGATTTCACTTTAGATGTAAATCAAGGTTTTGGAAATCTTGTGTTTATTTTGATAAAAACAATTACTAGGTAAAAGTAATATCAAAACAAACTTGTAGATTAGGGATTATTATACTCTTCAAAAATAGGAAGAGAAACCTAATGATTCTACAACAAGAACAACTAGAATAAATCTAGAGTTATCTTGTTTAAAACTTCTTAAGGATTTATACGAGATACCTTAATCGAAGTTTTCTTTCTAGCTTCCGATTTCGACTAACAAGTGTTGGTATACGATCGGAAACTGAAATCTATCAAAACCTAGGGTTTATGAACAACAACTCTTGAATGGTTTTATATCAGAAGAGAAAACCTTAGAATAGACAAGAGGTGAAAAACCTAGGTTACAAGTTGTATAATCAATCACGAAGATTAAACCCAACTATGCTTTGTGATCCCCAAAACAAAGACTTTTATCTCACTCTTGTTCACGAAGAATAGAGGACATGGAAAACAACCTTATGAGCTCACACCAATTTTCCAAAGGGGATGAAAAACGTGTAGCACTCACGAACCCTTATTTATAGTGAAACATAACTTGAAAACTAAGCAAAGCTATTTTCCTTTTTCGAGACTCTCCTAATTTTGGGAGTCTTTCCTAAGTTACAACTCTTGCCAAAATAATTAAATAAATAATTAATAAGGAAATATTGTATTTTTGTGAATAAATCACATTTTAACTTAGACAGGAATTAAAAGTTATTACAAACACTTTAATATGGAAATCAAATATGTTTGGATTAATAACCATCTTGCCTAGATAAGGAAACATCACCAATTTGACTAAAAAAGACTTCTAGGTACGTAATTGGGCCCAAGTCCGTGAACCGTTACAAGCAGTCCATGGATTGTTTCCTACTAACGAACTATAACAGTTACAACAACACTTATAACTGTTACTTTAATAAATCACTCATAACTTCATTGTTATAACTCGGAATTGAGTGACTCTTGGCTCATTGATTTCGTAAGCTCATTCACTATAATAGAGAACCTTTCCAGGGATAAAGGTTATTGTCACAAAAGTGGTGGCTCAAATAACCTCGAGTATATATATACATAAGTGTACATTTACCGTCATAGGAATTGTTCCATAGAGTGAGCAATTTTTTCGATAGATTAGAAAGGTATAATTGAACAAGAATCCAAATGAAATCAATTACCACATACCTTTGTTGATGAAGTCCTTGTTGATGTCTTCTTGTAGTCTTCAAACTTCATCCGTCAAGGATAGCTTCGATTCTACTTCTTAGACATAATATAGTCTGAAACTATCTACAATATACTAAATCAAGAGTGAATTTTGGAAACTAAAATTGACAACTAACTTGACATACCAACGCTAGTGGATTCAACTGAGAAGTGCTCTAACAATCTCCCCCTTTGTCAATTTTAGTGACAAAACCATTTTACATATGGATTATACTTGTTAAAAGCATCGCAGCTCCAAAATACGAAATTTTTGATTTCATTGGTTCTTCAACTATGCGTGTGTTCATCCTGTAGTTGTTGAAGATCCATCATAGTATTATTACACAGCATCGTATTACAACTTTGACAATAATACTACGGTGATATATATCACTCCTCCTTAGTCAATATTTCATATCAACATGAAAACCACTTCCACTTATATAATGATCTGTAAAACATATGTATATGTAGTGTGAACTACAAAATAATTCTCCCCTTTTTGTCAATATAAATTGGCAAAGGTACGAAAACTAGTGGGATCCTAATGAAATTCTCATGGAGATACTTCATGACCAAACGATAACGACATATCAACTTTGTATATTGGTGTGGTTGGAAAACACACAAAAACTCTTGCAAGTATACAAGGCCAAGTTTTAGTATAGAAAGTAAGCAAGGGATCATTCCACAGGGACTTGGGGTGTATTGAAGTTTCCTAGATAGTCTGAGCTAGTGACAGGCAGTGAAGTTAAGAGACAAAGAAACAAAGAAAATTCAGTGGCAGTGAGCCAAAGGCAGTGGCAAAGAATAAGAAAAACTAAGAACAACTTAACCAAAACAGAACATGGAAAAGAAATTGTGGATGGGAAGTGTAAGGAGATGGATGAGAATTCCCTTCACCTAGCTAGTTCATCTAGGTTAAGTTTTTGTCATATGTCTAGTTAACTAACCTTACAGCCTTAGCTAACCCCTAGTATTGGCTGTCTGTTTAAGGCACAACCAATCACAGACTAACTAGGCAGTGGCTTACTAACTAATGTAGCTGATTAACTCCTTAGAGCCACCACTGACCCCTAGCATTAGTGGTCTTCTTACAGCACCACTAATCACAAATCAGTTGGGCTTTTAGGAATCTAACTAGCCTAAGCTATTTTGAGTTCACAAAAACCATCCTAATAGCTAACCATCATGGTTCAGTTGTCTTCTCTGAGATTTAAACAGGAAATTACAGGATCATGTGAAGAGACATTACAAACATGCTAATTAACACAAACATAACATGACAGATGGATACAAAACATCACAGGAACAAACATCACACACAGAACACAACAGGATATTACACTAAACATGAACACAACATGAACAGCACAAAAATGATCATTAACAGAACTTGGTTCTGGACACACTGGCTAATCCAGGCATGCTTTACAACAACACCCACAATTCCCTTTTATACCCAATACATCAAATTAGGGTTATCACCCATTTTCCCAAAATTCCAAAATAAAACAGTACAATTAGGTTTACTGTTTTTCTAATGTCATGGGTCTAATTGAGCCCATTCCCCTACTCTAATCCTCTCCTGGTACGGTCCCAACATGAATTAGGGTTTCTAGAAAAAACCCCCAAATTACAGAGAAATTAGGGCTTGAAATTAAACTCACCTAACATGTGATTTGACGAGTCTTCTTTCGACCCATTCTTCTCCTCAGTCTCCTGCTCCATTCCCATGCTTCAATTACGTTTTATAGCCTCACCTAGTTTATTGATTTATCACCTAGGGTTTCAGTGGTGAAAAATCAATAAGTTAGATGGCTATAGAGGTAGGGGAGGTAGCTACGGCGTGTAGGTGGTGTTTGGTGGTGATTTGGTGGAGGTTAGGTGGTAGAGATGGTGGTGACAGAGGTGGAGAAGGTGGTGGTGTACGGTGGAAGGGGAAGGCTCTGCAAACAGGGTATGGTGGTGAAGGAGAGATCGATTGTTTTGGGAAGAAGGGTGCGTTTGGGTAGCTGGTATAGGGTTTGGTGCTCCAGTGTGTGGCGGCTTCATCGATTTTTGATGTTCAGCGAGACTAAGCCGTGAGATGTGGAGCTGGTAGGTAGATCGGACGGTGATGCGGAGGCAAGCGAGGAGCGACCGTCGGATGAAGGGATACAACGAAACGAACGGTGCTAGATTAGGTTAGGTGCTGTAGTGTAAGACGAAGATATCAAACTTTGGTGAACAGCAAGGGAACAACCGTTGGATTCAACTACCATCTAATCTGAAGGCTTGGAATTTCAGCGCTGTGGTGCTTGGCAGAGACTTCAGATTTTGATGCTCTATGAAGGAGCGACCATCGGATGCTTCTGAGAACTGATCTGATGGCTGAGAACGGAGGCGTTTTTGTGTGTAGAAAATGAGGTTGTGCGCACCATTCATCGCGGCTTCCTTGCGTGATTTCTCCCGGCTTTTCACTACTTTTCTGCTCTATTCCGCTCCGCAATTCATCCAGACTTTATTTATTACCTAAAAATGCAAAATAAAGTAAGAAAAATATTTATTCTTGAAAACAATGAAAATACAGAATATGGGATAAAATGTAGAATTAATGCACAAAAGATGAGTTAAATGCCAACAAAAAGGGATAAATATATACATTATTTGGCACTCATCATATATATGCAATCATATAGCCGAAACTAAATGCATTCATCAAGGAGTTAATGAAGATACAAGAAAACTCCTACATGTTCCACAACCGCTTCTACCCTCAAATATGTAGCAATTAAGCACAAGTTTAAAAAGAACTCTCCCCCATAAAATGTCATTCCCCAAAGAACAACAAGAGTGACCTTACTCCAGAGAGAAGGATTTATTAATTGGATTTTAGAAATACCACAAGGATATACGAGATAAGGAAAAATCATTGAAAGTCTCTCATGAGATCGTGTTACTAAAAAAATAGAACTATCTCATGGTAACGATACACAATATGTAATCATGAAGATAAAGTATTGTGATCATCTTGTCTAAGATACAAACTTGTATAAACAAGAGTTGATATGCTTATAAGGAAGAATAACTTTTTCCACAAGGATTTACACCAAGAATGGTTACCATATGTGTATGAAAAAGTTTCTTTGACAATAAAAACCAACATCCAATGGCTTTGATTATTGCTTCTAACCTGTTATGCTTAAGAATTTTAATCACAAATCAAGTTAGGTAATTAAGAATCATACACGTGGTATTTAAACCATATTAATCTTAACAATAACCAGTTCAAATGACTCAAATGAAACTAGTTAAAAAGTTGTTCAATTGCTTAGAAAACACAATTGAAGCCAAATCGGTTTGATTCACTTGAATCGATCATGAACATTATAGCCACGGTTTGCAAATATTGCATTCCTTATAATTTAAATGTTTAAGTTCATAAATTGGCCTATGTGACAAAGTAACCATCTCAAGTATGTGTATGGGTATGCGTACTTAAGCAACCGGTTTTGAGTACGTAAAGTTTCCAAACTCAGCAGAAATTTTCGGTTCAAAAACTTCCGCCAGCATGCGTACGGGTACGCATACTTAAGATGACTGGTTTGTGAGTTTTACAAAACCCAACCTCAGCAGAAATTCTCGGTTCGAGAACTTCCGCCAGTATGCGTACGGGTACGTATACTTAACCTGTCTCCTTCACCAATTCCGTACACACACATATGCATACTCTTGGTTTCCGGTTTATGGATTTATACACTAATGTGTGAATACACTATATATGCTTATATCCAAAGATGGTTACATCCTCAACTCTTTATTTCAATTATTGGAACATTCTTCTATAATGATAATAGTCGTTTTCACACACTATTAGCATCAAAGCAATTTTCAAGATATTGAAATAATCAACATGACTTTCGTCACGCGTAAAGATGAACTTGGTTGAAGCGAAAGATTACCAACACATATTTTGAGAAATATGTAAGCGAGTTAGACTCAGCTCGAAACAATAAATTGTTCCGTACATATTCAAAAATTACCCAACACAATATGTGCACCCCAATTCTTTTGCAATCCCCACCGCATTTACTAGGGCTTCTTGGTGAGGATGCACTTCCAACACAATCAGGTTGTGTTGAGGTGAACAAAATCTTGCTCACCACAGGTATTTGAAACAAAATCATGCATGAACTTCCTTGAAACTTTCAATAACTTTTCCATACCTTTTTAAGATGTTATCCCTTGTCGAATTCTTATCTGGGAGATCCTTCTTAATAGTACTCGTTGCTTTATTGATCTTCTTTGGTACCCATTATTATCTTTTCCTATTTCAATAGAAAAGTAAATGTTTCTCTCTTGCCTCACAATGAGAGAGTAGTCGATGTAAATAAGAGTCATGTCTTGTCATATGTTGTAAATAGTCTTGTAATAAGCAAAGGAGCGTGTAGCTATCTTGCCTTTGAATCGGTTCAACCATCTCTTAGTATTGGCAGTCATGACTTAGGTTGATAAATCAATTGCTATGCATGTTCACAATAGAATTACACCTTACACTCTTATTACATGTTAACTATTCGAACTTTTGGATTTCAAAATATTTTTTTATGCTGGAATCAGTGTGTGTCACTTGTACCTTTGAAAGCTAGATTGACAGATCCATTTTGCTGTGCGCTTAAACTGAAATGCAGGTGTTACACATCATACAAGGTGAGATCTATTTTGACCTAGAACTTTGTGTGTATGTTCTAAGCAAGCTCTCACGAGACTTCAACTCGTCCACTAGAGACACTTAGTGGTTTAAAAGGCTTATTGCATTCGCTAAATGCAATCGAGAGACCAACGACAGTGGTATAAGTGGGATTTCCTTAGTTTTTGTTTTACTCGAGGACGACTAAAATGAAGGTTTTGGGGCGTGATCGGTGCCTAATAATGCATAATTCTATAACATTTTGCTGGCATTCATCCCATTCATGTTCCTTAATTTCCCATTTTATGTCAAATCTTGTATTTTATTGTTTTCAAGTAAATTTGTTTATTCTAACTTAATTTTGTAATTTTAGGTAGTTAAACAAAGCTTGGTGCTTGGAAAAGAAGAAGAGCAGAAAATTCGTGGTCTGTAACAGTGGAGGAAAGAATGCAGCTAGAAGGCTATGAGGAGTGTGGAAGAAGTGTCACAGAAGAAGATTTGCAATCCCTTTACATTCACTGGCATAATAGAATACATGGGCTTGAGAGAGAGATGTCAAGGGTCCAAGAAAATCATATCTCCCTTCACGCCCAAATCCACTTGATACATACATAGTACACATCACGGCTTCTTCATTCTCATTTTCTAAAGAGAAAATGTTTCCCTTACTGTGCAACCTAATCATCGACACCACCTCCTCTCTCTACCAGAAACACCACCGTCTTACTGCTAGCCATATTTCTTCCCTAACTTCGTACGGTCTCACCACTTTGTCTCCGTCTCTCCCTCTCTCTGTCATGTAATCACCCTAACCATCACCTAAATTGCTAGACCTAGTTCTTAGAGTATGGGTCTGATGTGCCTATTGAAAGAAGTATGGTTTGAAAATCAATCAGTAGAAATCTTGAGACAAATCACAGCTCTGAGCATGGCAACAACAAATTGAAGAAAGGGGTTGTCAGAATTTCTTGTAAGTGGTAGTTTTATATTCAAATCCCTGATTTCTGATTGTACTTTAATGAAAATGGGAATTGTTAATTGGGAAATCTTGTATAAATGGGGGAGGAAGATGTATGTTGAAACCATGCCCGGGGTAGCCGGTGCAAGCTGTAGTAGCAGTTTAGGTTTTATTTTTCAATTATGTTCTAATTTCTTAGCTAGGGCTTAGAGATGAAACTCTTAATCTAATATTAGATGATTTTGGTTATGAATTTGTTCTTGTTGTGCTTAACTGCTTAAGGATAGATATAATCTTTGTGCTACAACATATTACTTTCACCTTGTTTGTCATGCAACCTAGGTAGTTGGAAAAATTCTATGTTGTTGTGCTGCAACTCATGCTTAAATTAATCGATTTGTCTTTTGATTAGTTGTGCTTTAATCAGACAATTAATGTTTAGGATGAATACTTTAGTTGTGATAAATTATCCATCTTCAGGTCACCTTGAATATGCGGCAGACTCGAATCTTCACCGCTATTTGTTAAAAGAAAAAGAGTAATATTCATAACTGAGTTATCTAATGCAGGTTAAGCAGTGAATTCGATTGTCCTAGTGTCTTTTAATTGAATTTTAGTATTGTTTCCTTAGTATAATCATTCATATCCAGTGGTATCGACAAACCCTTTTCATCTAAATTAGTAAATGTAGAACTTAGAAGTCAAACCCTTTTCATCTAAATTAGTAAAAGTAGAACTTAGAAGTTTAGTTCACCAATCCAACTCCCCGTAGGATCGACCCGTATTTGCCATTGTCTACTTATAAATGCCGTGCGCTTACGGTTTATAATCGTAGGTTTCTAAACCTACCAAGTTTTTGGCGCCGCTGCCGGGGAATAGGCAACCGGTGTAGTTAGATCAATAGGTTTTGCTCTACTAGTTTGTAATTAGGAATTGTACATTTTTTTTTGTTTTCTTAAAAAAAAAAGATTTTTCTGGTATCGATTTATCAATTTGTACCTATGTTTCTTATTTCTGTTTCTTTGTAGTTTTAAACCTTGGTACATTCAGTAAATTCATGTATTATATTATGTGTTGTTGATTCGTTTTAGTTTAAAATTTCTCTGTCCTGTAGCTTGTTGTATTACTTGGTCTGTATATATATCGCACAATAAGAATTTGTCGCAGCTGCTCATAGTTCTGCTCTTGTAGGTTATCAATTTCCTTTGCTTGTACATAAATTTGATCTTTTTAATTTAATATAGTAGGTACTAATACTTGTAATTTGTCTTACAGCTTTGCATTTTGGTTAATGTTGCATTTTAATTATCTGTCTGTCTTCTTTTCATATTGTTAAGTTTAGTAGGTCTTGAGTTGTCTTGCATTTCACTACCGTTTTGTTCACTTTTGTCTTGTAGCTAATGGTATTGCATGGTAGATAATAATCGTCAGAATCTTAATTAGTTGTAGTGCATAATCTAGTATGGGCAGCATAAACATTAAGGCCTAGCCTCATAGTACTGGTAGTAGTTCAGTTCTAGGAAACATAATTGTCTCTGGTATGTAGTGTTATTCCCTGTTAATAAATTTAGTTCTTTACTTGTTTTGTTTTTAGCGTATCATAGATTGAGTTCCATCATAATTTTGGATTAAAGTTTGTGTCATTTTTCATTTTGTTTTCACCTCAATTGTCGTATAGATCTCTCGTCATTTCTATTAATTGGCTTAGAATTGTCTGTAGTAGACCACATTACTGTAAGCTAATTATCATTGGTAATTTAAATGTAGCATATCTGAGTTTCTCATTAGTTGTTAATCATAACTTTTAGTTCTGTCATTTGTTATTTTCCTAAATAGTTGTCTGCTCATTTTTTTCTTTTTCCACTAAAAATTTGTTTGTAGCTAAATAATAATGTAAGTTAGTTAATTGTAGATCATTGTATAATTACAAAGTGCATAATATTTAAAAGTAGTTCTGTCAGTAATGTGGTTGTTGGTCGCAAATATCATTATAGTTTTTGTTTCGTAAGTAGCTTGTAATACATTAGTTTTAGTTTCTGCACTTTTTGCTTCTTACATTTGTCAAGTGCTGATCACTTTCTCCAGCTTAACAGGTACTTTGCAAGTTGTGAACACCATTAATTTGGTAGCACAACCAATTGAAACACATGATAAAGTACTGTCTATAACAAGATATAGACTCAAATCATGAACGAAATTAAGTGCAATGAAATGAAATAGAAATCAACACAAGCATATACGTGGTTCGACAACGGAGTGTCTACATCCACGGATGAAAAAGAGTTAATGTGTTTATTAAGATTGTTGGGTTACATTGAAGGAGCTCCGTCATTTTCTCTGTGAGTAATCCATAGCAAGAATAGAAGAGAGAAATGAAATAGAAACAGAACCCTCCTCTCTCTTCTGACGACCAAGCCCCTCTCTCTAGACCTAATCGTTTTGGTTTATAAAGGGAAAATATCTTCTGGAGAATTACTCTTCTATCCTTAGCTTAGGATTGAAGCTGTGTTGGGGTTAATATGGTGTGTGCTGTTGTAGTCTTGTGTCCAGCTGCAGCTTCTAATCATCCTCCATGTGTCCGTACAGATTATGGTATCTACAATTTGCCCCTTTTCTTGAGGGTCGATGATAAGCGATCCTTAAGAAAAATTCCTCTCACCATAATCGGTCATGCTTCGGTTGTTGTTTCCTTCGGCCGCTCCTTGTCGAAAGGTTCTGCATTCTTATCGTACTGGTACAAGCACTCTTCGTGGCTTGTTCTTTGTTGGTATTTGGCATTGACATTTTCGATACCCGGCTTGGTGCTTGTCCGTTGCATGCTTCAAGTTGAAAATTCTTTATAAGGCCGGTTGAGAAGCAAAAACCTATACATCGTAGCGTCGATAACTTTTACTTCACAACACCGTATTATTTGGGGTCACAGGACCTCGTAGGATTACTCAAATTTATCTGGCACAAAAATGTAAGTGGACGACATTTCGTATCAGTTTTTTGTATTATAATAAATAAGGTAAATTCATCTTATGAGCAGTAACAAATTTATTAAGTATTTGTATGGTTTGATCTTGCCCCTGCATTGTGGGGAATCGTAAATCCATTGTCGCTGAGGTAAGATGAGTGTTTGAACCTGTCACCCCGTTGGCCAATCTCGGGCCAGGAGATTACCGAACGGTGGAGGTTGAAAATCTCCCGGAGACGTGGTGTAAAACTGAATGTTTTGCAAACACCCGTTCCGCTGAGCTGCCAAAGGCATGTCATGTTGGGCATCTCTTTCTTATGGAAGCCTTCCCCCTGGTCGTACACTCATAGACGCTTATGGGGGAGTCCGGAGAGATTGCGTGTGAACGCTTTACCCAGTATGAAGATATGAGACCGGTGGTGCTTGCCCCGGTTCTCCATTATATGCATTAGTATCCAAAAACGTATCCAATTTATGGAAATGTGTGCATTATTCCGAATTGAAATGTATCAAATGCATATAACAATGTATGCTAATATAAACAAGATGCAAGGAGTCTGAATATTTGCAAACTCTTTAGTTCTGTGTATGCCCCCTTTTGGTTTCAGAAGGTGGTTCTTGAAGCTTGCGAAAGCAAAAGTATCTGCTCTAACGTAGGATGCTTAGGCTGTCGAATTTGAGCTGCCCCTTGAACTGTGCTTTTGAAATGATTGCCCCGACGAAGAATTTATTAACTTCTCCGTTGCTGTCACTTTTTCTCTATTGCAGTTGCCAAAAATCATGATTTGCTGGAGATCTGTAACAACCAGCACATGCTTCTGTGTGTATTGCCGTCGGGCATCTTTGAGTGAAAAAAGTTTCGAGGTTACAATAGAAGGCTTGTTTACTTGGTATCCACGTGAGATATTTAATCTCATATTGTATTACCCGCTCGTTTTAGGATCGGTCCAGGACAAGAAATTAATTTATTTCTTGTGCTTCAAGATACTCGTTAGTAATACCAACATTATGAAATTATTTAATTTCAATTAGCAACTTGAAAACCGCCAAAAAGACCTCGAGATTGACCTTTGTTTATTGATTGGGTTAAAATTATTAAACCCCAAGGACACTTTAGGAGCTTGTAGGGAATCGTATTGTCATCATCATGCATCATCGGATTTTAACCGAAGCCAAATTTTCGGATTGGGGCCGACACCATATTGGCCAAGCTTCTTATGCTTCTCAGTAGTTAACTAGTGCGGTGTCTGGAGCAATAATCGTCGTCTTCAGCAAGCATCATGTCTGCGCTACTTCTCATTTATTGTACAGACGCATTCGTCTTCGAATCGTCGTTGCAAAGATTTGCACTCTCCATTGGATTATGCATCGTTGATGTCTTTGGAGCATCCCCACCGGATTTTGGATCATCGTTGTGAATGCGAAAGAGATATCTTCCTATCTCTGTGGTAAGGGATATCTTCATTTACGAAGATCATATCTCTTTTTTAAGGGATATCTTCATTCATGAAGATATGAAGTTCAGGGAGATTGCTCCGTAAACATTGACCGTCCTGCTCGACCATCATATTCTGGATCATAGTTGTGAGCCTTTGGCTCATTGTTAGTCTTTGGATACTTGAAATAACGCAAAATGGGATGCTGAAAAGACCCTTATCATAAATCATGTGAAAATACGTCATCACAACAACCGCCTTGTTGTCATTGCATGATATATTAGACTTGTCTTATATAGACAACGAGACAATGAGAGTTGTATTATATATTAAACATATTGCAGATTCTCTAGCTCTCCTTGTCCGAGTGGCGTCATCGGAGTACAGTATGTATGCATCATAGGGCAGAGCTGAGCGCCGGGCGAACTCTTCTCAAGTTTGCTTTCAGCATCGTTATTGGAATGAAGATCGAAGCTGGGAAGAAAACGTAGGTACACCATCGCTGGAGTGGGGGAACGCAGGTACATCAGACTCGTGCTTCGTCGTTGGAATTGGCATCTTTATGGCATCGTAATGGTGCCATCGATGGCATCCCATTTTGTGTATGAACGAGGTTCGTACTTTGCGTATGAACGGAAGTATAAGAATCATTCTTATAAAGAATGAAGCACCAAATCTCACATCATCATACTAAGCATTGATGCTTAGTTTAAGGCAAGTCCATCGTACTGATACAAAGCTTTCGTCATTCGCTTCGTAATTTGAAGGTTTTGTCATCAACTTCGTATGTTGAAGCTTCGTCCTTAGCTTCGTTTTTTGAAGCTTCGTTAATTATGATGATGACGTATTTTGAAGTTTCGTGTTTTGAAGCTTCGTGTTTTAAGGCTTCGTGTTTTAAGGCTTCGTGTTTTGAAGCTTCGTCCTTAGCTTCATGTTTTGAAGCTTCGTGTTTTAAGGCTTCGTGTTTTGAAGCTTCGTGTTTTGAAGCTTCGTTAATTATGATGACGTGTTTTGAAGCTTCGTGTATTGAACCATAGTGTTCAGTATGAAGCAACGTCATCATATTTGCATATCGTTACCAGGTCCTTGTATTAGGTATGTAATCCCTGAAACTTTTGATACTTCCATAATTAGTGAATCAAGCCACACTATCGATATTGGACTTAAGATCATCTCTTTAGGATTCACATCATTGGCTTGCCTTCTTAAGATCAGCGGACTTAAGATCATCTCTTTAGCTTGCCTTCTTCGCTCCTTGAACTACGAGACAAATCATCTCTTTAGCTTGCCTTCTTCGCTCTTTGAACTACGAGATACTTTGTAGTCCGGGTTAACTTGGATTATTAACATCGAGCATCATATGACTTCGAACCTTGGCTCATCTTCTTCAGGCCTTGCATCTTTGTCTGCGGATTTTGAATCGACATTGCAGGATTATGACAATCAGTTATGAAACATTGGCGTCAGTCTTCGGTTCTTCAGTTCATCTGTATTCGGCTTCGGGTTTTGGCAAGCACTACTGGCATCGGACTTTGGCTGGTGCTCTGTGTCATCGGGGTGGAAGAAGAGTCATTGGGCTTGAGTTGTACGCTGGTAGACCTTGCATCATCGTCACTAGACTGCAGCAACCTCGTTTATTACGATCGTGCCAGTCATAGACCTCCTTGAAGCATGCTTCGTAATTAACTCTTGTAGAAAGTAGGTTAACTCATCGTCGTCTACATCAGACTTGGCATTTTCATGCCATCGTTGACGTCAGTCTTGGGTTAAACCGTGGCTTTTAGTTGTATTCCGACACATGCTTTTAACTAAGCTTGAGCCAAACTCTTTTAGTTGCCTCCACTGGTATTTTAGCTTAACTTATAGTCCCTTTTGAGCCGGAGCTGCATTATCTGGATATGGAGCCGAAGATATACCGTCGTGTTGATAGACCGAAGCTGCACCACTGGGGGTAGAATCGTTCTCGTCGATGTACCAAAGAAGGTTAGACCTGCAATAACTTATTGTAATCCCTTGAGTCGAACAATCCCTTTAGTATTAATACCCTGTGCAATCGTCCCTGTTGCACTTCGTAACTTGAAAATCATACTTTGGTTCACATGCGTCATCTTTGGACCAAAACTGAGCTTTGCATTTTTGCTTCCAGGTTATACGCCGTCGTCATGTTCGGGTTTGCATCAGCGGACTTTGGATATTGTAACAAGGCTTTAGCTCTTCGTTTCCCAAGACCGTCGTCATCAGATCATGTATCTTCGTTGGTTTTGCATCGTCATTGACTTTCAAAATCCATCGACTTTTGATTGGCCTAAAGATCACTGCAAATTCTCTTGGTCCTCTCTTGCTTGGTTTTCTAGCTGGCCACTTCGAGGATTAGCATCCTAGCAAGACTTTGGATTGTCATGGGAAAACTTGGGTTCTTGGTTTTTGTTGCACTTTGGCCGTCAAACTTTTATTCATTGTCATCATGGTTTGGTTGTGGTGTGCTTGTTAATCCATAAAAACTGGATAAGAATGCATGAGGAATTCCGAAGCATTCATCGATAAGAATGCATGAAGTATGAGAAATTCCGCAGCAAGTATTCTTTGATAAGAATGCATGAGGAATTCCGAAGCATTCATCGGTAAGAATGCGTGAAGTATGAGAACGAAGAAGTATTAGAATACTTCATGTTCCCGGTCTCATGACCATTAGTGGTTGGAGCTGCATCATCGGAGTGGACTTTGAACTTCATGCATTCTTACCGACGGCAGGGTTAAAAATCAAAGCGAGGCTATGCTCGTTTCAAAACGAAAGCGACAAGAGTTTTTATAAAATGATAAGGCCAAACAATACTGGGTTAGAAACCAACATCGCTATAAAAAACAAATCCAAAGATTGGGTAGCGATCAAATCTAAACATGACGGTTCCATGAAAGGTTGGAGGTATACTAAAAAGTTGAATACAAGGCTGGTTTATCATTAGGAAACAAATCTGAAAAGTTTGTATAACATCTTAGCACCTCAAAAATCATTCAATACGCAGGAACAAAGCCATGCATCAAGAGCAAATATTAGGCCAAAGTTGTGTTTGGGCAAAAATGTATTGAAAAGATGAGGACCCCTTATAAAGACCCAGGAAAAAATACTCATCAAGATACTCGAAGAGTTAATAAAGGTCTGCACATATGATAATCTAAGTAAAATAGATTTTTGAAAAGAACCAAGTCCAGAAAAGAGATTCTTGAACCATTTCCATGAACAGTAAATTGAAAATTTGTACAATTGAATACCGATTTTAGAGATAAAAACTTAAACAGTAACAGATCTGGAACAACAGGTAGGATAAATCCTTTACCCATTCCCTGTTTCTAGCGCCAAATTGTGAACACCATTAATTTGGTAGCACAACCAATTGAAACACATGATAAAGTACTGTCTATAACAAGATATAGACTCAAATCATGAACGAAATTAAGTGCAATGAAATGAAATAGAAATCAACACAAGCATATACGTGGTTCGACAACGGAGTGTCTACATCCACGGGTGAAAAAGATTTAATGTGTTTATTAAGATTGTTGGGTTACATTGAAGGAGCTTCGTCATTTTCTCTGTGAGTAATCCATAGCAAGAATAGAAGAGAGAAATGAAATAGAAACATAACCCTCCTCTCTCTTCTGATGACCAAGACCCTCTCTCTAGACCTAATCGTTTTGGTTTATAAAGGGAAAATATCTTCTGGAGAATTACTCTTCTATCCTTAGCTTAGGATTGAAGCTGTGTTGGGGTTGATATGGTGTGTGCTGCTGTAGTCTTGTGTCCAGCTGCAGCTTCTAATCATCCTCCATGTGTCCGTATAGATTATGGTATCTACACAAGCTTTTGCGCAGACCAAAAGAAAGGAAGGCAGGATTGTTGTGCCTATTTTAGCCTGTTTCTGGAGGTGCTCACAAGTTGCGGCGAAGGAAGAAAAGCGAACTATTGTTGTGTCTGCTGCAGTACTGTACCACAGAAACAAGGAAACTATAGACGCTACAAAGTAAATAGAAATATTCAGCTTGGCGTAGCCTTTTCATGGATGCGCATCCGAAGTTAGTTTCTTAAACACTATAGAAAAATGACGTGTCTGCTTTGTAATTGCTTAGCCTGAATGGTTTAATATTGGGTTTAGCATCCGAGCTTCATTTTTGTTAACAAATACGAGTTGGACTATCGTTAGTTAACCATATTTTAATTGGCATAGTCCAATAGAAACCCAGTTCAAGATTGATAGACGTCACATCCCTCCGCTATTTTCACAGCAACATCATTTTTTTTTTTTAAATTTTTCTTGTTAGTTTTTGTTAGTGTAATCTTGTACAATCTGTTGTGTTTAGTCTTGCTAGCTTATATATAGTTTTCGCATGCATCATTCTGTTTAGAATTAGTAGAAGCATTTAGGATAGACTCATTTCATTGGAAAAAAAAATGTCTGTAAGATGATCATGTGAAAATCGTCGAGTAACATCTTACATGGTTTGTGTGACACAATCATTTGGTGTAGACTTGGAATGTTTCGTTATGATTATTTCAATAACTTGAAAATTTATTTGATGCTAATAGTTCGTGAAAACATCCATTGTCATCCTCTAAGAAAGTTTCAATGATTGAAATAGAGTTTAGAACACTTAACCATCATTGGATTATAAACATAGTATGCCTTCTTGCATGTATGTGATCCATGACCAGAACTATAGTATGCATACCCGAATGTGTACCTGTTAGTTGTGAAATTCCGAGTACCTAAGTACACATACCCGTACGCGTACTGGCGAAGGATTTAGGTCCGGGAATTTCTGTTGTGTTTGGAAATATGCGTACCCGTTTGCATACTGGCAAACCCAAACTCAGACCGGCTACTTTAAGTATGCGTACCCGTTTTCATACTTGAGTGATTAAAGTTCTAAAATTGGTTTATTCATGAACTAATACATTTATATAATAAGGAATGCATTCTTTGCAAACCGTGGCTACAATGTTCATGAATTGATTCGAGTGAATCAAACCGATTTTACTTCAATTGTGTTCTTGTATACTTCTATGAGAATATAAAAATTTAACAATTCTATAACTAGTTTCATTTGAGTCATTTGAACTAATTGTGGTTAAGATGAATAAGGTTGATATGAGAGTGTTCATATAGCTAACTTCGGTTAACTACTGTTCAGCCAACCTAGTGTACACGTTTAGGTACGGTTAGTCAAACCTAAATGAAGGTACATTTCATTTGTGTATAACGCTTGAATCTAATCAGGTTTTCATCTAACGGTGAATATTGAATGCTTTGTTGCCAAGGTAACTTATATTGCAAACCCTGATTTGAAAACTATATAAGGGAGAACTATAGCAACGGTTTATAAGTCCGGTTTATCGATTGGTTCCTGTGCACCTTGATTTATCACAAGACGGAACAAAACTCATAGGTATTTATATCGGAGACAGATTTATCTATTCCACTAGACTTTTCTGTGTGAGACAAATTTGTTTATCAAGTCTTCGACTTTGGGTCGTAGCAACTCTTGATTGTGGGTGAGATCATCTAAGGGAATCAAGTGCGTAGAATCCTGCTGGGGTTTAGAGACATAAAGAGCGCAACTGTGCCTTTATCAGTGTGAGATTGATTATGGCTCAGTTACATTCCACTCCGAAGTTCATTGGTAGTAGGCTAGTATCTGTAGCGGCTTAATACAGTGTGTTGTTCAAAGCTGGACTAGGTCCCGGGTTTTTTCTGCATTTGCGGTTTTCCTCGTTAACAAAATTCCGGTGTATGTGTTATTTCTTTTCCGCATTATATTTTGTTATATAATAGAAATATCACAGGTTATGTGTTAAGTTCAATCAGTTCTTGAATCCGACCTTTGGGTTGTTGATCGAATTGATTGACACTTGGATATTGGTTTGTGATACCGTCCAAGTTATTTCTCTTATTCAATCGGGCTCGCAAATTCCTATTTGCTGATTGCAGATTGAATTGAGGAATTGAGATATAAACTCTTTGATATACTTTTTTATAGATTGAGTCTGACTGTTTAGTTGATTCTCCTGAAAGTATATTGGAGTTTGTTTATTCAGATTGCCGAACGAAATATTGGATGTGGTTGTTAAACCCCCGCTTTTTTCAGATGTCATATCTACGAAGTTCAAAAGATAAGCGTTATACTTCGTAGTTTAATTCCCTAATACTATGATCATGTGATCATGTCTCACCACTAGAGTAATATATACATACACATCTTCGCAGTTGTGTTTTCAATATAACATGAGTTGAAAGATACGTTAGGAATGAAACAATCTAAGTCAATATTACTAACCTCAAGAGGAAGGATGATGTCGTTGTTGTAGGTCGTTACTTCTTCACGTTCTTCAGGTCTTCGAGTAATACTTGTATGTCTCAACATTCTTAGACTTTCTAGTCTAACCTAAACGAAGTTGTCTCTAGTACATAATCAAGCTACTCTTAGATGAGTTTTGATTCACTAAAATATGACAACCAAACTTGACATACCAACGCTTTTTTGGGTTCAACCGAGCTATGCTCTAACAATAACATATGAATGAACACCCATTAATTTGTTATCTTTATTATTAAGCTTCCATCAAATTGTGTACTTTATCTTGTAATTATACATGGATGTTAACTCTGAGAAAAATATGATGCAATTATTTAGACATTGCTCCCGGTGGTTCTGTTCTTTTATGTGCAGGAGAAATCTACCTTTAATCAAGCTTCGCTTTACAGTTTAAGCATATCCTTAAGGCCGAATAATTTTTAATTAGAATACTGTAAGTAAAGAAGATGATGTACCCTAAATTTTTTTTAACTAAGCATTATTATTTATCTCAAATGGCTCGGATAATTGAGCCAAATAAAAAGATTAACTTACCATGTCAACATAATATGGGCCATCTGATAACTCACATCTAATGGTTTAAAATATTTGTCAAAAGGGTTTGTCAAACCGTTTTGTTTCCGGATCCCGACAACATCTCGACTCTTTGTCTATATTTAAAGGGATAAAAGATTTGATACATAGTATATAGAAACTCTAATCTTATACAGAAAGGTATCTTAGTAATTAAACCTTAAAATTATAATATCTATTTTTTATTTTTTTACATGGAAATCCAAAATGACTTTGGGAAAGATGACTATGATTAAGAATAATGATGTTGGGTCGACAATATGGTGGAAATAAAAATTCTTAAAATCCCTTCAATCACATGTTACCTTTCCACCAACTCTTCGATCTGAATCTTTAAGAGTTTTGATCTAGATGATAATGTTGATTATTTTTCCACCCAATCTTCAAAGAGGGTACAAACTTATGATTCACACCGATATTAAGAGATTACAAATAAAAGTAATTAATAAAATACGTAATGACTGGTCGATCGAGTTATAAAAAACAATTAATCGACATTCATAATTAATTTTCAACTAATCCGTAAAAATATTTGTGGCCCCATAAAATGCCCTGTCAAGTTGAGTACCCTCGCCCGCTTCGTTGTTTAAAATCCTCGTCTCTCTGTTAGTCCAAGTTCATTATTTTTAAGGGAAAATGACTTACTATAGGGAATTTTACATGCTTTCTCGGTCCTAAAAACCAGGGTGTACATTATGGCTAACTCTACTCGTCTCTAACTAGTTTTAGTTTCTTTTTTTTTTTACTAAAATTGATTTGGTTAGCAATCTATTTCTTCCTTTTCTCTCTCTCCTATTATCTTCATTTCATGGAGAATTAGTATTAGGTTAAACAACGTAAAGTGTTTCCCAAACATACAAAAGTGCTAGATAATGGTAATAATGCATGTCCAACTATAACACAAGTTTTAAGTTGTCAAGATTTCAAACCTAATCATACTCGTACTCGTTTGATTCGTCATTGGTATGATTCAAGATTATTCATAAAAAAAAAAAATCAGCAGAGGATGAACTTGATTACAGTTATAGAAAAAGGCATGGAAATTGCTTTAATTTTTTATGTACTACGTATCATTTTGCTCAAGATTATGCTAAGTTTCTGGTAAATAATGATGGATTTCTTGATGTTATTGTTAGTGTTATTAGAGGTAATGGTGATTTTGTTGGTGAATCTGATTTATAAAATAGAATTTTGGAAGAGATGATTATGATTGTAATTATATATATATATATATATTTGGTTTTATAAGAGGATTATGAATTTATGATTATTTAGAATTTAGTTGTATGGTTAGAGATTGAGATATATCATCATCCATTGTTTTGGTTTTAATAAAAGAAACTAAGAATCAGACTATTGATAATAAGAAACCAAAGAGAAAGAGGTCTTAATGGAGATTTAGTAACTTGTGCGTCTTTATTCTTCTGTGCTTTTCAAAGTACTTTTAGGAAATAAAAATAAAGAGCAAAGGGAAGGATTAAAACCACTTAACAAGTAACTTGAGCGGATAAAATGGGTTGTAATGCGCACCTTGGTTTTTAGAGGTGAACAAATTTGGACTCATCTCCTAATAATATAAAATGTTCTCAAAGTTAGGTCCATTTCTTTGTCATAGTTGATTGCAATCATTTGAAAAGCGGTATAATGGTTATATCTCTATATATTTTCTTGGATTGTAGTTACCATGATTTATATCCCCATTCAACAAAAATAACTAACAATAATTTTCATTGGTTGATAATATTATATGTCATGTGATTAAAACCGCGAAGTATAACTTATTCCAATGAGCTTGGCTATTAAAATTTTTGAAGACGTTATGAGGCCATGATACACCTTAATTGGTTTAAAATTTATTTTGATCCACTTTAATTTGTTGCATTATTTGAGGTTTTTCAGATTTTTTGGCCTTGTTGTTTCATGGGCTTTTCTTTTCTCTTTTGTGTGGTACAAATCTTTTGTACCCTATTTCTTATTTCTTGATCAATGAATTCTTTCTTTATCGATTAACAAAAAAAAATGGTGAAAGAGGAAAAACACACTAGTTCCTCTTCCATCAGAAGTCGGCTTTCCTCCCAAAACATTTAAGCTTTCTTAATAACAATAAACTTATTTTTCAAGTTATCACTTGGCATTGATAAATAATCTATCTTTCTATAGAACTAAAGTGTTTCCTTGCTCAAAATCACGATGTATGGAACTAATAATACTCTCAACAGCCTTTACATATTAATAGTCGACGCTAATTATACATATATCACCGTTTCTTCTCTCTGGAATTTACAACGGTATGTCAATCAAAATTACATCAAAAACCACATTACATTTCTCATATACATACATACATACATATCACAAAACTCGAACTGCTGTAAATTGTTGCAGCCTAGGTAAGTTCTCTAACAAATCAAACGTAAGCATTGAAGCTTTCGGCATATAAGCCTTTGTCTTCTGTTGCTTGTCACAGCTTGAAAATTCATCAACAAAGGAAGATGATGAAATTGTTCTTTCACAAGTACCAAACCACTTGGCTTGCATGTATTTTTGTTTCCTCCATGGTCCCATGTGCATTTTGTTTTCTTTCATACATTTTTTGGCGGCTGAACACAAAACCTTAATCAGTGTTCGTAATCTTTCTGCTTTCCCGACGAATACTTCAGGAAGTCTATTTATCAACTTGTTATAATCTTCACTTGCTCTCGCCATTTCGAATTCTGCTCGAAAATTCAATTCAACTACTACTCTTATTTCACCTTTTTTTGGATCTGATTTGTCTTTCACATCCAAATATGTGTGTTCCCCTGTTGAAAAAACAATCAATAAATTAACATTTTACTACTAGTTCGTATCTAATTTGATCAAAAGAATTACAGAAAAGAAAGAAAGAAAAAATGAAAAAAAAAAAGAGAGAGAGAGAGATCCTATCGCTTACCTGATGGAATATCTGGCGATTTTCTCCATTTAGACGTACAAATAGCACTGTTGAAACCGGCATTACCAAGTCGTTCACAAATCTCTCTTCTCATACAGCTCCGACATCCTCCGCCAATAACTGGTCTACGGCAAACACATTTCTCTCCTGCTAATACGTATTCTCTCATTCCCTCTTTTGTTATCTGCCTGATTTTCGACTCTATAGAACTAGTCCTTATTAACGTTGACTGCAATCAATTAAAAACAAAAACTCATTTAGTTGGTTTTCCAAAAACAAAGAAAAGGTCATACAAAACCAGACCAGCCTCACTGATCTTAGACGTGATGAAGACGGTCGGAGTTTTGAATAAGAGGATAACAAACACAAAATTATGATAACTTACTTGGAGAAGCTGATTTTGATCATCCCAGTATTGTTTGCTCTCAGCCACATTAATTGGATTTTCATCCTCTTCATCGTCAATATCATCATGACAAATTCCATCAGAAGGTTTTTGATCATTTTCTTGGAAATACCCGAAATCCATATCGGCAAAACTGGCAGCTGGTTGATCGGAAAATTTAACCTCATTATGAAAATTCATCGTGAGAATCCGATGAGCCACTGACATTTTCCCAGTTTTTCCAGCCATTTTTATTAACTAGTACCCCTAACAGAAAAACTAAGTTTGGAAACTTCTTTTGTCTTGCAAGAAAACTAAAAAACTTACACTGAATCATTTACAGATACCCATGACCCTTTAAATACTCTTACGATACGTAATAATGACGTGCAATAATAACGATTCGCCGCGAACATGTAATGCGGGACCTTATCTCCACGTGAGAAAGACAAATAAAGGGTTTGGATGAGAGTTTTATTGTTATACAGCAATGATCCACGTTAGTTCATCCTCAATTATTTTGAGGTCGGGATTTCGATTTGGATATACTCGAAATACTCTACTCAATAAAATTTAGATTCTTTTTCATTTTTTTGTGTGAATTATTGTTGTTTTCACCTAATTTTCTTGAATTATTTCTATTTATTTTTAGTAAAAGGTGATAAAGTACAAGCTGGCCTATCTTCAAGTTTTTATCTTCGGGACTCACATGTTGGATAGTAAACCATAGAGCATAGAACAAGTGGAGATATCTGACTAGGACGACACGTGGAAGCATGTAAGGCGTTGATATTTAATCTTTATGTTTATCTTCCCGCGTGAATGCAGGTCCCAGATTGTTGTATTACCAAACAACATATTTTTAGTGTGTCCTTTAATCTTATCTATTTAATAATTTTACTTAAGTAATTATTGTAGGTTTTTAGATTAAATTCTCGAATATACAGAAAAATGCGGTGTTCCGTCGCTGTTCACTTGCAAAGGTAATTGACATAATAGCCCTTGAGTACTGATAATATGCCATTTTTATCCTCTTGAGTCTTGATTGTCAAGTGTTGACGGATATATGTTTGACCGAGTTTGAAACAAATTAATCAGTCGTCCAATGTGTATTACCTTGAATTAGAATTCAGAACAGTTTGGATTTTGAGTTCTTTAAAAGCTGTTATTAGGAGAGTGAGACCTAAATTTAGTTTAAAGGATGTGTTTGGAACTTTTAAACTTTTAGTTGTTAGCTTCAAAAATGTATCACCTAAGAACAAGCTTATCTTGTGCATTTGGAAGGGTTCCTGGTATGACTCCCCTTAACCAAAGTCAGTGTATTAGTATCACGTATCTGTATATAACAATGGTTAACTTTAGCCAGTTTGCTGTTAAGTAGACAAAGTATTCTAATTCTAATTACATAATTAGGTTGTTGATCAAGTCCAGGACGAATAATTATCAATTGAGAAACACAGGTTCAGTTTATTAAAGTGATAATCCAAAACTAATAAATTGTTAGATTTGTATAAGATAATTTGGGAATTAGACAAGAAAGCACTCAGTTATCGGAAGCAACAAATCCATGGGCTCATCTAATCTAGGGGCTCTGTGTCCCTCCTTACTACAAATTTATAAATATTTGATTATGTTCAGCTTCTCAAGCCAACCTTTTATTTACAAGGCAAATGAAGTTGTTATTAGGTGATCGGTGAAGTTGATTTAAGTTTTGCCTGCATCATTCATTTTCAACTAGGTAATCATTATATTATAATAACTAATTCTCAAAAAAAAATTGGTGAATTATCGTCAAAGAGTAGGCAATTCCTCTAACAACTTAAGCATCGCGTTGTGTTGGAACAATTGCCGATTTTAAACCTGCAAAACAAAAGTTAAACACAAAAACAAGATAACGGCTGAGTGACGACCATGTCGTTCTTTTTAAGACGTTTCGTGGCTCTGCCTTGAGTTTTGTGCAAGCAGTTCGTTCTTCGTCACAACACTCCCAGGATAAAACAGCCGAGATAAAAACTCTCTTCAATCCCTCACGCACACAATGAGAGATTGATCACTTTCACTCTTTCTTATCTTGCTCAGAAAAACTAGTCTCTTGATTCTCAAAAACAACAACAGTGGTATTGAAAACTTGTTTTCCTTCTGCTTCCAAAACTGATTTTTATAGCCCAAACAATGAATACGAATTAATGCAAAATAAATTTAATACATTGCAAACATTATAAATTTCATAACAGTATAAAACAGGCAAATTAATCGTACCATAATTAGCACAATTATCAACGTAATTAAGGGCAGTAAAACTGGGTTGAAAATTCTTTTTCAAAATCAGCAAAAATAACTTTCCAAATTCAAGAGACCTCCCAAGATCTTCAAGGCCCCCCTCCCGGAATAATTAAATATATACATATTATTTATATATATATACCCAATGGGGAGGGATTTGATCCTGAGACCTCACCCTCAAGGCCAAAAATGTTTAACCACTGGGCCAAGCTCGAATTGTTGATAAAATATACAAAATAATTATTTTAAAACATATATCCCAACACGGTGTCCATTGTAAAGAATCAATGGTTCTAAACAGACGGAGCTGTTAAACCACACAAAAACAATACGGAAAAAAGCTCTCATAGTTTTGTATAGTGGGTCCCGGTGGGCCCCGCTGGAGGACAACAGGGGACATTTATGGCGGGGCTATTGAAAAAATTGTGAGGAGTAGTTTTGACGTTGTTTTATTCCTTGGTTCAAATAGATTTTTTGGTAAAAAATAGTCTCTACTGGGAGAAATAAAAAGTCAAACAATTTCGATGTACTGACAATTTATTTAACTACAAATTACTACCTTTCAAAAGACGAAGTAAAATGCATAGCTGCATTGAACGAACTAGTCAATCATTGAATTGATGTTGCTTAAGAACTGCCCTATCCTATTGTTTTTCTCCCATCCTTAACAGGTGTTTTTCTTACTACTAACATCTGGTTTGTTCTTAATTGCTTGCATCCTGTAGTAGATTATATAGTCAGAAGCCACCTCCTCAGATAAAGTTCACAACTAGTCAGAATCATGTTTAGAAGTTCAGCTAGAAATCCTTCACTCGTCATCAACGACATATTTGTATTTTTTTTAAAATTAATTTTCAACTTTTTTTTAATAAAAACAATGTTGAGTAGTAAATCAAAGCTTAAATCCAACCAAACCCAGATAAAATTAACTTTAATCCCTGCATAGAAGGGTCAAAGTTGACAAAAGATTTTTAAGTTAAAAATAAGGTTTTGTTTGACAGCAGTTTCTCCAATTGTGGTTGTGTGTGTTTCCTAGGTGGAAACATAAACACGATATCTTCATTCCAATTTTTCCTTGAATTTAGGAGGGGAAAATGGTTTATCTCCAATGGTGTGTGTGTGATTTTTTATAGATTAAATGTAGATTTTATAACTTTTAGATTTTATTAGAGATAAAAATTGTTATCTAATATATTAGAATTAATTTTAGTTAAACAAAAGCTTACTAGGATAGCTTGACATTGTCAAGGTGAATGTCAAAAATTAAGCCATGTCATCTTCCCATTGATTTAAGAAATTGGGGTTGGAGAAGAATTTTAGGGAAAGTGAATGTATATCCTATGTGGACTTAGACATTTATCTTCACATACATTCCATTGGAGAAGCTCAAAGGTGCAGACAACTTTGTGTTTTTTTTTCTCGATAAATTTGATGAAATAGAGATTACATCGACTTTAAGAACATCAAGATCGAAGATCGAAATACAATTAAAAGGTACTAACAAAGAGTAATTCGTGAAGAGAAATAACGAATTACCAACAAGAGTACCAAGCAATCCGAAGATTGAGAGATGGTTTTGGGACTATGATCCAACCATTTTGATAGGGTTTTTTCTTCTTGAAAAAATTATTTTCTCATGAAAATATGAGAGAAATATGCCCAAAGTCTTGAATCTCGATCACCGTACTTGAACTTCAACTCAAAATCTCCATTAAAATCACAAAGATACGCCAAGAGAGCGTATAGGGAATCTCCATAAAGGAGAAGACACAAACAAAAACGGCAAAAAACCCACAAGAACACCATAAACATTTCCTAAAAATAATGGAGATTGAAACAAAACTTAAACAAAATCTAACTTAAACTACTAGCTATCTAAAATAACAAGAAAAACGCAAGAAACCTTCTTAGATCTAGCTAGCCTGAAATGGACTAAATCTGAGCACTAATCGTTAATGGTGGTGAGGGATTTTTTTTGGTTTTATGATGAACTAGAGAGGACAGAGAAACTTGATAGAGATGTCTGAGTGCAGATAATCAGTATTGCACCAATATATTTTGTAATTAGGTTAGGTTGGTTTAAGATTTTGTTTCAATCTTCATTGCTTTTAGGTGATTTTTATGGCGTTTTAGTGGGTGTTTTGCCATTTTTGATTCTGTCTTCTCTTTTATGGAGATCTTTATGCGCTCTCAGACGTTTCTTTGTGATTTTATGTGGAAATTCAAGTATGATGATCAAGACTCAAGAATTTAGGCATAATACTCACATATTTGTATGAGGAGATTTCTTTTCAAGAAGAAAAAACCATATCAAAATGGTTGGATTATAATCCTAAACTCATTCTATTAATCTTCGGATTGCTTGGTACTCTTGTTGGTATTTCATTACTTCTCTTCACGAATTACTCTTTGTTAATACCTTTTAATTGTATTTTGATATTTGATCTTGATGTTCTTGAAGTTCACGTCATCTCCATTTTATCATGAATAAAATTTTATGGGATCTAAAAAAAATAAATACAGTAATGTAGTTATTTGAAATGAATCCTTAAGACATAAACCAAAATGTAGATAAAGATTGTTCAGGTATATTTATCTCCCTCCCAGTGCAATTTTTTTATTTTATTTATACAGAATAATTTAATCCCTAGTTACCCTACTTTAGTAGTATTCGTGTTCCCACAACCAATTATTGGCCTACATACGTGAATCCCGTTTCAGATATCCGTTACTGCATATGAGTTGCTCCTATGTTCATCGGTACCAGATCTCCAACCGTATAACTAGGTTCTTTCTAGAATGTCCAATCAGTACAGTTAAAGAAAAACTTTATGAGCAATCACTTGCGAAAAATAGATATGAATACTCTAAGTCGAGGATTTTTAGTACAATCACTGAACTTCTTGATTCCACAAGAGTTACCGTTGAGGATTATGAACCCCTTAATTTCCACAAGAGTTATTTCAATGATATGAACACCGTGTACCCCAATTAGTAAAATCTTAAAGCGTTTACGAATTTAGTTTCTGATTTTCAATCTTCAGACTCTTTAATATTCAAATCTTTAATCTTCGAAGTCTTCAATTCTAATACGTGAAATAAACAATTTGATTCCATTATCAAAGTTGCACATAAAGGAATATGTTAACATTGACTTTATGATAGTTATATCCACATATTCCAATAAACATTCAACAATGTAATGTGTATAGGTTTTCCTTCAAAAGTTTCTTGAGTGGCCTTATTGCAAAACAAAATGACCATGGAATTGACAAGAATCAATCTATGAAGAAACCTATAGTCAACAACAAGTACAATCAAATATAACTAAAACATAAATCTTAGTTTTCCAGAGGGTACTTAAGTGCTTCTTTATCTCTAAAGAAGTCTTAACGTTACCTCTTGATCCGCCGAACTTGATCAAAGATAATTCAAGGAAAGTAACTATCATATTAGTTAACCAGTGTATATAGTGTTACAAGATTGTTGAGAGACCTGAGTCCTCTATTTATGATATTTTTACCAAGGTTTGTTTTTATGGAAACAAGATACGTAATTTTTAAAATGACATAGGACACACCAAATGCTCACTTCCGTTCTTAATGCTTGTATATCTTGATATTATAAAATTATATTTTCATGAATAACTCGTTTTTAACGCCTGCAATTTGTTTCTAAGGGAAATAATATATTGTCGAAGTGCTTTCTGTAGGTTCGAGGATCAAAATCTTACAAAACGATCTTAAACCAAGAAGTTGGTCGTACACATTTTGCTTCGTTTACAAGGAGAGAAGATGAGATGATCTTAGGGGAGGAAAAGCAGAGAAAGTTGAGGAATCACAGTGGTGATGAATTGTGTGTGTGTAAGGTTGTTGAACTATGGAAGAATCAGAACTTGAGAATCATAAGTTTTTTTTTTCTTTTTGAATAGACAAAGAAGTTTATTTTTAGTTTAAAGGTCACACACTGTTTCCTCTTATGTAGTGGAGGTAGTGAAGGGATGGAGAGATGGAGATTGTGGATGTAAAGTGTAAAGCTATGCCAATTATGCTAAGGAAGTTTCCGAAATCTCGTAAACCATTACTCCATTATCTCGTCAACTGCCTTAACCGTCACCACTACTTGTCACTTTCTCATCATGGGGCATGTCGATGTAAACCACCAGACCATACCCATGAACAATTCCCTCATGTAACATGTTTTGATTTCTCGAAGGAAATAGTGAAGTTGTGCACTATATCTTGTCTTGACTAGGTTTTAGCCACAATATATTTTGACTAATTATCCTAAGCTAGTTATACCTTGTCGAGGTAACATAGCTTGAAGAGATGACTCAGATCCAAGGTTCGTATGAATAATAAGAATTTTGTCATAAGATGGCATTGTTAGCAGTCTCATGACAACGCAACATCGCCATGGAATGTTTGTGGCATATTTGTGGCATGTTTGATCATGCTAGACAGAATAATACATGTAGGTGTTATAGCAAAGGACATGGCATGGGAGGTGCAGCCAAGGTTGGCCTGCGATGCTGGCACCTTGGGACGTTGGCCAAGGTGGATTGGGTCACGGCCAATTGTGGCATGGGGCAAAAACTATGGTGGCGCGGGGAACAACCAATGGTGGTGTGGGGCACCGACACTTTGGGACGTTTGCCAAGTTGGCTTAGTGTACAACCAAGGTGGGACACTGGACAATGTGGCGCGAAGCATGGCCAATGGTGGCAAGGGGAACGACCAATAATGGCGTGCGAAACCGTCACCTTAGGACGTTG
Source organism: Papaver somniferum (assembly GCF_003573695.1). Taxonomy (NCBI): domain Eukaryota; kingdom Viridiplantae; phylum Streptophyta; class Magnoliopsida; order Ranunculales; family Papaveraceae; genus Papaver; species Papaver somniferum. Next base: position 55,575,975 of record NC_039363.1, read on the forward strand.
GACAAGGTGGCTTAGGACGTGACCAAGGTGGCTTGGGGCACGACCAATGTGGTGCGGGGAACGGCTAATGGTTGCATGGGGCACCGAAACCTTAGGGAGTTGGGAAAGTTGGATTTGGACGTACCCAAGGTGTCTTAGGGAACAAATAACGTGTGGCGCTAACAAATATGGCATGGAACGTGGCCAATGGTGGCTTGGGGCACCATCACACCGACATCTTGGGGCACGACCAAGGTGGGACATTGGACAATGTGACGCAGGATGCGACCAATGGTGACGGGGGGGGGGGGGTGACCAATGTTGAAAGCTGGCGAATATGGCGCGGGACGTGTCCAATGGTGACGTGGTGCACGTCCAATGCGGGACACTGGCCAATGTGACACGGGACGCGACCAATGGTGGAGCGAGGCATGACTAATGGTTGCGCAGGACACATCAAATGGTGGCGCGGGGCACAAACGATGATAAAGCAGCGCACGACCAATGGTGGGATGCTGGACAAGTTGGGTTGGAAAATTTTCTTGACTACTTGGTCTTGGCAACTTGTCTTGGCTACTTGGCGACTTGTCTTGGTGTAGATGGGGCAAAACGAGTTGCTGGTTTTTACAGAATTGAGGAGACGACCGTGCGGAGGAAACTCCTTGAACCGAGCGAACTGTCAAACCTCACACAAATGCACTGCAAAAAAGGAGTGCTTTGAATTCGAGAAATCAATCTGTCGTACTCCGTCCTAAACTAAGACAATGGCCGTTCCAGAGTAAATTCGGTCATAAGAGAGGATGGGTAGATCTGTAGGAGGAAAGCTGAGAAATATGTGAGATCAATGGTGATCGAAGATTGTGGATGTGTTGTGTATTCTGAAAATAAGATAAGTTCCGAATGATTGAATTTGCTATGTTGAGAGTAATTGCTCAGACGTTGAGTTTTTAATCTTGTGTTGTCTGTTTGACGTAAGATTGTCTTGTTTTCAATCATGATTCAGAGACTTATTTATATTGCTAGAATTGTAAACACCATGATTCCATGAAGTGTGACTGTTGATGGAATCAAAGAGTGGAGAAGTGGAAATCGTGTTAAAACCAGTTGCTCAACGTGCGGAGACTTGGTCGATCTTCCATCCACTACTTTGTTAACTCCTTCAACTAATTGCGCGACTTGCTCACATTATCATCTTGTGTATGAACACATGTGCCGTAGACCGCCAGACCAAAACCCTAGTTAATGTCCCTCATGTGACACGATTGATGTCTCGTGATTGTGGAGTCTGCAAGGCAGACGTGTATTTAGTTAGTCAGTTGCTGACTTCATGACTTCATGGGACGATGGGTCCATGTATTGCTGAGTTGAACATGATTTGCAAATTTTCTGAAACGCACGAATTGAACATGTCTGTTGAGACAGAGGTATAATTCTCAAGTAAACGTCGATAGTTAAGGTGAGCAAATATTGCTCATTCGATGAATTGTTGAATATTGATAGTTGAACCAATATTCCTTGGTTTGAGCAAATATTGCTCATCTGAGCAAATGTTGCTCGTTTGATGAATAATTGGTAGCATGACCAAATAAAATATTAAATTAAGATACTGGCAACTGGACCGAGTATAATTAATAAAATTTTGATTATGAGATCAACATAAAATTATTAGCGTTCGAATCTGGAACTATGAACCTTGGACTCGACTACATGGGATCATGGATCAACCATGTAGCACCTATATGCCCGAGTGAGCAAATACCAAGGTCTCTTGAAGAGTTGGTGAAAGGATGATCAAATGCTGGTTTAATCATTTATTATTAAAATAATGCTCGTCTGAGCCTTAGGTGATAAAACCTAATTAATTATGAAGATATGAGGGACCGACCAAGGGGCATAAAACCAGCTCTGGTTGGTCACGACATCGTCTGACGATCATTCCTTGAAATTCCAAGTTGTTTGGAAGATTTTTGACCCAAACACGTGCAATTGCGCAAATTAGGTCAAATTGTGAAAATGCGTGGGACCGACTTCTTACAAGCCAAAGAGCCAACCTTGGTCGGTCAAGGTAACACGCTCACGTTGCCAGAGTGTCTGTGTCTCAGTCCTGGGAATTTTGATATTTTCTGATGTGCATTTGAGCAACATTTTGAGAAAATATGACAAAATCAGGATTTTTGCTGAAACTGAGGAAACTTCATGAGATGAAGGAAAAATAATAATAAAATGAAGGAATCATGAAGTGTGGGACCGGCTATGTCCAAGGCATGGACGGACAACCAATGAGCCCGGTCCCATAGCATTTTTCCTAACTTTATTATACTTTTCATGATTTTATAAAAATACCATGAAATCAAGGAGTTTGTTGAAATAAATGAGTTTTTGTTGAAATCAAGAAGTTTCCTTGAAGTGAAGGAGTTTCCAAGAGATCAAGGAAACGAATAATAATAAACTAAGCGCACGTGGGACCGGCTTGGGCATGGTCGGCCGGCTAGGGACCGGTCCCCTGAGTTTTCCCTAATTTTATGTATTATTTCATGATTTTATGGAAATTCCATAATTTGAAGGAAATATCATGAAATCAAGGAATTTCATGGGATCAAGGAAACATAAAAAATAATAATAATAAAATAAGGGGCGTGTGGGACCGGCTAGGGCTCGGTCCCACAAGTTTTCCTAATTTTTATTATTTTTCATGACCTGAAGGGAATATCATGAAATTAAGGAAATACCATGAGATCAAGGAATTTCATGGGATCAAGGAAATAAGAATAATAAAATAATAAGGAATGCAAGGTGTGGGACCGAACACAACTAGGGCATGACCGTCCGGCTAGTAGGCTTGGTCCCGCACACCTTTCCTAATTATTTTATTATTTCCTTGATGTGAAGGAAACACCATGAGACTAAGGAGTTTCCTTGAAACGGAGGAATTTTGCTCAAATAAGGGAATTTTCATGAGATCAAGGAAAATAATAAAAATATGATAAATTATAAAATTGGGCGTGGGACTGGTCACGGCACGACCGGCCGGCCGGTGGGCCCAGTCCCCCAGCGCCTTGGTTAATATTTTATTATTTTCTTTCCTATTTTGTATAGGTTCATCGTCCCGTCGTATTTTAAGATGCTCGTTCGTGCGTTCAGGTGTTCGTTAGTGCATTATTGTTGAGTACACTTGCATCCTTTTGGTCGGGGCTTACTCGAAGGTAGCTCAGATGCCGTACATTGAATATTTATCACTAACCCATGGAGTTATGCTGGGAAAACCATGAATTGAAATAACGAAATATTATGAATAACGTAGAATATTTTTCAAGGATTCAGTGAATGAATCTAATGATTTAGGAATAATTAATTGATGTCTCTATACTAGTACGATCGTCTAGGAGCATTAATTATTCAAGAGGAATCGAGTGATATGAGCTTGTTGAAGCGTCATATTCCTTCTATATAGTTAGGGAAAACATTGTTACATCCTGAAGACGTTATTGCTCTATACTAGAAGGCGAGCTGTCTAGGATCCGTTTAATCTTGCGATTCTATATGGAAGTAATTACTGAAATTGCTCAGTATTCATGAGATATGCCGTTGCCTCAGCTGAGAGGCTACATATCTTCATATACTCTGAGAGACAGTATTCTCAGTCAGAGATTTGATGAGAGACATGAGCCTCAATACTCACATGATTGTTGGATCAGAAGTACGTATAATTATGGGTTTACGATTTTAGTCCTTGTCGAAAATACACCATCTACACTTGGCTACTTGGACTGGCATCAAAACCGTGGACATGCGTAGTTTACGTTGGCACTTTGTTAGCACCCTAGAATACACATAGAACATATTCAAGAAATTATTCTGTGGAAGTTCTGCTACTCGAAGTGATGTTCAATGTAACTTTATACTAAATAATATGCTTCTAACAGTACTTTTATCCAAGAATGGCATAACTCATTCTGGATATCTACAATTTGCATAATCAGTGTGTTCAGATTAATGCATGATAGTCTATATGGAGTACTTCTTCTAGCCTTGCGCCTGCATGGCCGGTTTTCAGCCCTTGTATTTTTTTCCGCATCTTCTCAATTTGCTCCATAACCATGTTCACGTTGTGAGCATCTATGGAAAATGCCTCATCGTAGTCTGATTGAAAGAGCTTGTAGGTTGAATCCGTCTCGTCTGGATCATGGTGTGTTCTCCTAGCTCCCTTAGGTGGGTTAACCTTTGGTGGGTTAAGATCCACTCTTCGTCTTCCTGAGATAGCTCCGTTGTCACGCCTTTTTAACGGAGGGTTAGTTTGAGAACCTTCGATCTGTATATCTAGCATGTATTTGAGGTTCTGGTTCTCCTGGGATATCTTATGCATTGCATCCTCATGCTCCTTGTTACAGAGTAGCAAGGATGTTAATTGTGCTTCCATTTATTCTTCGTCGTGGATTCCACCACCCTAAGGAGTGTTGTCGCCTGGATCCTCAGAGTTATCCACTCCTTCTTCTATGACCAGTGCATCTGGATCTATTTGGATCGGATTTAAGTTTCCCAACCCTCGTCCCATAGGAACTAAGGTTTTGGGTAACCCTGCGTTAGCCGCAGGTGGATTCGTAATGGTGGTATGCTCCGGTAACGGCATACCGTAAAGTGGTTGAGCTCCTGATAATTGCCCCATCCCTTCAGCAGGAATAGGTGATTTGTTAGCAATCGTTCTTCTTGCTATTTCACTTTGGCCGTCCTCTGCTTTGGTTCTTTGGTTTGCTTGAGACGGCTTTTGAGATCTTCCTCGTGTAACTTTTGATCGTGAGCTTGTTGGTATATAACTTGGTTTCTGCAGGCGTTCGGCTTTATCCTGAGGTCACAGAAAAAACGACAGAATTTTTCTACTTGGGTGCCTTCGTCAAAAATAGCAATTAATGCTCTGACATAGAAGACGGCTAAGCAGCACTTTTCAGAAAAAGGACTGAAATGACGTTTTGAAAGACGAGTATTAAATTTTTATGACCCCATTGGAAGAAACAACCTTAAACGTTGAAAACCAATTAGAAAAGGGGTGTTAGATCTCCTGAAAAACAAGGTTATTAAATGCTTTAGAAGATCTTTTTTCCTTAAAATATCAATGAGATTCCTCTGCAGTCAGAGATACTCAGATCTAAGGGTGCTTTGTCTGAAAAAGGCTAACTTATTACAAAACAAAAGAAGAGAATAACTTCTTTTTTCCCTACATGCATTTTCATGCAATAACTTCCCCTTGAATTTCGGTACATCCAAATTTTTGGATTCTCCAGCCGCCTATAAGAAGAGAATAAAGAAGAGGAATTTTCATTAAATCCTTTTCTTTCCCTCGAACTGTCGTTCTCTTTCCCTTTCAGATATTTTCTCCTGCTGTCAACTGCTACTCTTCTTTTTGGTTCGCCAAGGCTCTGGTTCAATCATTCGATTATCATATACACGTAAGTGTTACTCTGCTTTTTCTCTTCTCTTTTGGGTTTTTGTTTTTGGGATCATTCTTTCTTCGGATTTGGTTTAACTGCCTTTGACCGCCATTGATTTTGTTGGATGACTGCCTGCGTTATTTTAAGCTTTTGTTGTGTTCCCCATGTTGTATGAGAGTTTGGGCTTGTCATCATTTCGTATTTTGATGTTGATTCTGCCATGCTCGTTCTTTATCTGCAACTTTATCCATGGTGGTGGATAATCTCTGATTTCTTCTTATGATGAGTTTAATTCGCATTCCTTTGTTGGTTTAGTTAAACCCATGCCCATAGTATGCTTGTTTTTTTTTTCTCCCCTAATTTTCTTTTGGAGTTGACTGTGATTTCCGTCCGCCATTGTTGATGGAATGTTCTTCCTGGTGGTGTTAGGGATAATGAGGCTCCAGAAGAATCCTATGAAGAAGGAACGAAGGAACTCTTCGTCTACTGATCCACCTCCGCGGATGGATCATGATGCTACGCTATCTCCGCCTCCTGAGGACACTGAGGTACCTGCCGGTACTAAGATGAATGTGATCCCTGAGGCTGCTGCGGGCCCTGAGGTAGAAGAAGTTGTTGTTTAGGATCTTCCACCTCCTCCTCCTCCTCCTCCTCACTTTGAGCTTCAAAGGCTTCAACTTCGCGACAAGGATATCTACGCTCACTTGTACTTAGCTGAGATTGCCAAGTATTTTCGCCTCCATAAGTTTGATATCTCCTTTGTCGATGGTCCTGATGTTCTCACCGAATCCATGATCTGGAGTTTTCATTATGATGAGAATACCCTCTTGATTAGTGTTGGTCAGTTGGCCGCAGGTATGCTCCTCCCTTTGTTTAGTAGAAATGATCCTTTCTACTATGACGCTTTGTCCACCAGGGATGACCCGGTGAATAAGACTCAGGTCCGAGGAGTCATGCAGTATACTGGTAATTTCTGGCACGTCCTTCACGAGTGTTGATATCGTATCAAGGGTAAGACAACTCTGGAGTCTTATGACCCCTTTGCTAAGGGGAGGTCTAAGCAAGAGGATTATACCCCTGCGAACTTCAATGCTACGTACGCTGATGCTATTCAGAATAGTAATCTTTTTCCTTGGAGTGTTGGCCCTCGTCGTATCCATGTTACTGCCAAGAAAATCAGGGAGGGTAACAACCTTCGTCTGCTGGAGGAGATTGACAAGACTGGTTTGACTGTTATCCCTTATTCTGCTAGGCTATCTTTTCCTAAGTATGACTGCATACGTCTTGATCATGATGATCGTTGGTTTCGTACTCCTCTTCGTGTGGTGGGTCCTTGGGCCTACGGTTTTACTACCGCTGATCCCCATGTTCCCCGTACAACTTTTTCTTTTCCTGAGAAGTATGATGGATATCAGCCTTGGGTTTTCAACCCTGCTGCTTCTCATGAGGTAACCTTCATTTTTCTTGGAAGGATTTTTCTTTTATATCTTTGTTTGATATTCTGATATCTTTGGTCTGCAGTCTGCCCCTGCTTCTTATACTGGAACTGCTCCAGGTTTTGCTGCTAGGAATTCTCCGGGCTCTGTTGGTAAATCCATAGATACTAGGACTAGGAAGAGAAAGGCTTCGGCTGAAGTAGTTGCGCCAACACCTGCGGAGGTAAGGATCATTGCCATACCTTTGTGTTTGTAGGTTCCTTAGTATCTTGCGCCTGATCCTTAGCTGACGCATGTGTTTTTCCACAGTCCTCCAAGAGAAAGGGCAAGTTGAAGGATGTTATTGATCTCGAGGCATCGGATGAGGATCCCAAGGTTGGTGAGGAGGTGCCGAATGATGAATATATGGAGGTGTTGAAGGGTAAAAACTGTTTATGCTGGTTTTTGGTAAATTTGGGTGTGTGGATGAGAAACTAGCCTAAACCTAAAACAAATGCACTGCACGGGAGTACTTTAGATTCGAGAGATCAATCTGTACAATCCTGGCATAAACCAAGAAATGGCCATTCCAGGCTTGCTTCAGTCACAAAGTGAAGGATAAGGGTTGGTCTTAGGGAGGGAAGCGAAGAAGGTGTTGATACCAGAATGGTTAATTTTGAAGGTGTGGTATCTGTTTAGTCATTCAGATAGTGACCGGCAGCTTGACGAGAGGGCAGAGTTCCTTTGGGAAGACAGACACTTGAATACGAAATCGGAATGGAGCAACGACTACTAGTAGGTAGCGAAAACTATTTTATGACTTGTACCAGAATTTGGAACTGGCTTGCGGAATGAAAGCTATCAGTTCTTTGGTATTTTTCTGGATACTGTGTTGTTGTTCTCACCAAAACTTGTTGTTTGGTGGAAATAGGTGAAACCTATTTGTTTGAGAGTGAAAACGGTTTCTTATGGTTTTGGTGAATTCGTGTGTGTGGATGAGAAACGAGTATAGACCCTAAACAATGTACTGCACGGGAGTACTTTTGATTCGAGAGATCAATCTGTACGACCCTGGCCTAAACCAAGAAATGGCCGTTCCAGGCTTGCTTCGGTCACAAAGTGAAGGAGAAGGATTGAACTTAGGGAGGGAAGCGAAGAAAGTGTTGAGACCAGAATTGTTGATTCTGAAGGTATGATTGTTTACGACTTGTATCAGAAAGTAGAACTGGCTAGCTGAATGAAAAGTTATTAGGTGATTTCTGGATACTGTGTTGATCTCCTGACAAAAACTTGTTGTTTGGTGGAAATAGGAGAAACCTATTTGTACAAGTCGTAGTAAAACGTACCCTGGTCTCATAGGAAGTGGAAATGATTGAGTAGTGGAAGAGTGGAGTAACGTGTAACATCAGAATTTATGCTTCCATGATGAAGAAAACGTTTACACCATTACTTCTTTCCATTACTAACCGCCCTTCTTCATGACACTTTCTTGTAACGGGCGTATTACACGCCGCACGCTGTAAACCGCCAGACCAATACCCTGATGACTATCCCCCTGGTAGGCTTTTAAGAGTGTAAGAATAAGAGAATAAATGGATGCCTACAGTGATACCGCAAGTGCACGGTGTTGTTGCAGTGAGTGCACGAGTACGGGTCGAATCCACAGGGACTTGGGGTGTTATGAAGTTTTCCTAGCTAATTCTATATGCAAGGCAGTGACAAAAGATAATGATTTTTGTGTTGTGTTGAAACACAACTGAGTTGTTTTGGTGTAACTGAACTAGTGACAGAAAGTGTAACTAAACAACAGAGAGCAAATGTTACTAAGGTATTGAATCCACCAATAACCTATGCTAAGGCAATCTCAATTTCAATATCACTCTTGTCCCTGGTGTAGATATCAGTGAGCTTCTAGGCTTGCTGACTATCTAGATGGCAGTGAAGGTTCAAGCCTGCTGCTCATCAAAGGGTTGTTTCAGGAGGATGGTTTAGTATCACTAAGATAATTATCTAATCCTAGTATTAGCTGTCCTCTCACAAAACAAACTAATCGCAGATCAATCACTTAGATGAGTAAGCAATCCTGAAGGATAATTTATCCTAAACAGTTCTAGCACAACAAGAACAATATCTATGATTTCAACTAACTAGCAGTGGCATTGGTTTCATCTCAACCTTAGCACCAGTGATTTAGAACATAATGAAATAGCACAAGAAAGTTAACTACACATGAAAGAACATACTTGAAACTTAAACATTAACAAAACATTGAACACTAACACAACAGACATTAACAGTGGATAAGAAGAAGATATGCATTGGATTGAAAAATCAAATTAACCCAATTAGGGGGTTTCTCGGATGACCCAAGAACCGTTTTAACATCCTACATCAGTTTCTATTTATAGCTTACATCAAATTCCTAATTTTAAAAACCCTAATTTTGAAAACCCTAAATTGATTTGGGGAAAATCAAATTCTCTCACCCATGTGTGAATTCTGCTCGACCCATGCTTCTTGATGTCCCTCTGATGCTCTTCCTGCTCCAATTGATGTACTGCAACCCTAGCTCGAGTTGTTTCATCAACTCCACACCTAGGTCAGAGAGATGTGGGTTTGGGGAAACGACTAGGCTAGGGAGAGAAAACTGTGGTGCGTACGGGTTTTGGTAGAGGCGGAGAGGGGTGTAGTGAAGCTCGAGGAGCAGCAGTTGCAGGCTGCCATGGTCGGGTGGAAGGAGGAGCTGGTTTTGGGGAAAATTGATTTGGGAAGAAGAACCCGATGGAGAAGAAGGGTCCGTTTGGTTAGGGGTATAGGTTTCTGATGCTAGGGTGTGAGGCGGATGTATCAAAGGTTTATGATCAGCGAAGCGAAAGCGTAGGATGAAAAGGTGATGGAATGATCCAACGACGCGATAGAAGCGACTGTTGGATGATGAGATACAACAAAACTGACGGCTTCAGATGGAGTTAGGTACTATAGTGTTTGTCGGGAGCTTCGGAGTTTGATGCACAATGATGAGGCGACCGTTGGATGATGAGATGGATCCAATCTGACGGCTCTCATGGAAATGGGTATGGATAATGGAAATGGATTTGGGTAAGGGTCTTGGGTATGCCAAGCCCATATCTTCTTTAAGAACAATTCTTCCTCTTCAAGCCCACTTCTAATTGATCCGGCTCTTGCAAACATCATTCTTCGCTTCCTCCTAGCGGGAGTCTTTGCCGTTCCTTTGCTCTTTTCGCTCCGTGAGATAACCAGGCTTTATTTAGTACCTAAAAATGCAAAATTAATTAAGAAAAGTATTTATTCTTGAAAACAATGAAAATACAGAATATGGGATAAAATGTAGAATTAATGCACAAAAGATGAGTTAAATGCCAAGAAAAATATATAGAAATATGCACTTTTTAGCACTCATCAAATACCCCCAAACCTGAATTTTACTTGTCCTCAAGTAAAACAAAACTAAGGAAATCCTACCTATACCACTGTCGCTGGTCTCTCGAATGCATTTAGCGTATGAACTAAGCCTTTTAAACCACTAAGTGTCCCTAGTGGACGAGTTGAAGTCTCGTGAAGGTTTGCTTAGAACGTACCTACAAAGTTCTAGGACAAAATATAAGCTCAGATTCCATCAAATGTGACATGTGCAAGTCAGTTTAAGCTCACAGCAAAATGGAGATGTCAATCTAGCTATCAAAGGCACAATCCTAGCACTGATAACAAATAAAGACATGTGATAAGAGTGTAGAGTGTATCTACACATGTGTAAAGAAAGATCGGATGTTATGACTACTAATCACCAAGAGATAGTTTGTCAGGCTAAGAACCAAGGTCGAAATCTAGCTAGCTGTCCGGACTTTACGAGAATTGTGAATGAGTTGGAGGTATTTCACAATTACTCGCGTTGTACATCAATGGCATACACCCTCCTTGCTTATTACAATGAAACAACAAAATGACTCTTTACATGACTCTTATTTAGATTGACTACTCTCTTTTATTTTTGGAACAAGAGAGGATGGAATTGAAAAATACTTGATTTTTTTTTTTTTTTTTTTTGTTTTTTTTTTGTTAAGGAAACACTTTTGATACATATACAAAAGGAAACAAAAAATTACATGACACTTTGCAAGAGGTAGCCCTTTTTGATGCACCCAGTTAAATTCGATGGTTGTTTTTCTTAATGTAACCTCCACCTTCTATCCCAACCAACCAAAGAACAAGCTAGTCAAGTTTCGTTCAGTATTCTAAAGTGATTGGCAACTAAAACTTCCGATAGAACACCTCAAGGATGAGGCTATACATGTATTGGTAGATCGTGCGCGTGCAAGTTTCTTATCACTATGTGAATTGTGCTAGAATCAGGGGTGCCTAAATATCTAGACTAAGACTCCTTATAATTACATATTTGCACAAGAGTCAACATTTCAAGGTAAATGAGCTCCATTTTTATGTTTTTTTCAATTTTTTATTTTTTTATTTTGATTTTTCGTTTTTTTTCATTTTTTATAATACAACATATGAAGAGGATCATGTTGAGTAGAGAAAAAGGAAAGAGAATACCCGATTTCGGCGAAAGCAATATTAGAACTCCGTTATTCAAGGCAAGAATCCAACATATATCAGCCGAGATCATATTGGATTAGCAAAATATATACAAAAGGAACAAAAGGGTTTTAAGAAATTTTATCTACTGGATTATATACAAAAAATTCACCATACACTAACAATCTAAAGAGTTGAGGATCAACCCAAAAGACAAAGTGTAGAGGTTTCAACAGCTTCACACAAATATAACAGGAAATAAACGCAAGTGAAAATGTGAAACAAAATGAGCTACCCCCAAACCTGGATTTTTCAACGGATAAAATTTTGGAAACAAAATCTCGCAGTTTTGGGGGTTCATCATGCACAAGGTCTAGCTCGAAATGAACTTTGCTAGGGACGGGAAAACATGCTAATTCCAACTGTGGCTCCTCAAAGATATTATACTTATATGCAAAATAGTCCAAAAGGACTTGGGAAGCACACATTTCCAAACCTAGATTAGGGACTCTCAGAAAAGTCGGTTTGACAATATGGGTACAAACCAAATCTAGGTTGGGTGGAAGGCCATCAGATTGTGACTTATGTAGGACGATAGACACATCATTACTAATCACATCAACATCTCCTAAGTCTTCTACACGTGTCACAACATGCTCACAATCATCAAACAAATTGGCAAGATCACAATCAGAGTCATCAACATCATCAACAAATTTATTCTCATGCATCGGAAAATCGGGAGAAATATCACAATGTGACCTAGGTAGAGAATCAGACACATCAAATATATTTTCATGCATATTAGCATTAGTGTCTACAGAAGATTCAACTATTCCTATGTCATGCTCATCTTCGCAGAATAATTGTACGAATCCCATGTCAATATCAAAATCATATGAAGTACAATGAGTATTAGAAAAAACAACATTTATGAAGGTCGAGGGCGAGAATCCATATGTTATTGAACCAACAGGTTCCACAATATTTTCATGTTCTTCTAACATATCATCATAATCATCATAATCATCATCATGGTAGCATGCATATTGGTCCTCATTAACAGTGGTGGTGTCATTAGTCGATTCATGTTCCTCTAAATTAGGTTCATATTCAACATCATTTACATGAATGGGACTAGACACTTCATTAGGGACAACATACATTCCCTCATGAATTTCCTCCTTTTGTAGGTGAAGCAAAATCTGATCTAAATATGCATGAATTCGTGATGTAGATCTATCAAAGTTTTGCTTACTGAGTCTTAAAGCTTCTGTGGTGGAGTCTAAATTCAGGGGAGTACAAAATTCTTCATGTTCAAATTGTGGTGAATGGTACATGCGTGCATGGTCATTAGGGTTTACAAAATATTGATCGCAACCCTCAAAGGATTGATTATGGTCCCAATGACTACCATTCTCACAATTTATGGGCATTTCATACCTTGGATTTTCTCTAGATTGCCTAAAATTATGCAAAATATGACAATTCTCAACAGGGTGGTCTAAACTACCACATGCGGGACATGCATAGATTTCAGGTTGCCTAAGAAAATTAGACGTGACAGATTCCTCATGTGATTGCATTTCTAAAGCTGCGATTCGAGCTTCTAATTGATCGATCAGTGATGATTGTGTGAGTGAGGCACTAGCAAAATGTTCATTTTCACGTTGTGGTGAATGATGCATGTGTGAATAGTTATTAGGGTTCATGTATTGAGGCTCGGGACTTTGAAAATGTCCATAATAATTCCTATAACTATTGACATCATGGTCTATGGGAGGTTCATAACATGGAGTATGTCCATACGCAAGTTCTCTAAGGGATTTGTTGTATTCCCCAACTGTAGACCAAGATCCAGACATGATTTGGCTCAAAAGCTAAGTAACTATGTTACAAAGCCCAAAATTTGGTTTTTAATGGGTTTGGATTTTTGGGAAAAATTTGGTTTTTATGGGTAACATTTGGTTTTGTCGGGTTTTGGAAAAAATTTGGACTATAATGGGTTCGAAGAACTTTGGTTTATTGGTTTTTGAAAACTTTGGTTTTAGACTTTGAAGACAAAGCCCATTTGGGAGCTTTTGGTTTTGATGGGAGCAAATTTGGTTTTAAAGAGGTAGAAAATTTTGGTTTTTAATTGGGAGCAAAAATTTTGGTTTTAGTATTGGGAGCAAGAATTTTGGTTTTAGTGTTGGGAGCAAGCCCACATTGGTGGGAGAAATTTCTTTGCCAAGGGAAGGTGAACTAAGCCCACAATGTGTATGCAAACTGACGCCCAATGTAGCTTTTGAAATAGCCCAACTGTTGCTTGTTTGGTCTGAGGCCCAATTGGGCTTTCAAAAGTTCAGTTTTTCTAATTTAAAACTACAGGCCCAAATCAATCTAACACCACAAGCCCACAAGAAATTAAACAAACAAGCCCACAAGAAATTAATTACAAACCCAACAGAAAAATGGAAAAAATTATTACAAGCCCAAAAATTAAAAATGGAAGCCCACAGGTTGGGTTCTCTTAATGGGTCTAGGCTTACTTGCTTAAGCACAACCCAGCTGCTCAGTTTGGTTGCAAAATCCCAGTTGGGCTTTGGTTCACCTTCTGCAGCTTACAGCCCAGTTGGGCTTTAATGGCTCAGTTTAGCACCAGGCAGCAGGGGTTGCGGCAGACTTGGCCTGGCACCAGCAGGAGCACCACAGAAGCACAAGTTCTAGCAACAATAGTGCAGCACCATGCTCCACAACAGCAGCACCACAAGTTCAGAGGCACCACAAGGCACAGAGCAGGACTTCAGTTGTACCTGCAGCTCAAAGAAGAAAGTGAGGCACAACAACAAAATAGTAAGAACAACAAGATGTAATGAATGCAAGTGAGTATGCAAAGACAAGAGATGAATATGCAAGTTATGATGCAATAATGCAAAAAATGTTACACTGAAACAGGGAAGATGCAAATGCAATGGTTATGCAAGTTACACTAAGATGCAGGAATGCAATGCAGATGCAAGATGCTGATGCAGACAATGATGCAATGATGCAAATGGACTAGAATGAAATGCAAGATGGCTAAGAAATCTTCAAAACAGCACAGCCAAGTCCCCGGCAGCGGCGCCAAAAACTTGGTAGGCTTTTAAGAGTGTAAGAATAAGAGAATAAATGGATGCCTACAGTGATACCGCAAGTGCACGGTGTTGTTGCAGTGAGTGCACGAGTACGGGTCGAATCCACAGGGACTTGGGGTGTTATGAAGTTTTCCTAGCTAATTCTATATGCAAGGCAGTGACAAAAGATAATGATTTTTGTGTTGTGTTGAAACACAACTGAGCTGTTTTGGTGTAACTGAACTAGTGACAGAAAGTGTAACTAAACAACAGAGAGCAAATGTTACTAAGGTATTGAATCCACCAATAACCTATGCTAAGGAAATCTCAATTTCAATATCACTCTTGTCCCTGGTGTAGATATCAGTGAGCTTCTAGGCTTGCTGACTATCTAGATGGCAGTGAAGGTTCAAGCCTGCTGCTCATCAAAGGGTTGTTTCAGGAGGATGGTTTAGTATCACTAAGATAATTATCTAATCCTAGTATTAGCTGTCCTCTCACAAAACAAACTAATCGCAGATCAATCACTTAGATGAGTAAGCAATCCTGAAGGATAATTTATCCTAAACAGTTCTAGCACAACAAGAACAATATCTATGATTTCAACTAACTAGCAGTGGCATTGGTTTCATCTCAACCTTAGCACCAGTGATTTAGAACATAATGAAATAGCACAAGAAAGTTAACTACACATGACAGAACATACTTGAAACTTAAACATTAACAAAACATTGAACACTAACACAACAGACATTAACAGTGGATAAGAAGAAGATATGCATTGGATTGAAAAATCAAATTAACCCAATTAGGGGGTTTCTCGGATGACCCAAGAACCATTTTAACATCCTACATCAGTTTCTATTTATAGATTACATCAAATTCCTAATTTCTAAAAACCCTAATTTTGAAAACCCTAAATTGATTTGGGGAAAATCAAATTCTCTCACCCATGTGTGAATTCTGCTCGACCCATGCTTCTTGATGTCCCTCTGATGCTCTTCCTGCTCCAATTGATATACTGCAACCCTAGCTCGAGTTGTTTCATCAACTCCACACCTAGGTCAGAGAGATGTGGGTTTGGGGAAACAACTAGGCTAGGGAGAGAAAACTGTGGTGCGTACGGGTTTTGGTAGAGGCGGAGAGGGGTGTAGTGAAGCTCGAGGAGCAGCAGTTGCAGGCTGCCATGGTCGGGTGGAAGGAGGAGCTGGTTTTGGGGAAAATTGATTTGGGAAGAAGAACCCGATGGAGAAGAAGGGTCCGTTTGGTTAGGGGTATAGGTTTCTGATGCTAGGGTGTGAGGCGGATGTATCAAAGGTTTATGATCAGCGAAGCGAAAACGTAGGATGAAAAGGTGATGGAATGATCCAACGACGCGATAGAAGCGACCGTTGGATGATGAGATACAACAAAACTGACGGCTTCAGATGGAGTTAGGTACTATAGTGTTTGACGGGAGCTTCGGAGTTTGATGCACAATGATGAGGCGACCGTTGGATGATGAGATGGATCCAATCTGACGGCTCTCATGGAAATGGGTATGGATAATGGAAATGGATTTGGGTAAGGGTCTTGGGTATGCCAAGCCCATATCTTCTTTAAGAACAATTCATCCTCTTCAAGCCCACTTCTAATTGATCCGGCTCTTGCAAATATCATTCTTCGCTTCCTCCTAGCGGGAGTCTTTGCCGTTCCTTTGCTCTTTTCGCTCCGTGAGATAACCAGGCTTTATTTAGAACCTAAAAATGCAAAATTAATTAAGAAAAGTATTTATTCTTGAAAACAATGAAAATACAGAATATGGGATAAAATGTAGAATTAATGCACAAAAGATGAGTTAAATGCCAAGAAAAATATATAGGAATATGCACTTTTTAGCACTCATCACCCCCATTTTGTGATATGTTTGATGTTTCGAGTGTTTTCATGGAAAACATGTAGCACTTTGCTACATGTGGCAGGTTAAAATCAAGAGGCTTGCCGCAGGAAAATAGCATGCGATGCTATTAGGCTTGTCTTGGGTGGTCGCCTAAAACTTGCCACAAGCCTGCCGGCTCGGTAGCGAATTTTGATGGCTGAGATTTCATCTCATGATGAAGGGTAGCCGTTGATTATGGCTACCTTCTGTTGGCGCCTGGTAATGGCGCAATGGCACCTTTGGTGCATGCCAGCAGCATTGCAGCATGGATGGCATGACTCGTGCATGTCAGTGGCACGGTGGTGCAAGTGGCGCCTGGCGTAGCCATGGCCACTAGATTTAGGCGGTGGGTCGCCTAAAAGTTGCCACAAGTCTGGAAATTTGGTGGCAAACTTGGATGGCTGAGATCACATCTCATGAGGAAGGGTAGTCGTTGATTATGGCTACCTTCTGTTGGCGCCTGGTAATGGCGCAATGGCACCTTTGGTGCATGCCAGCGGTATTGCAGCATGGCTCGTGCATGTCAGTGGCACGATGGTGCAAGTGGCACCTGGCGTAGCCATGGACACTAGATTTAGGCGGCGGGTCGCCTAAAAGTTTCCACAAGTCTGGAAATTTGGTGGCAAACTTGGATGGATGAGATCGCATCTCATGAGGAAGGGTAGATGTTGATTATGGCTACCTTCTGTTGGCGCTTGGTAATGGCGCAATGGCACCTTTGGTGCATGCCAGCGACATTGCAGCATGGCTGGCATGACTCGTGCATGTCAGTGGCATGGTGGTGCAAGTGGCGCCTGGCGTAGCCATGGCCACTATATGTAGGCGGCGGGTCTCCTAAAAGTTTCCGCAAGTCTGTCGGTTCGGTGGCAAACTTGGATGGATGAGATTGTTATTCATAAGAGAGAGTGTCCATTGATTATGGCCACATTCTGTTGGCACCTGTTAGTGGCATAATGGCATAGCCGCGGCGTAGTGGCATAGCCGTGTCTGTGGCGTTGTGGCATGGCCACGCCTGTGGCTTGGCAGCATGGCCGAGGCTAGGATTTGGCGCCGTGGCCAAAGTTAGGTCTTGGTGGCATGGCCAAGGCTAGGATTTGGCGCCGTGGCCAAAGTTAGGGCTTGGCGGCATGACCAAGGCTAAATTGGCTCGTGGCATATTGTGGACTATGACCAAAATTTAGGTTTTCGGCTAACGCTACTGAAGCAAAAATTTTGTTTCGATCATGCAATCCTGAGTCCGTTATTGGCCACGAACAGAAAGTGGATTAGCACGTAGGGGCGTCATTTGTGTCACATTGGCATGTTACTGCGGCAGAGTGGCATGTTGGCGTGCCAATTAATATGTTGTTGTGGCAGGGCGCGTTTGGCTTGCCAGTTAGTATGGTGGCGCGGCGAGGTGCGTTTGGCCTTTATTGTATGGTGGCGAGTTTAGAGCGACTTGATTGGTCAAGAAAAGGGGCCGGCCAAACATAAGGCGCGGCCACACCTCTAGTGCTCGTGGCGCATTTTAAAGTGACCTGATTGGTCGGTAGAAAGGAGAGGGGACGGACAAGCATGGGTGTGGCTACACTTCTGGTGTGAGCGTGGCGGCTTTAAGGTAACCTGATTTGTCGAGGGAGATGGGGCCGGTTTAGGATGGGGCGTGGCTAATGTCGCTGATTAGCCTTAGGCATGGCCATGCCTCCCTTTGATGCTGCTCCTTGTTTTCTGATTCTGGGCAAGTTTTGCTCCTGCTAATCCATGGAAGATTAATTACCTAGTTTTCCTAGGATTAATTTCGACAAGCAAGGTCTGATATACTGCGCAAGGCGCAAAACCCCAACTTTTGCAAATCAGTCAGGATAATTGATTGAACTCTATGTGTTGACACAGAGTTCTTTTAAGTTCATTGCCAGAGAGCAGCATGCTTTCTGATTGAATACCTTATGCAAAGACCTTATCCTTGATACTTGGAAATTCGTGATACTCTGCTGCGAGTGAATACAAATTGTCATGCCATATCAACATTAAGGGTTCAGCCGGGGAACATAGCACATGAAGCATTCAAATAAACTTATATTAATTGAATGTAGGCAAGGTGCCAAAATTTACAGAATACTTGGGATTGTTGCTACATGCACCATTCTGGGTAAATTTTATGAGAGAATATTGAGTTGCTCAATAAGTGTGCCAGCGAAGAGGTTAAACACTCATCACCTTCATACGACTCTGTCTCTTTACAGGGTGCCGACCTATTAGATGCAGGGTTTTACAATTTTAGCCCTGAACTAAAAGCCACCATCAACATTAAATCCCATGCTTAGCACGTAACAGTGGCATTGTTACGGGGTAAGCATCAGATGGTGACAGGCAAGAGTAAAATCGAAAGGGAAAGAGATGAAGAGATTGCCAGGGAAATCCGACTAACCTTTGGAAGGAGGTACAAGTAGTCTATGATCCTTGCGTCAGTGGCTTGGCGTATTTCTGGCTTGGCCATAGGGTACTGGCGAGCTTTGCTTCCCGTAACGTTGGTGCCAACTTGGGCCATGGGGCTGATGCTGACGTCGCGGCTTCCGCCGCGGAGCGGTAACGATGGCGTTGCTGGCTTGGGCCACGAATCGGTGGATGGCGCTAGCTGGCTAGGTCACAGAACGTATGGAGATGTCGCTTGGCTTCAGTCCTTTGAATGATGGAAACTGGCTTCGGTTCGCAGAATGGTGGAAACTGGACTTGGAACTTTGGCTACCAAACAGTGAGTATAGAACCGGCTAGGTCACAGGATGGGCGGAGATAACACGGCTTTGATCACGGAGTGTTGGAGTCATGACGCTGCTTGCTAGGCCGTGGAACCGGAATGGCGCTGCTTTGGATGGATATGGAGCGGGAAGATGGCGCTGGCTAGGTCATGGAATGGCAGGGATGGTGATAGGTGTCTAAAACACCTAATTTTATATCTGGTATTTATGCTTTCTTTGCTATTATTCTTGTAAATTATGAGTCTTATGTTTACTTTTGAGTGTTTAGGTACTTTGGAGTCATTTGGAGAAAAAGAAGGAGAAATCGTCCATTTGGAACGAAAAGGACAAAGAAGATCAGTTCATAGTGATACTTGAAGTCGGCTAAAAATATGCGCAACAAGGAAGTGAATAGGTAGTCGTCTATGAAATTGACAGGCCAAATGAAATCTGGAAATCCCTTATGCAAGTCAGTTGGCTTCCTATATCAATCTTTACTCCTACAACCTAAATTTCAGAGAAGATTTATTTCTTCTTATCATTAGATTTCTTTTACTCCACCTGAAATTCAAAGAGATAAAATGGTGCGGATGCTGTCTGAGAAATTTGTGGCAGTGGTAAGCATCTGAATCGAATTCAAGGAGATGAGGATGTGAATTTAAGCTCTGCTGGGAGGATGAAGAACATAAATAAATTCTGAGTTTGAGAAGATGAGATTAGGGTTTTGTGATTTTGAACCTGAAGTTGAGATATGAGAGAAATCGAGAATGAATCCGAAGAGAAAGGGGTTTTGAGATGAATTGGGAACATGGGTGTATCTCAGATTCAAGTTTACATCAAGGTAAAAGTGTTGCTGCTGTCGACTGAAGCTGAGGATGAAGAGAAAGTTAGGGTTCTGTTAAGACAAGAAATCCGAGAAGAACAAAGGGGATCTACTGGATTTTGTGATTCATGGCTGATTGTGGAGATTAAGAGCTGAGTTCTGAGTTTACAAAGAAGAATCTGGTGATGGATTTACTTTTGCAGCTGTTGGTGATAAATTAGAAGATGGGTTGATGTCGATTTGAGAAGAAGTGAAGAAATGGAAGTGATGTCACAGATGAACTGAGTATGAGAAGAATAATGGGTTCGGTTGAGATTGATCTGCTGTTGAGGATGAAATTGATTGGTTGCAGTGCTGCTGCCAGATTTAGTGAAGATGGTGGAATTCAGATTGGTGGTTGAACTGGTGAATTTGTGAGAAATTGATGGAGATTTCATCAGAGAATAGTGATGTTGTTGGTGTTTTGCAGGGGACCTGAGATAGAATGAATGTATGAGGTTGCAGATGAAATTATGGGGAATTGCAGGCGCAAGTGAAGTAGCTGCAGTTGCAGTCAAGTCCATGGTGTTTGTTTGGTGTTGTGAGGTTCTAGGATGAGCTGCAGTTGATGGAGGTTGATGTGCTGACAGGATGGTACTGCAATTTATAGCTCGAGAGTTGGTTGATGATTAAATGGGTTTTGAAGAAACTGCTGATGCTGTGCAGATGAATGAGTCGTTGGTTGTTGGCAGCTGAGATTGCAGGTGGAGTAGGTACTGGTGGTAATGGAACTGCAGGAAATGTATGAATGAAATGCAGTTGGTAGCTATAATAAAGAAGCTGGTGATACTGAGATAGCAGGAAAGAAGCTACAAATGGGTCTCTGGAATTTGCAGTTGTGATGTTGTTGTTGCATAATGAGAAGGTTACAGTACAATTACAGATGGATAATGGTTTGAGTCTGAGAACTGGTGTGCCGGTAATGATGAGAAAATGATGATGAAGTTAAAGCTTGGCAGTAGGGTGGAGCTAAGAATGTGTTGATGCTTTTAAGGAACAAGTCAGGGAAGCTGGAATGACATCGCAGCTGTAGTTGGAGATGGACCTGGTGATACAAGGTGGTGCAGAACAAGGGTTTTCTTCTTGTGTTGGTGTCTAGTGAAGTTGTTGCAGCTGGACCTACAGGGGATTGAAGATTGAATGGTTATGATGATGTTGATTATAAGGAAGGCAGTTGTGTGTGAAGTGAAAATGCTGCTGCTGATGGAGTTATTCTTTGTGGCCAGATAATGGAATTGGAAGTTGCAGCTGTGAAGAAATGCATATGAAACTGAAGGCTTAGAAGGAATGATGCGCAACCATGGAGCATGACTGAGGCATGGCCTGTGCAAACTGCAAATGGCCTAAGCAATTCAGCTCAGTCAGGATAGTTAGACTCTGACTCTTTTCTGACTCATGACATCATTATGGGCTTGAAGGACTTCTATGTTATGGGATTTGGAGATTATGACCTAATTTTGGAAACAAGGAGAGCTACAAAAGGAGAAAGTTTCTATTTCTTTTGGGGGGACGTATTTTCTACTTGAAGTTTTGGAGGGCGATTCTACTAGGGTTTGCTTTCGTATATTTTTCATTTCTTTATTTTATGAAAATAATTATGGTGAAATCCGTTAATATGAGTAGCTAAATACTATTATTGGTTATGGGATAAAGTTGATTTCTCAACATGATATTTGATTCAATGCATTACTTTTGTCTCAATAATTTATTGTATATGATTCATGGTTTATATTGTCTTATGATTTGATTGTTTGTTTGGTTGAGTCCGGAATCAATCCGATTTGCATTCATTTCTAAAGATTTATTAGGGTTTTCAATACGAAAAAGTTGTTTATCCCTGATTCTAAGTAGCAGTAATGCTTGTAGTGATATATCCTACTAGTCACAAATGAATCATAACCTTGGTTAAATCGAATTAGTGATTTTACACGTTTGATTGCCTTGATTAGTCTTATTCCATAAAACTTAAAGCTTTTAGGGAGTTAAACTTAATTGTGCTTTTACACTTTAGGTTGCTTTCTAGGAAGAATTCATATATGCATCTTTTAATGTGGTTGTGATGAAATCATGGAATTAACGGGATATACTTGCGATCAAGGTATCCTAGGACTATTAGTAAATGAGAGATTAAAATACCAATTCTAGTCATTGATGAAAATACATGTTTGTGAATGATACTATCCCGTGACCAATATCTTCCTCTTATTGATTATTTTTATATTTTATTGATTTCGATTTATTTTTATTGCTTTGATAAACAAAATCCCCCCTTGGTTACTTAAGAATCTGAAAATTGCATAACAACAATTGCCTCTCTGTGGAAACAAACTCTTTCTTATCACATACATCATTTATTTTAGTTAAGTAAGAAAGTGAAATTATTTTTGACGCATACGACTGCGATCAGATGGCTGCTGACCTGGATGTCAAACCCTAATTCTCCATACATTCAAGTATCTAATCCAGCTGGTATCCCGCGTTCGGAGCCTTGATACACGGCTGGTAAAAGGGTTTTATTTCTCAGGATTCATCAATCCGCCCAATATAAGAGGAGATCTTGAACCTTCCGTTCATATAGATCACTAGAGAATTGCGTCCATCCTCTTCGCAGGTACCGTCTCATGTCTCTTCTCATAGTTCTCTATTTTGTCTTCTTCATCATGTAGATTGCCGATGCATACATAATGTAAAAAAAAAAATTGTAGTGCACAATGGGATCTTCCGGTGATGATCATACCTTTGACTCCTCGGAGAATTTTTTTGAAGTTGACAAACCTAGGTTTTCTTCACATGAGGAGATATTAAACCAGATCAACCCTTTGTTCCATGCAGCTAGCCGGATTATACAAGGCATGTCTCTCACCCATCTACGCATCGTGCGGGTGCGTGCTCAGGATTCATGGCTTTGATGGACATGAAGGAGAAATGTATACATGATGAAGCGTCCCAGCAAGTCGGGAAATCTCAAAGTGATGAAGCTTCTCCACATCCCAATGCCAGGGCTAATCGATTCGCTTCTCGATTGAAACGGCGAAGGACTGAGCCTAAGAAACTTCTGGGAGTTGAAGCGATCATTGAGGATGTCGTCAAGGCAGATGGTGAGGCGGCGGAAGCATATGTTGGAGCCGTTGTCGGAACGGATCCTGGACGGGATGCTGAAGCTGCTACTGAAACGGCTTCTAGATGGTATGTTGAAGCTGCTCCTGAAACAACTTCTGGATGGAATATTGAAGTTGCTGCTGAGACGGCTTCTAGATGGGATGTTGAAGTTGCTGCTGAGACGACTTCTGGATGGAATATTGAAGCTACTGCTGAAACGGCTTCTGGATGGGATGTTGAAACTGCTGCTGAGACGGCTTCTGGATGGGATATTGAAGCTGCTGCTGAGACGGCTTCTGGGTGGAATATTGAAGCTGCTGCTGAAACGACTTCTGGATGGGATGTTGAAACTGCTACTGAGACGACTTCTGGATGGAATATTGAAGCTGCTGCTGAAACGACTTCTGGATGGGATGTTGAAACTGCTTCTGAAACGGTTTCGGGATGACATGTTTGCTGTCGGAGAGGGTGCTGGGGAAAGTTCTTGAAAAAGCTCTGATGGAGGCGTCATTGACCAATGTGTCTTGTCATTGACAACTGGTTTTCCATTTTGTGATTTCCTTCCACAGAGAAGACAATCTTTTCATAGATTGTAGATGTTTTTGATACTTCGATTTTTCTTTTTGTTCGTGCGACTGAAGCCATGTTTCACCAAGTAATATTCTTTCATTTATGCTGCTTTGATAATTTCACATATTTTATTGAATGAATAAAATCTCCCGGAAGAGACCTAAAACCCCTTTTATGAAAAACAAGTTCTTCCACCTTTTATTGGATTTTCCCTCGCAAATTACATAGGACGTCTGTGACATGCCTCCTGGGTATGTAGAAGTGTGAGCCGTCACAATCTAGGAAGCACATCGTGAGAAGTAGAGAATCATCGTCGGGCAAAATTTGAAGCCAGATGTTCTTGAAGGAATGTGTCTGTGCCGCACTCGGTGATCTTCTTCCTTGCACATTCCCTTCTTCAGTATTTTTTATTTTTCGAATAAGATATTTCTTGTAGGGTTTGATTTTTTTGGTTTTTAATTGATGGGTAGTGACTTTGTGAGTTTGCTGGATACTTTTCCCTTGAGATGATTTAGGAAAACTTATTTTCAAATAAATATGCTTTTAATTAAAATCGAAACCCTAATTATGAATGCAAGCAGTGCAATCATTTTGGAGGGATTACAAATATTGCAGGGAAAAGGGAAATTACTGAAGGAAATACTTAAAAGGAAAACGCTGGAGGAAAAGGTAGCACAACATTTTAGGTATTGAAGGGCTTGAGCCATCGTGAATGAATTGTCACGCCTTCCAATTTGTCGGCATTGATGAGTTTGCAGTAACCACCCAAGATAACATCTTCCACCAGGTATGGCTCGTCTTCCCTATCTTTAGGTGAATCAGGTTGAGCGGCTAGCTTCACTATTACATCTCCAACTTGAAACGCGATCGCCTTGATTACCATATCTCCAATTTGAAACGGGTTTGTGCGTTGTGCAATCACTTGATTTTTTAGCTCGTTATATTTGACGGAGGCAGCTTCTAAATTTTTGAAAAATCATTTGAAAGGCCCAGCATCCCATTCACATCTCTTAATGACGCTCAGGTTGATAACCGGACCGAGTCCCCATGCCTGACCGAGAGGAGAAGTGACTGGGTGCAGAAAGGGTTGTTCAATAAGACTTACTTGTGTTCGAAATTTTCGGATGAACATCGACGGGCTCTCTCCAGGTAATTGAGTTACCTTGGTAAGTTGTTGATAGGTCAACATGTGATCTTCAGGGTTGGATGGCTTGTTGGAAATTCTTTCGGGTATCGACACCGGTAGAGGGGATATTCCTAATTTCGCTTTATTTCCATGTACCCTTGAGCGTCCCAGAATCATGTCGTAAATTTAGAGTTCTTTGAAAATGTGGAATTTGCCATGTGTTAGAGTATCCCCAACCTTAATGTCAAGGTTGATGTAGCCATATGCGTATATTGCTTCTCCTTCCAAGTTTTTGACCATAATTGGGGAAAGAGTAGCCTCCTGCTTCGAAATTCTCGCAGCTCTCAGAGTCTTGATGGTAACTATGTTGAAGTCAGAGGCCGCGTCGATCAATGTTCTATCAAGCCCGGCGCCCCTCAGATAAACCGTGGTCAGCAGTCCCCAGTTGCATTTTACAACACCGCTTCCTGAGAGAGCTTGGGATTCTGGTGTGGTTTCTTCAATAGGAAAAAGTCGCTTGCCCGACACAACGTGATTAAGGGCTGCGAATATATCTTGATGCTGCGCCTTGGAGAAATAGAGAATTTCTCATAGATGTTGCATCATGGATTGCACGGTTTTGTGAAAATAGTCCCCAGAGAGCATGCAACTCCTGACTAGAATAGGATCTCCGTGAACTCACTCATTTCCCAGTTGAAGTTCCCCTGCCTCCACCTTTTCTTTGAAGATACACTTTAATCTATTGCAGTCACTGGTCGATTGATGGACAAACCTGTGGTAGCGGCAACGCTTAGGGTTTTCCATTTTCTCTTTAGTTGATGGGCGCTTGATAGGAGACAACTTGATACACTTTAATCTATTGCAGTCACTGGTCGGGTGATGGACAAACCTGTGGTAGCGACAATACTTAGGGTTTTCCATTTCCTCTTCAGTTGATGGGCGCCTGATAGGAGGAAGCTTGATGGCGCCATCTTGGATCCATGCTTCCAAGAGTTCAATTACTTCTTCGATTGGGAACATGAAATCTAAGGCATTTTCTCCGGCTTCTTGATGCTGTGCAGGAGCCTTAGCTGCGGTCTTTCGCGGTGGAGCCGCCTGATGTCCTGACATTGCGCGATTGGATTGTTGTTCTGCCGCTGGAGCCTTCCTTTTTCCTCTTTCACTTACCACGCTCACAAAGGGGCCAGTGTTATATTGCTTGTTGATGAGACGTCTATTTCCTCGAGTTTCGCGTGCATCTTCAACCTTGGCTGGCCTGGTTCTTTCCAACAATGTTGGTGCTGTTGTGGCCGACCGTTTAGAAGCCTCATGAATTTCAAAGAATGTCTGGAATCGCAGATTCTCTAGTAAGGCGCGGTATATGGGAACCATGCCATTGATACAAGAATCCATTAATTTTTGTTCGGTCACATTTGGGTCGTGACAATCCAGCGCTTGAAATTTGAATCTTTTGACATAATCATTTGGATGTTCATTATTTCGTTGAAACATCCTTCCTAAATATGAGAAGGTAATTTTCTCAGACACAAAGAAGTACTTTTTGTAGAAAGTCGTGACCATGTCACCCCAGTTGGATATGCTATTTGGTGCAATGTTGTTTTACCACGTGTATGTTCTTCCGGTAAATGACTTCGAAAACTCTTTCAAACATAGAACATGATTGTATTCGTGCTCGCCCAAGGATTCCAAAAATCGAGAGACACGTTCACGCGCATTACCGGTGCCTTCATACAAGGAGAATTTAGGAGAAGAGTATCCTCTCGGGAGAGGAATTCTTTGTACTTAAGGAAGATACGGGGGTTGATGCTGATGCATATCCGCAGAATCTCTTTTGTCTCGGTTTCGAAGAAGTCGTTCTAAATCTTCTCGTGTGCCAAAATTGGATGGTTGATTCCTCTCTGCCGGAGCTCCTGAACGAGTCTCTTCATCTACAAAGGTTCGCCCTGCTGAGTTATCGGCGCCAGGAGTATTGAAAGTGTTCCTCGTTGGCTCTGGTTGGGGTGATGTCTGTGGTAGCCGCTCCGTCAGTGTCTTGAGGAAAATAAGCACTTGTTTCTGAGTCGAAGCCATGTCCGTCTGAGCTCTAGCGAGAACCTCCTGTCTTTCCATCAAATCAGCAATGGTAATATGGGATCGGTTTCCTCTGGCTCCCCCAGTTTCTCGTCCCGATGGTGGAGTAGCAGCATCTCTGGTGACGGTTTGAGGCGTTATGCTTGAAGAAACGTTGGGGGTAGAAGCAACGGCTCTGGCTCGGGTGATCGGAGGCGTAACTCTTGAAGGAACACTTTTCGCGCCACTGGTGTTGGCAGGTGGCGCATTAATTCCACTGGAAGGATCGATAATACCGAAGATGATTTCAGCGCTAGTACTCTCAGGGTTTGTTGCCGATCCAGACCTGAGTTCTACCATCTTGAGACCGGGGTTGAAAAATGAAATTGGAAATTGGAAATTGATATTGTAATCGAGAGATTAAGCTCCCACTGTGGTCGCCAATTGTTTGAGGGTGAAAACGATTTCTCCTGGTTTTGGTAAATTTGTGTGTGTGGATGAGAAACGAGTCTAGACCCTAAACAATGTACTCCGCGGGAGTACTTTTGATTCGAGAGATCAATCTGTACAACCCTGGCCTAAACCAAGAAATGGCCGTTCCAGGCTTGCTTCGGTCACAAAGTGAAGGAGAAGGGTTGGTTTTAGGGAGGGAAGCGAAGAGAGTGTTGAGACCATAATAGTTGATTCAGAAGGTGTGGTTGTTTACGACTTGTATCAGAAAGTAGAACTGGCTAGCTGAATGAAAAGCTATCAGGTGATTTCTGGATACCGTGTTGCTCTCCTGACCAAAAATTTTTGTTTGGTGGAAATATGTGAAACCATTTATACAAGTCGTAGTAAAACGTACCCTGGTCTCGTAGGAAGTGGAAACGATTGAGTAGTGGAAGAGTGGAGTAATGTGTAACGTCAGAATTTATGCTTCCATGATGAAGGACACGTTTACACCATTACTTCTTGCTATTACTAACCGCCCTTCTTCATGAAAATTTCTTGTAACGGGCGAATTGCACGCCTCATGCTGTAAACCTCCAGACCAATACCCTGATGAGTATCCCCCAGTTTGTGACATGTTTGATGTCTCGAGTGTTTTCATGGAAAACATGTAACACTTTTCTACGTGTGGCAAGTTAAAATCAAGAGGCTTGTCGCAGGAAAATAGCATGCGATGCTATTAGGCTTGTCTTGGCTGGTCGCCTGAAACTTTCCAGAAGCCTGCTGGATCGGTGGCGAACTTTGATGGATAAGATTGCCTCTCATGATGAAGGGTAGTCGTTGATTATGGATACCTTCTGTTGGCGCCTGGTAATGGAGCAATGGCATCTTTGGTGCATGCCAGCGACATTGCATCATGGCTGGCATGGCTCGTGCATGTCAGTGGCACGGTGGCGCAAGTGGCGCCTGCCGTAGCCATGGACACTAGATTTAGGCGGCCGGTCGCCTAAAATTTTCCACAAGTCTGGAAATTTGGTGGCAAAATTGGATGGCTGAGATCGCATCTCTTGAGGAAGGGTATCCGTTGATTATGGCTACTTTCTGTTGGCGCTTGGTAATGGCGCAATGGCACCTTTGGTGCATGCCAGCGATATTGCAGCATGGCTGGCATGGCTCGTGCATGTCAGTGGCACAGTGGTGCAAGTGGCGCCTGGCATAACCATGGCCACTAGATTTACGCGGCGGGTCGCCTAAAAGTTGCCACAAGTATGGAAATTTGGTGGAAAAGTTGGATGGCTGAGATCGCATTTCATGAGGAAGGGTAGCCGTTGATTATGGCTACCTTCTGTTGGCACTTGGTAATGGCGCAATGGCTCCTTTGGTGCATGCCAGCGGCATTGCAGCATGACTGGCATGGCTCGTGCATGTCAGTGGCATGGTGGTGCAAGTGGCGCCCGGCGTAGCCCTAGCCACTATATTTAGGCGGCGGGTCGCCTAAAAGTTGCCGCAAGTCTGTCGGTTCGGTGGAAAACTTGGATGGCTGAGATTGTAATTCAGGAGAGAGAGTGGCTGTTGATTATGGCCACATTCTGTTGGCACCTGTTAGTGGCATAATGGCATAGCCGCGGCGTAGTGGCATACCCGCGTCTGTGGTGTTGTGGCATGGCCAAAGTTAGGGCTTGGCGGCATGGCCAAGGCTAGGATTTGGAGGCATGACCAAAGTTAGGGCTTGGCGGCATGGCCAAGGCTAGGATTTTGTGCCGTGGCCAAAGTTAGGGCTTGGCGGCATGGCCAAGGCTAAAGTATCTCGTGGCATATCGTGGACTATGATAAAAAATTAGGGTTTCGGCTAACGCTACTGAAGCAAAAGTTTTGTTTCGATCATGAAATCCTAATTGGAGTCCGTTATGGCATTGGCCACGAACATGAAGTGGATTACCACGTAGTGGCGTCATTTGTGGCACATTGGCATGTTACTGCGGCTCCGATTAATATGTTGTTGTGGCAGGGCGCGTTTGGCTTTCCAATTAGTATGGTGGCGCGACGAGGTGCGTTTGGCCTTTAATGTATGGTGTCGATTTTAGAGCGACTTGATTGGTTAAGAAAAGGGGCCGGCCAAACATAAGGCGCGACCACACATCTAGTGCTCGTGGCGCATTTTAAAGTGACCTGATTGGTCGGTAGAATGGAGAGGAGACGGCCAAACATGGGCGTGGCTACACTTCTGGTGTGAGCGTGGCGCTTTAGAGTAAACTGATTGGTCGAGGGAGATGGGTCCGGTTTAGGATGGGGCGTGGCCAATGACGCTGATTGGCCATAGGCATGGCCATGCCTCCCTTTGCTGCTGCTCCTATCCTGCGGCTCCTTGTTTTCTGATTCTGGGCAAGATTTTGCTTCTGCTAATCTATGACGGGTTAATTACCTACTTTGCCTAGTCTTAATTTCTTCAATCAAGGTCTGATATACTGCGCAAGGCGCAAAACCCTAACTTTTTCAAATTAGTCAGGAAAATTGATTGAACTCTATGTGTTGACACAGAGTTCTTTTAAGTTCATTGCCAAAGAGCAGCATGCTTTCTGATTGAATACCTTATGCAAAGACCTTATCCTTGATACTTGGAAATTCGTGATACTCTGCTGCGAGTGAACACATATTGTCATGCCATATCAACATTAAGGGTTCAGCCGGGGAACATATCACAAAAGCATTCAAAGAAACTTATATTAATTGAATATAGGAAAGGTGCTAAAATTTACAGAATACTTGGGATTGTTGCTACATGCACCATTTTGGGTAAATTTTATGAGAGAATATTGAGTTGCTCAATAAGTGTCCCGGTGAAGATGTTAAACACTCATCACCTTCATACGGCTCTGTCTCTTTACAGAGTGCCGGCCTATTAGATGCAGGGTTTTAAAATTTTAGACCTGAACTAAAAGCCACCATAAATACTATTTATACAAGTCATAATTGAGCGCACCCTGGTCTCGTAGGAAGTGGGAGTGATTGAGTGATGAAAGAGTGGAGTAATGTGTAACCTCCAGAAACTACGCTCCCACAATGAAGGAAATGGGTTTGTTTACACCCATTACTTCTTGCCACCACTAACTGCCCTGTTTCCTGACACTTTCTTATAATGGGCGTGTTGCACGCCGCACGCTGTAAACCGCCAGACCAATGCCCTGATGAGTATCTCCCAATTTGTGACATGTTTGATGTCTCGAGTGTTTTCGTGTAGCAGTTTGCTACGTGTGGTAATTCAAAGTCAAGAGACTTGCAGCAGGAAAATAGCATGTGATGCTATTTGGCTCATCTTTGATGGTCGCCTAAAACTTTCCACAGCCTGTCAATTCCGTGGCGAACTTGGACGGCTGAGATTGTGACTCATGAGATCCATTGATTATGGCCACATCCTATTGGTGCCTGACAATAGCACAGTGGCGCCATTGGCACATGTTAATGGCGTAGTAATGCTTTTAGCGCATGCCAGTGGCACGGTGACATGGTTGGAATGGTTAGCGCATGCCAGTGGCACGATGTTTCAAGTGGCGCCTGGCGTAGCCATGGCCGCTAGGTTTTGAAACATTGGTGTTAGACTCAAATGTGGTGTGGCAACATCAGTTCCAGTTGCCATATCAGTCCCAATGTTCTGTGGAACATTATTTGGCTTGGTTGGCGTAGCAACTTTTTCCAAATTAGGGTTTGGCATGCCGAAACCCTAATTAGCGCATACGGCATGCAACATGTGGCATAACGGCGTTTTGTGCAAACGATGCTAGATCCACGCCAAAGGAACCATATCCAGGCCGTTATGTGGAAACGGTCACAGGAGCAAGTATTGCCACGAGTAGCTATGTTATGGTGCCTTTATTAGGGTTTACTAAGTATGCATGGCTGGTGGGATGTTATGGGCCCCAAAGTGGCATGATTTGTACCATGACTGTAAATTAGGGTTTCATCCATCGCCACCAGAGCAAGGTCGTGCTTTTAGTTAGGATAACCAAATTAAAGTCCTTTATGGCGTTGGCCACGAACAGAAGGTGGGTTGGCACACATGTGCGCTATCCATGACGCGTTGGCGCGTTTGGCGTGCCACTGCGGTAAAGTGGCACGCTTGGCATGCGCATTTTGCATGTGTGTTTGGCATGCGCATTTTGCATGTGTGTTTGGCATGCCATTGGTATGTTGGCGCGGTCTTTGGGAAGCCAATTTGGCATGGTGACCACTTGACGCAATTCCGCCTCTTTTAATATTGTGGCAGGTTTAGAGCAACCTGATTGGTCAATAAAAAAAGGGGGTCGGCCAAGCACGGGCGTGGCCACACTTATGGTGCGCGTGGCAGATTTAACGCGACATGATTGGTCGATGGGGAATAGGGTCGGCAAGTATGGGCCCAGCCACAACTTATGGGAGGCGTGGCAGGTTTAAAGCGACCTGATTGGTCGGCAGGGAATAAGGGTCGGTTGGGTAGCATGAGGTGTGGCCACTTGCAAGTGGCGCCGTCTGGCCTATGGCCACACCTTCTTTCGTTGATGCTTTTACTCCGCGGATCCCTTATTCTTTGCTTTCTGATTTTGGGTAGGACTTTGTACCTACTAATCCATGGCGGATTAATTGCCTAGTTCGCCTAGGCTTAATTTCGGCAGGCAAGGTCTAATATACTGCGGAGGGCGCAAAACCCTAATTTTTGCAAATTAGTCAGGGTAATATCTAAATCTTGTGAATTATCACAAAATTGATTGAATTCTATGTGTTGACACGGAGTTCTTTAATTTCATTTGCCAGAGAGCAGTATGCTTTCCGATTGAATACTTTATGCAAGGACCTTATCCCTGATACTTGGAAATTCGTGCTACTCTGCTGCGAGTGAACACAAATTGTCATGCCATATTAATATTAAGGGTTAAGCCGGGGAACACAGCACATAAAGCGTTCAAAGAAACTTATATTAACTGAATAATACAGGCAAGGTGCCAAAATTTACAGAATATCTGGGATTGTTGCTACATGCACCATTCTGGTCATGTGAATATATTGAATTGCTCAATAAATGCGCCCGTAAAGAGGTTGGACACTCATCACTTTTACACGGCTCTGTATCTTTGCAGAGTGACAGTAGATTAAATGCAGGAAATTTACAACTTTATCCCTGAATTAAAAACCACCATCAATATTAAGTCCCTTGCTTAGCACGTAACAGTGGTATTGTTGCGGGGTAAGCATGAGATAGTGACAGACGAGGATAAAAAATCGAATACGCAAGACATGAGAAGATTACTAGGAAAATTCTATTGACCTTTGGCAAGAGGCATGAGCAATCCGAAATCTTTGTGCTGGCGCGCTTCTGTCTTGGTCACGGAATGATGATGATGACGCTGCAACCTTGGCCGCGGAATGGTGAAAATGACGCTGCAACCTTGGCCACTTAACGGTGATGATGGCGCTACTTACTTGACCACGGAGGGGCGGAAACGACGTTGTTGTTGGTCCTTGGAATCGGTGGATGGCGCTACTGGCTTTGTCGCGGAAAGATGGAGATGGCGTTGCGGGCTTTGTCCATAGGGCGCTGACTCCGCGGGCCCAACTGCCTTCTTATGTGCACGTCCCAAAAGAAACCTTCTTCTACTCAAACTCCAAAAGCACTATGCATATAAAAGGTGTTTTCCATCCTCTTTATTTTTGCATCATTGACTTTGTTTCCGCGTCTTTGTGTTAGCAACAAAGCAGAAAGGCAAGCGAGCATATTTCAAGTATGTGTTCTAACATTTTCTTCCCTTTTCGTTTGCTCTCCTGTGTTGGTGTAAACCCTAACCATAGGCATGTCTTCCATAAACTTGTAGAAATACTTGAATATGAATGATTCCTCTTTGTTAGTAGTATCGTAGTAATGTTAGCCACCACATTAACAAAAACAAAGCCAACTATTATGCAAAGTAAACATGCATAGGTGGGTGGCTGTCATCGATATCTTTTCCATAAAACCTAGCTTTAGGGTTTTCCTTTTCCTTTTAGGGAGCCGTGAGCACAATTCCCGGCAAGGCACATTTTTTTGTTTGTTTTGGCCAAGTGCATACTTCCCGCGTCAAGACACGATTTTGTCCAAGGGCATACTTCCCGCGGACAAACACGATTTCGGCCAAGAGCATATTTCCCGCGGCAAAGTACGGCTTGTTGAAACGAGCATCAATACCCATTCCCTTTGGCTATGCACGCCATGACTTGTGGCCAAATAAAATTTTCCGTGGAAGACTTGCCGTTGATTGTACTTGATTCTGACAAAGTCTTCGTGCACGGTTTCCTCCAAAGTAGTAATTTTTTCCGTTTTTGCTTCGTTGTAGTTACTTTGAAAGTGAAAGCAGCATAAAGAGATTTCGTTAAGATGTCACCTGAAAGCAATCCTGCCGCCGCGTTGAAAAACACTAATAACTCCAAGCCGAACACGGACGATGAATTGTTTACAAAGTCTTCCACAGTTAAAAAGACCCATCCCAAATATGTGGCAACTCTTCTGACCGGTTCAGAAAATGAAGGAGATGTGTAATCAGTCTGTCCAGGGAGCGTAATGCGGTTTTTCCTCCAGAAGAAAGAATATCCTGCTTCTCCAATTGATTTCAAGATCTGTCATAGTCTGCTCCGCTCCTTTGATTAATGGATGAAATACATAGTAAGCAAAGACCATGTGAAGGCCAATCTGAATGGGGCACAAATCATAAATGTTTTCATAGCGTATGCAACACTCCAGATCAGGAAAGACACCTCAGGCTTGATCACTTTTATCTCCAGATGGTGTCTGGATACTCCCACGATGGTAGGCTTTGGGATATGTATAAAATAAGAGCAAAAGACAGCCTACAGTGATACCTGCAAGTGCACAGGGTCAGTTGTAGCTGGTGTGCAAGAACAGGGTCATTCCACAGGGACTTGGGGTGTTATGAAGTTTCACTATGCTGATAATTGATGCAAAACTAAATGCAAGGTCACAAGGTTGCAGTGACAGTGAAACAGAGATGGTAAAACAGCAAGGAACCAAGGCTATGAGCCAAGGGCAGGGAAGGCAGTGCACTGATTTCAGTGCACATCAAGCTTCAAAATACAAGAAATAAACAGCAAGATAGCTAAGAAATTTAGCTGAGCAGGGAGCAAAACAGAATTGAATTTATAAGTGACTGTAAAAGGTATTTGTGGTTAAGCTAAGGGCTTAGAATCCACCTTGTGTCCTAATCAAGCAATGCAATTCTAGGTTGAAATTAGGATCTTAAGCATACATTAGAATGGGAGGAGAATCAGCTTGCTCACTGATATGCCCCTAGTATTGACTGTCTTTTGACAGCACAGCCAATCACAGGCATATCAGAGCACTGACTTCTTCCCATTACTCAAGCAAGACAAGCATTAAGACGACTATCCTAGCAATTCATCATTTAACAGTGCACTAGGCTTCATCTGAGCCTTAGCCAGTGCAACTTAGCTCATGCTAATCTTGTGAACAATAATAAACATCATACAAGGTAATTCAAACAACACACACATGGTGAGCAATTACAAAAACATGATAAACATAATTAACATTTGAAATGGAAATTAACTGAATTAAGAACTATAATAGAAATTCACAGAACATGGATAATTGAGGGCACTGGCTAGTCCAGGCCTCTGAGGTGGTGCTCTGGCTAATCCAGGCATAACCCTTTCACACACATCACAACTCTATTTATAGTTACATATAAGAAAAAATCCCCAAAAATCAGTGAAGCTAGGGTGTACCCAAATCCAAAATTCACTCACCTAACACACTGATAACAACCCAATCAACCAACCCATGCTTCAATTAGACGTACAATTGATTTCCCCCAAAAAGTTCCCAAATCAGAAAAATTAGGGTTAGGGATTTTTCTTACCAAACCTGCGATTTGACGCTTCCCTCTTCAACCCATTCCTCTCCTCGGTCTCCTGCTCCTCTCCATGCCTTCAATTGCTTTTCTAGCTTCACTAATTCGTCAACCACTCACCTAGGGTTTCGGCAGGGGAGAAATTGACGAATTAGGGGGCTATAAAGATGGGTAATAGCTGTAGGAAGGTAGGGTGTGGGTGATGATGGTGGAGGTGTGGTGGTGGTAGAGGAGTAGGTAGTGGTGGTTGTGAAGTGGAGTAGTGGTGGTGGTACGGCAGGGGATGGTGGTTCTGTTGCAGAGAGGGGGGGAAGAGAAGATGGAGTCGATGGGGGTTTGAGGAAGGGGCTGTTTGTTTGCGGGTATAGATATTAGGTACTAGGGTGTTGAGCAGGTGTAGAGGATTTTGATGTTTCGCGAAGCTGGACGTAGGATTATAGGATGATGGAATGATCCAACGGCGCGATTGAAATGGATGAGGGGAGACCGTTGGATGACGAGATACATCAAAACTGACGGCGAAGATCGAGGTTAGGTGTTGTAGTGTTAAGCGGGAGTATCGAGATTTGATGAGCAGGCAAAGAAGCGACCGTAGGATCTAAATGTGATCTAATCTGAAGGCTTGGAATTTAGGTACTATGGTGTTTTGCAGGGACTTCAGATTTTGATGAACGATGAAGAAGCGACCATTGGATGATGAGATGGATCCGATCTAACGGCTGAGAATGGAGGCGGGTATGGATATAGAAAATGGGTTTGGGTAAGGGTTTTGGGCCTTGGGTATGCCAAGCCCATATCTTCTTTAAGAACAATTCTTCCTTCTTGAGCCCATTCCTAGCTTTTTGGTCTTGCGCTCATTCTTTGCGGCTTCCTTGCGTAATTCTTCCGGCTTTTCACTACTCTTCAGCTCTTTTCCGCTCCGCAATTCATCCAAACTTTATTTACAACCTAAAAATGCAAAATTAATTAATAAAAATATTTATTCTTGAAAACAAAGAAAATACAGAATATGGGATAAAATGTAGAATTAATGCACAAAAGATGAGTTAAATGCCAAGAAAAATATATAGAAATATGCACTTTTTAGCACTCATCAATACCCCCAAACCTGAATTTTACTTGTCCTCAAGTAAAACAAAACTAAGGAAATCCTAACTATACCACTGTCGCTGGTCTCTCGAATGCATTTAGCGTATGCACTAAGCCTTTTAAACCACTAAGTGTCCCTAGTGGACGAGTTGAAGTCTCGTGAAGGTTTGCTTAGAACGTACCTACAAAGTTCTAGGTCAAAATATAAGCTCAGATTCCATGAAAGTGACATGTGCAAGACAGTTTAAGCTCACAGCAAAGGATATGTCAATCTAGCTCAAAGGCACAATCCTAGCACTGATAACAACTAAAGACATGTGATAAGAGTGTAAAGTGTATCTACACATGTGTAAAGAAAGATCGGATGTTATGACTACTAATAATCACCAAGAGATAGTTTCTCAGGCTAAGAACCGAGGTCGAAATCTAGCTAGCTGTCCGGACTTTACGAGAATTGTGAATGAGTAGGAGGTATTTCACAATCACTCGCGTTGTACATCAATGGCATGCACCCTTCCTTGCTTAATAAAACAAAAAAATGACTCTTTACATGACTCTTATTTACATTGACTACTCTCTTTTATTTTTGGAACAAGAGAGAATATTACAAATGGAAACTGATATTACTACTTGATTTTTTTTTTTTTTTTTTTTTTTTTTTTTTTTTTTTTTGTATTTTTTTTTTTTTTTTTTTGTATTTTTTTTTTTTTTTAGAAGAACTAAATTTGATCTTTAAAACATATGACATTTTGATATGTACAAAAAGAAAGAAAAGAAAAAAAATAATACATGACTCTTAGCAAGAGGTAGCCCTTTTTGATGCACCCAGTTAAATTCGATGGTTGTCTTTCTTAATGTAACCTCCACCTTCTATCCCAACCAACCAAAGAACAAGCTAGTCAAGTTTCGTTCAGTATTCTAAAGTGATTGGCAATCGTAACTTCCTATCAAACACCTTGAAGATCGAGGCTATACATGTATTGGTAGATCGTGCGCGTGCAAGTTTCTTATCACTATGTGAATGTGCTAGAATCAGTGCCTAATCTAGACTAAGAACCCTACGTATAACATATATGCACATAAATCAACTTTCAAGGTAAATGAGCTCCATTTTTTTATGATTTTTCATTTTTTAATTTTTTTTAATTTTTTGAATTTTTTCGATTTTTTCAAAAGAGAAGGAGTTCGTTTTCAATTATGGCATATTATCGTGGTATCTACTCTATACCCCCAAACCTAAACTAAACATTGTCCTCAATGTTTCAAAATATGAAAAATTATAAACAATATGAAGAGGATCATGTTGAGTAGAGAAAAAGGAAAGAGAATACCCGATTTCGGCGAAAGTAATTAGAACTCCGTTATTCAAGGAAGAATCCAACATATGTCAGCCGAGATCATATTGGATTAGCAAAATATATACAAAAGGAACAAAAGGGTTTTAAAAATTTTATCTACTGGATTATATACAAAAATTCACCATACACTAACAATCTAAAGAGTTGAGGATCAACCCAAAAGACAAAGTGTAGAGGTTTCAACAGCTTCACACAATAATAAATGGAAAAATGCACGTGAGCTGTGAAACAAAATGAGCTACCCCCAAACCTGGATTTTACAGAAGAATATTTTGAAACAAAATCTCGCAGTTTTGGGGGTTCATCATGTACAAGGTCTAGCTCAAAGTGAACTGTGCTAGGGACGGGCAAACATGCTATTTCCAACTGTGGTTCCTCAAATGTATTATATTTGGATGAAAAATAGTCCAAGAGGACTTGGGAGGCACACAGTTCCAATCCTAGGTTGGGAATCTTCAGAAAAGTTGGTTTAAAATTTTTGTTACAAACCAAATCTAGGTTGGGTGGAATGATCTCAATCTGTGACTTAGGCAAGAAGGTGACATCTAAGTTTCTCACATGCATGAGATCAAAAGTACCAATATTATCAGTCACATCAGCATTTTCTAAATCATAATCAAGTTGTGTAGCATGCTCATCATCACAACACAATTTCACAAGTCCAAATTCAGAATCATGGTTATCCGAAATATCCAAATTAACATCAAAAGAAGCAATATATTGTGGCTTAAGTATGGAATCAGACACATCAACTATATTTTCATGCATAGGATCATTAGTGTCAACAGAAGATTCAACATTACCTAAGTCATGCTCTTCACAGGATAACTGCACAATATCTAAATCAGTAGCCTCATCACATGTATATGGAATACTAGAAGAAACATCATTCATGAAGGTCGGGGCAGAAAAGCCTAATGTATTTGAACCCAAAGGTTCCATAACATTTTCAGCATAGACATGTTCTTCTAATATAACATCATCATAATCATCATCATCACAAATACATGAAAATCCTACTTTGTCAAAACCATTAGTGTTTTTCGTCCATACATCTGCCTCTAAAATAGGTGAATATGGATTGACATTTTCAGCAATAGGGTATGAAACACTATATCCAGAATTAAGCTCATTGGGAAAATCAACATCTGACTCATGGTGATTACCCATATCATGTGGCATGGTCCTAGTTTCCCTATAGGTTTCCCACTGATGGGTTTTCTCTGCAACTTCAGCTAGAAATAACCATGCATCGTCCACAGTTTTATCAATGAATTCACCATTACACATAGATTCAACCAAGGCTCGAGACTTAAAGTCTAGTCCCTCATAAAGAATGGCGACCAGTCTCCACTTCTCGAGGCCATGATGAGGACACTCAAACAACAAATCATTAAATCGTTCAAAATAATGAAAAAGTGTTTCTCCATCTAACTGGACAAAACAATTAATACTTCGACGAATAGAGATGGTCCTATGATGTGGAAAGAACTTTCCGACAAATTGATTTGTGAGTTGGTCCCAAGTGGTGATTGACTGCGGTCTCAAACCGTAAAACCATGTTTTGGCCTTTCCTTTAAAGAAAAAGTAAACAAACGCAATTTCAAAGAGTCTTCGGATATATGGTCAGGTTGTAAAGCCCGGACAATTTGTTCAAACTCTCTTACATGGTTATAGGGATTCTCAGAATCGAACCCTCGAAATATAGGAAGTATTTGTATCATGCTTGCGTTTAGTTCAAATGGGCCATCAGTCTGGGGTAAGACGATACATGATAACTGACTTATTATGTTAGGGTACATGTATTCATGGAGACTACGGAGTTTATTCACACACTCGCCCATTTTTTCAAAAAAATTTGGTTTTAATGGGTTTTGAAAATTTGGTTTGAAAGGGTTTTGAAAAGAAAATTTGGTTTTGCTTGGGATAAAATTTTGGTTTTTGAAATAAGGAGCAAAGTTTTTTTTTTTTTTTTTTTTTTTTGGGTTGGGTTTTGAAGCCCAATTTTAGTTTAAAAGAAACTACAAGCCTAACAAACAACTAAATTACAAACCCAAATAAAGAAATAAATAAAAATAAAACTAATTATTACAAACCCACAAAAAAAAAAGAAAATAAAAATAAAACTAAAATTATTACAATCCCAAATAAAGAAAGAAATAAAATTAAAATTAAAAAAATTATTACAAGCCCACAGATTAAAAATGGAAGCCCACAGGTTGGGTTCTCTTAATGGGTTTAGGCTTACCTTTGAAGCACAGCCCAGCTGCTCAGTTTGGTTGCAAAAGCCCAGTTGGGCTTTGGATCATCCTAAGCTTTGGCTTCAACACTCAAGGCCCAGTTGGGCTTGGTTCAATTTCCTTTCCTTCTGCAGCTTACAGCCCAGTTGGGCTTTGGCTCTCAACACAAGCTCAGACCAGCAAGAAACAACAGCAGCACCAGAGGCTGGCTGTAGCAATGGCCCAAGCACCAGCAGCAGCAGGAAGAAGTAGCAGCAGCAGCAGGGAGAAGGAGAAAGCAGCAGCACAGCTGCAACAACAACAGCAAGAGCACCAGAGGCTCAGCAACAGCTCCACAGTTCAGGAGCACAGCAAGCAGCAGTAAGTGGCAAGCTCAGCAGCAGCAGCACAACTGCAGAGGCTGGCAGCAGCAACAGGAAGCAGCAGCAGCAGCAGCAGCAACACCTGTTGGCTCAAAACAAAAAGTGAGTAAAGATCCAAGCTATGATGCAGGAATGTAAGTGAACAATATG
This sequence comes from Papaver somniferum, assembly GCF_003573695.1. Taxonomy (NCBI): domain Eukaryota; kingdom Viridiplantae; phylum Streptophyta; class Magnoliopsida; order Ranunculales; family Papaveraceae; genus Papaver; species Papaver somniferum. The sequence goes on from NC_039363.1 coordinate 55,616,296, forward strand.
CAAATGAGTATGCAATGCAGGGAAAGATGCAAATGCAATGAACTATGATGCAAATATGAAGATGAAAGTGAATGCAACAAAACAGCAAAGAACAAATCAACACACAGCGCCAAGTCCCCGGCAGCGGCGCCAAAAACTTGGTAGGCTTTGGGATATGTATAAAATAAGAGCAAAAGACAGCCTACAGTGATACCTGCAAGTGCACATGGTCAGTTGTAGCTGGTGTGCAAGAACAGGGTCATTCCACAGGGACTTGGGGTGTTATGAAGTTTCACTATGCTGATAATTGATGCAAAACTAAATGCAAGGTCACAAGGTTGCAGTGACAGTGAAACAGAGATGGTAAAACATCAAGGAACCAAGGCTATGAGCCAAGGGCAGGGAAGGCAGTGCACTGATTTCAGTGCACATCAAGCTTCAAAATACAAGAAATAAACAGCAACATAGCTAAGAAATTTAGCTGAGAAGGGAGCAAAACAGAATTGAATTTATAAGTGACTGTAAAAGGGATTTGTGGTTAAGCTAAGGGCTTAGAATCCACCTTGTGTCCTAATCAAGCAATGCAATTCTAGGTTGAAATTAGGATCTTAAGCATACATTAGAATGGGAGGAGAATCAGCTTGCTCACTGATATGCCCCTAGTATTGACTGTCTTTTGACAGCACAGCCAATCACAGGCATATCAGAGCACTGACTTATTCCCATTACTCAAGCAAGACAAGCATTAAGACGACTATCCTAGCAATTCATCATTTAACAGTGCACTAGGCTTCATCTGAGCCTTAGCCAGTGCAACTTAGCTCATGCTAATCTTGTGAACAACAATAAACATCATACAAGGTAATTCAAACAACACACACATGGTGAGCAATTACAAAAACATGATAAACATAATTAACATTTGAAATGGAAATTAACTGAATTAAGAACTATAATAGAAATTCACAGAACATGGATAATTGAGGGCACTGGCTAGTCCAGGCCTCTGAGGTGGTGCTCTGGCTAATCCAGGCATAACCCCTTTCACATACATCACAACTCTATTTATAGTTACATATAAGAAAAAATCCCCAAAAATTAGTGAAGCTAGGGTGTACCCAAAAATCCAAAATTCACTCACCTAACACACTGATAACAACCCAATCAACCAACCCATGCTTCAATTAGACGTACAATTGATTTCCCCCAAAAAGTTCCCAAATCAGAAAAATTAGGGTTAGGGATTTTTCTTACCAAACCTGCGATTTGACGCTTCCCTCTTCAACCCATTCCTCTCCTCGGTCTCCTTCTCCTCTCCATGCCTTCAATTGCTTTTCTAGCTTCACTAATTCGTCAACCACTCACCTAGGGTTTCGGCAGGGGAGAAATTGACGAATTAGGGGGCTATAAAGATGGGTAATAGCTGTAGGAAGGTAGGGGTGATGATGGTGGAGGTGTGGTGGTGGTAGAGGAGTAGGTAGTGATGGTTGTGGAAGTGGAGTAGGTGGTGGTACGGCAGGGGATGGTGGTTCTGTTGCAGAGAGGGGGGGAAGAGAAGATGGAGTCGATGGGGTTTGAGGAAGGGGATGTTTGTTTTGCGGGTATAGATATTAGGTACTAGGGTGTTGAGCAGGTGTAGAGGATTTTGATGTTTCGCGAAGCTGGACCGTAGGATTATAGGATGATGGAAAGATCCAACGGCGCGATTGAAATGGATGAGGGGAGACCGTTGGATGACGAGATACATCAAAACTGACGGCGAAGATCGAGGTTAGGTGTTGTAGTGTTAAGCGGAAGTATCGAGATTTGATGAGCAGGCAAAGAAGCGACCGTAGGATCTAAATGTGATCTAATCTGAAGGCTTGGAATTTAGGTACTATGGTGTTTTTCAGGGACTTCAGATTTTGATGAACGATGAAGAAGCGACCATTGGATGATGAGATGGATCCGATCTAACGGCTGAGAATGGAGGCGGGTATGGATATAGAAAATGGGTTTGGGTAAGGGTTTTGGGCCTTGTGTATGCCAAGCCCATATCTTCTTTAAGAACAATTCTTCCTTCTTGAGCCCATTCCTAGCTTTTTGGTCTTGCGCTCATTTCTTTGCGGCTTCCTTGCGTAATTCTTCCGGCTTTTCACTACTCTTCAGCTCTTTTCCGCTCCGCAATTCATCCAAACTTTATTTGCAACCTAAAACTGCAAAATTAATTAATAAAAATATTTATTCTTGAAAACAAAGAAAATACAGAATATGGGATAAAATGTAGAATTAATGCACAAAAGATGAGTTAAATGCCAAGAAAAATATATAGAAATATGCACTTTTTAGCACTCATCACACGACCATATGTAGGTGGGGTGAAATGACCATTTCTTTGGAAAGTGTAGCCATTTTGTTGAACCTTCCAATAACAGGGAACCTTGATGTCACTTTGTCTGCTGAAGAAGAAAAGATGCATGCCGTCTTTGCCACGAAATCAGAATGATATGTTCAGAAGAATTATGAGGAAAAGTGCTTCTACAACTGGTGGGTGTCTGAATGGTTCCCGGACGAGCCAGATTCGGATTAGGTGCTGGATAGTACACTCCATGTTGCGACATTTTTAGCTTTATGGCTATCTAGAGATATTTTTGATGATGGCTCTGGCCAAAAGGAGATAAGACAGGATCTCATCAAATTTGCTATCAAATTGGCGAAAGGCGTTGCTCTTCCTATCGGTAGCTTGTTTCTTGGATCCTTGTACACCCATCTGGATCATAAGGCTGCAAACATGTATGTTTCTAATGGATACATGAAAGTAGACTTGTATGTTCATGTCGCCTTTCTCCAAACGTGGTTGTGGGAGCATTTTAAAAATTATGCTCCTAAACCGATAACTTCATTTCCCGACTCATACGGCGGCTCCAAGATACTTTGCTGGTTGAATAAGCTCCCAAAACCTGGATCAAAGCTCATTGATTTCCTTGACAATGCGTACGCGATTAACTTTCGTCCCTGGGCTCCAGTCCATGCATCCATAATTCATCCGAACACTTTTGCTTATGCGCCGGGCACGACTTTGCATTCTATTGAAAAGAATATGAGCATTGGAGAGATTGTGTTCATGCGAAGATGCATACCCGGATATGTGCCGTATTTTTTCAGAGGATATTTTGAGGCGGTTCCTTATAATATTGACAGGACTGCTCGGAATATGGGATTTGACTAGGGGGTCCAATTCCGTCGTCAGTTAATGCCTCCATAAGAATTGTTGCCATCCGTTCTTGACGCCAATTCCTTTTCACCGAATAAAATCCTTCCTTTCCTGCTCTTAGAATGAAATCTGGCAACGACCTCCAAATATAATGTATTCTGGTAGGAGGAGTTCCTTGCTATTCACAAATTTGTGCAGGATGTCGTGACAAATCCACGCGACAATCCTTCCTCTAAGATTTTAGCAGGACACCCATTGTTGAGGGAGCCTCCTCCTATTAAGCGGAAATCTTCCAGCCAAACGTGGACAGTCCCCAGGAAAGGGAGCGAAGGTCGAAAAATCGTGCAAGCGGCATCCGATCGGGTTCGACAGCTCTTATGACTTTCAGTTATTCCAACATGCAAGTATGTATGATTTCCTTTCTAATTTGGCCGTATTTCATAAATATTCTGAATTGTCGCCATTGAACATCCCTTCCTTTTTTTGACTCAGGGTCTTAATAAGGTAAGCGCCTTCACCAAACTTGTACGTGGCCAAAAAAAGGCGCCTTCTGAAGAAAAGTCTGGCGATACTGAGCCCCTTAACAGTGAAGAAGAATATGAAGAAGAAGAAGAAAGCTCAGAATCCGACGGTGATGAGAAAAGAACTTCAGAGCGTAGCAGTGAGTCTTCTTCCAGTCCCAGTGGGCCCTCAGATGACTCAGTGAGTTTCCCACATGTTTTATTATTGGACTATTTATTTATGCGAAATAAATATTCAATCAGTGATATTTACAGGAAGAAGCTGCTTCTGGAGGTAACCCTGAGATGGAGATTCATGGCAATGAAGATGTAACTGTATCTCCAATCATGGAAACCGTACCCGCTGGTAATATGGAGATGGAGGTCGATCATCATGAGGGTGCTGATGAGTCTTCAATTGCGGAAAATGTTGTCATGGCGATGGGGGTGATTGTTTCCAAAGAATCTTTGCTAGTCGCACATCCAACCGCAGGTGTCGTTTTCGATCCTCCATTCGAGGCTTCTTTTGAGGGTCACGTGTTGATTGGAGGATTCAGCGTGCCAGTTAAATACGCGGATCTATATACCAAAATATGGGAAAAGTATGGACATATCGCAACAACCAAAAAGATCACCAGCCGATTTGCGTTGGTTAAGCGTGTGGAAGAAGCCTTATCTTCAATTCATGACATGTGCAACGTGACTGGCCACACTGTTTCTGGAGATGTAATCTCGAGATGGAAGTTTCTCCAGGATGTGCGTGTAGACTTTGAGTTTACCATCTCCTGGTTCTGTGAAGGATTTTCCAGGATCCAAAAGCTGCAGGCTGAAGCGGTTGAAAGTCCTTCCGCGGATTTGATTAATCAGCAAGAGGCGGAAGTCGAAAAGTTGTCTCAGGAGTTGAACCTGAAACATGCGTCTCTTCAAAGCATGAAGGATATCTTATCCAAGAAGAACGAGCCATTTTTGGGAAATTTCCTTTGATTTTTTTTTGAACCTCCTCCTCTTAGGATTTGAAAGGCAAGAATCGCCTCTTTTTATGGTTTTTTTTTGATTGATAGATGATTGTTTTATAAGAATTTTGAATTGGTTTTAGAATGGATTATTATTTTTGGAATAATGGCTCTTTGATCAATTGATATGTCGAAATCTGAATTATTAATGTAAGTAGCACAATCATTCTGGAAAAATTGTGAAACCGTGAATGTTGCATGAAAAGGGGAAAATATGGGATGATATGAAATCTTGGGAAAATTGGGTTATCAATTTCCAAAGTCAATACGGAATTGATGCCTGTGTATACCTTCAATAAGTTCAAAACAATAGGTTGCGTGAACATTGTCTGACAAAACTTACTCGTTTTAGGGTCTTTCAACAAAACTGAATCTTCCGGGCGTGAATCCGAGTTTTCTATGTGATTCCATCTTGGAAGCGAGAAATCCCCAATCGTTCTTCATTGTCTGTGAAAAATCTTTACGTCGATCCGTGGCAAGGCGGAGAATCTCCAGTCCTTAGGCGCAATTCTCCTAAATCTATTTTTTCTTGGACGATGCGCTTTAGAGCATTGCATTCACTGGTAGGATGATGGATGAATCTGTGATAATGGAAATATCTTGAATCTAGCACTTCTTGCTTAGTTGGTGGACGTACCGAGGGTAGTTGGACCACTCCCTCTCGCACCCAAACTTCCAGCAACTCCAGCACCTTTCTGATAGGCAACAACAAGCGTGGATATTCTAGGTCTGGCTTCTCTCGCATCAGCGGTTGCTGTGGTAGGAGTTCTGGAAGGCTTTGGTATAAAGTTATTTTCGAAGGAGGATTTGACGATTGAGCGATCATTGATTCATGAGAGGACCGTTTACTTCTACCATATTGCTGAAGGGTAGCTTCTCTTTGGGAATGTGTGTCAGTGGCAGCGACACGAGGTGGTTGGGATGGATATTGTTCGTTTCCATAAGCGTCTTGGCATATTTATCCCTCTTCAGGTTCCTCTTCCCTAAGCAAAGAAGTTGTGGCCGCGGACTGCTGGACGACTCTCTTAACCTCCGCGAGGGTTTGAAGATAAATGTTTTCTAACAAAGCTTCATAGGCCGTCTCTTTACCTTTGTCATGTAGATGCTGTGGCACACCTGGTAAATCTCCTTCCTTGGCTCTGTGAAATTGTCTTGGATCTCTGACAGAATTCAATTGGATGTTTTTCCTCTGCTCTTATATAACATGGGTACGTGACCTATTTGCATCTTCATTGGTAGAAGTACATGCTTTTGCCAAAGATCGAACGTCCTTCGCATTATTCTGAAAATTGGTGAGATCTTTCTGACAGGTACTCGCTGATTCTTTCCACAATTGACTTATCATACTTTTCAGTATACGAAGCGTTTCGTTTTGCCGTCTGATAATATCAACGGTTTGCGCCAACACCTGCGGAGGTAAGGATCATTGCCATACCTTTGTGTTTGTATTTTCCTTAGTATCTTTCCTCTGATCCTTAGCTGACACATGTGTTTTTCCACAGTCCTTCAAGAGAAAGGGCAAGTTGAAGGCTGTTATTGATCTTGAGGCATCATACGAGGATCCTAAGGTTGGTGAGGAGGTGTCGGATGATGAATATATGGAGGTGTTTATGGGTAAAAATGTTTTTGCTGGTTTTTGGTAAATTTGGGTGTGTGGATGAGAAACTAGCCTAAACCTAAAACAAATGCACTACACAGGAGTACTTTAGATTCGAGAGATCAATCTGTACAATCCTGGCCTAAACCAAGAAATGGCCGTTCCAGGCATGCTTCGGTCACAAAGTGAAGGAGAAGGGTTGGTCTTAGGGAGGGAAGCGAAGAAGGTGTTGAGACCAAAAGGGTTAATTTTTACGGTGTGGATATTTTATGACTTGTATCAGAATTTTGAACTGGCTTGCGGAATGAAAGCTATCAGTTCTTTGGTATTTTTCTGGATACTGTGTTGTTGTTCTCACCAAAACTTGTTGTTTGGTGAAAATAGGTGAAACCTATTTATACAAGTCATAATTGAACGCACCCTGGTCTCGTAGGAAGTGGGAGTGATCGAGTGATGAAAGAGTGGAGTAATGTGTAACCTCCAGAAACCACGCTCCCAGGATGAAGGAAACAGGTTTTTCTACACCCATTACTTCTTGCCACCACTAACTGCCCTGTTTCCTGACACTTTCTTATAATGGGCGTGTTGCACGCCGCACGCTGTAAACCACCAGACTAATGCCCTGATGAGTATCCCCAGTTTGTGACAAGTTTGATGTCTCGAGTGTTTTCGTGTAGCAGTTTGCTACGTGTGGAAAGTCAAAGTCAAGAGACTTGCAGCAGGAAAATAACATGGGATGCTATTAGGCTCGTCTTGTCTGATCGCATAAAACTTGACACATCCTGTCAATTCCGTAGGGAACTTGGACGGCTGAGATTGTGACTCATGAGAAAGGGTATCCATTGATTATGGCCACATCCTGTTGGTGCCTGACAATAGCACAGTGGCGCCATTGGCACATGTTAATGGCGTAGTGGCGCTTTTAGCGCATGCCAGTGGCACGATGTTGCAAGTGGCGCCTGACGTAGCCATGGCCGCTAGGTTTTGACACATTGGTGTTAGACTCAAATGTGGTGTGGCAACATCAGTTCCAGTTTCCATATCAGTCCCAATGTTCTGTGAAACATTATTTGGCTTGGTTGGCGTAGCAACTTTGCCCAAATTAGGGTAAGGCATGCTGAAACCCTAATTAGCGCATACGGCATGCGACATGTGGCATAACGGCGTTTGGTGCAAACGATGTCAGAGCCATGCCAAAGGAACCATATCCAGGCCATTATGTGGAAACGGTCATAAGAGCAAGTATTGCCACGAGTGGATATGGTATGGTTCCTTTATTAGGGTTTCCAAAGTCCGCACGGCTCGTGGCATGTTGTGGGCCCCGAAGTGGCATGATTTGTACCACGACTGGAAATTAGGGTTTCATCCATCGCCACTAGAGCAAGGTCGTGCTTCTAGTTAGGATAACCAAATTAAAGTCCCTTATGGCGTTGGCCATGAACAGAAGGTGGGTTGGCACACAAGTGCGCTTTTCATGGCGCGTTGGAGTGCCACTGCGGTAAAGTGGCACGCTTGGCATACCTTTAGCATGCCATTGGTATGTTGGCGTGGTATTTGGGAAGACAATTTTGCATGGTGATCACTTGATGCAATTCCGCCTCTTTTAATATTATGGCAGGTTTAGAGCAACCTGATTGGTCAATAAAAAGAGGGGGTCGGCCAAGCACGGGCATGGCCACATTTATGGTGCGCGTGGCTGATTTAACGCGACCTGATTAGTCGATGGGAAATATGGCCGGCAAGTATGGGCCCAACCACAACTCATGGGAGGCGTGGCAGGTTTAAAGCGACATGATTTGTCGGCAGGGAATAAGGGACGGTTGGGTAGCATGAGGTGTGGCCACTTGCAAGTGGCGCCGGCTGGCCTATGGCCACACCTTCTTTTGTTGCTGCTCCTACTCCGCGGCTCCTTTATTCTTTACTTTCTGATTTTGGGTAGGACTTTGTACCTACTAATCCATGGCGGATTAATTGCTTAGTTCGCCTAGGCTTAATTTCGGCAGGCAAGATCTAATATATTGCACAGGGCGCAAAACCCTAATTTTTGCAAATTAGTCAGGGTATTATCTAAATCTTGTGAATTATCACAAAATTGATTGAATTCTATGTGTTGACACAGAATTCTTTGAGTTCATTTCCAGAGAGCAATATGCTTTCCGATTGAATACTTTATGCAAGGACTTTAGCCTTGATATTTGGAAATTCGTATCTGTTGCGAGTGAACACAAATTGTCATTCTATATCAATATTAAGGGTTCATCCAGGGAACACAACACAGAAAGCGTTCATAGAAATTTATATTAACTGAATTATACAGGCAAGGTGCCAAAATTTACAGAATATCTGGGATTGTTGCTACATGCACCATTCTGGGTAAATTTCATGTGAATATATTGAATTTCTCAATAAATGCGCCAGTGAAGAGGTTGGACACTCATCACTTTTGCATGGCTCTGTCTCTTTGCAGAGTGAAGGTATATTAAATGTGGGAAATTTACAATTTTATCCCTAAACTAAAAACCACCATCAACAGGCAGACGTTCAGGATACTAGCCTCAACCCTCATTTGGATGATATCGAGGAAGATTTTTCCAAGGATAACCCCAGTCCTATCCGTGCTGGCTTAGTAGAGAGTGAGAATCTCCTAGCTGGTGGTGATGTTCCGTTGATCAACCATGTTAGTGTCCAAGCTCCTGCTCCTACTTTTATCCAAAGGTGCCTTCGTTTTCTGCCCCCGGCGGAGCATTGCCTGTTGTCTCGGTTGCTACTGAGGCTGCTGTTGTAGCTTCCAAGAGTCTTCCTTCGTCTCCTTCTACTTCACTTCAATCAAGTGGTTAGTTTGATAAGGTTGTTACCCCAGTGACGATCGTTAGAAGTTCAGACTCTCAGCCGAAGAAGAAGGTTGTGATTTCACTTTCCAGCTTCTCCTTCAATGCTACCGAACTCGTTAAGGAGCACTCAGACTGTTTCTGCTTCCCCTGTTAGCAAAGTTGTTGGACCTCCGCCTTCGTCACCAGATTGGACCGTACTGGGCAATCTTCCTTCTGCTGGTGATATGAACTTAGGTGGTGCTCAAGCTTTTTCTTCGGTTCCCATCTCGTCCACCATGTCGTCTCTTCGTCGTGGTGAGGGATCAATAATCATGGCCCATGTTCGCTCTCAAGCGATCGATGGAGTTGTTACTGAGTCTAGCAAGAGTAAGATTCCTGAGAACTTGAGCCTTGGCAGTTCTGACGATGCCATCCTTGAAGCTATTCTGCGGGACCCAAAGGGTCCTTTTTCAGCTGGGGTTGATCGTCATCATCTGGATAGATCTTTTGAAGTATCTTCGCAGTTGGATGTGCTGTCTGCTCAATATCACGCTGCTAAGGATCTATTCTTTGACCCAGATTGCCTTCGCTCCATCCAGAGCTTTGGTGAAATCCGCAGGGGTAGTATCCAAGAGATGAAGGCTTTCATTGACACCTATGCTGATTTCCTTCCCCGTCTCTCCGCACTCTCAGTAAGTGATTCTTACTTTACCGTTTTCCCTTTTGTTTTGGTTCTTCATTTGTTCTTATACTCCTTTGTTTGAAGCTTTGCAAACAGATAGATGTTGGATGTACCTTGTTCAAGTTCTATAGGGCTAAGTGTACTCAGTTGAGTGTTTTGTTGGAGCGTGCTCGTCAAGAATATGCCCTTGTTAGCACACATCAACCTTCGTCTATTGATGCTGCCTCTGCTTCTAAGATATCTTCGTTGGAGGACGACCTGAGGAAAACTCAGAGATCCTTGGAAGCTTGTTTGTTGGCTCTTAAGAGAACTAACAATGATTCTAAAGTTGCTAAGGATGGACGTAAGGCTGCTGATTCTGCCTTAGCTGCTGAGTCCTCAAAAACCATAGGTTCGTTTTTTCTTTCCTTTAACTTTGTTTTTGTTCTTGCTTGGTTGCATAGTCCTGAGACAACCTACGCCTTCCAATTGGTGGCTTTAGTGAGCTTAGACACCTCCGGAAGAAAATAAGCAAGTTGACATCCGATGTCTGGTATTATCAGAAAAAATCCGATAGGTTAATGAACGTGATTGTTCATAACGAGGCTCAGCTTTCCCTTGAATATGCTCATAATGCGGATCTTGTAAAGCAGATGGCCTTGCTCCGTAAAGAGCATGATGAAGACCTTAAATGGAAAGAGTGTCTTATTTCAAAGCAAAAGGAGGATATTGCCCTAGTTGAGAGGCGCCTATCCGCCCAAGAAATCATCCGCAAGAAATATCATGCAGATTTCGAAGATGCTTGTGCTTCATGAGCCAAAGTTACTACGGAGCATAATGTTTTATCTTATGAGGTCTGTTCTCTTAAGAGAAGACTTGTTGAGTCAAGCTCCGCATCGTCTTCCATGTCCCATGCGTCCTTAGTTAAAAAGATGGAAGAGTTAGAGAATGTTTACCAAGTTCTATCCTCTGAGAATACTTCGCTCCGGATATATGTGGATGACCTCCATACTGAACGTGATACCCTTGTGGAAGATCTCGAAGCAGCTGAGGTGGACCTTGCGGAGGCCCAACATAGTTTAGAAGAATCCCTTAGCCATGCAGGAGGTAACTTAGGGTCCTTATTTTCCAGCAGCATCCTTTATGTCTTTTACTGCTTCTTCTTATTGCTTATACCTTTTGTACTCGCAGGTATCCAGGAGCAGCTGGTGGGGGAAAATTCTAAGATTAACCGTCTTGAGGGTCATATATCTTCGTCGGAGATATACTGCCAATTTGACGCTGCTGCTAAGTTCAAGGCTGAGGCGCTCCAGCAAGATAATGATCATCTTAGCGCTCAGGTGAGTGAACTTAATCAAAAATTGGCCTCTGATTTGACGACCCAGGCCTCCCAAATGAAGGTTCAGTTCGAGAAGTCTGTTATTGATTATATCAATGACGCCTTTGCGGAAGCTGAACGTCAGGCTGAAGGAGTTGTCTTTCCTTACCCGTGATCGTGCCACGTCCAATCTGTCTTAACTGAACTCTTTGTTGTATTATTCCCCCTAGATGAGGGGCCTTTGTATCGTCTTATTTCCTTGAAACAATGCTTCTTGGTGCTTTGAACCTTTGTTATCTGCAACTTTTAAGACGTGTTAGTCATATTTTGGTAACATTATTATCGTACCTTTAGTATTGCATGAATATTTTGTTTGTAGACGTATTGTGTCTAGTTGGTTGCACATTCAGGTCATCACAAGGTGCTAAGGTATGTTTAACCTTGGGTGGAACATTCATCGTCCTACCTAAGTATCCTTTGGCCAGAAGGTACCGTAGTGGCGAGGGCTCCTACGTGGGCAATAGTTTTCATGTAACCCTACGCGTTAAGCGCGAAGGCTTATTTAATTAGACAAGGTATCTCTATAGGGAATATCTTATTTTTTTCTTATTTCCTCATGAATGGAGCTATCACTCCGAGGATCCGAGTATTGACATATGCGCAGTTATGTCTTCCCTTGTCTCATCGTCAATCTTGACGGAGGGTGTCTATTCTAACCCAATTTTTACCTAATCAAAAATAGACTTTCTCTTACCAAAAAGTTTCTTTCATTGATTAACAAGGTTTATAATACCTTCGGTCAGGGATAGAACATGATGGGCTATTACCCATTCCCTTCTTCTCCTGAGTAATCACCATTCTCTTACGGGTAGTACTTTTTTAGGTACATTGCATTCAAGGGTGTTGCAATACTTCAACTTTGAGGGTCCTTAGGTAGTATGACCCTTTCCCAGCGATGTCATGTATGATGTAGGGTCCGTCCCATGTCGGAGCAAGCTTTCCCCGCTACTTCTTTCTTTGATATGGTGGTATTTGACATAGCACGTATTATTCGACCACGAAGTTTCTAGGGATGACTCGTCTGTTGTATTCGCGAGCTAGCTTTCGTTGATAGTTTACCATTTTTTGCAAAGCCATTTCCCGCCTTTCTTCAAGATCGTCGAGCTTTTCTAGCATTAGGTCCACTGTTAGGTTTTTCTCCCAAGCCTCCGTTTTTGTTGTTGGAAGTATTATCTCTGTTGGGATGACCGCTTCGGCTCCGTAGGTCAGCAAGAATGGAGTTTCTCCCATAGCTGCCCTTCTTGTAGTTCGGTAGGCCCATAGGACGTTCTGCAGTTTTTCGCACCATCTCTTCTTGTATGCTCCTAGATTTTTCTTTAAGATCATCGCTATTTTTTTTAGTCGCCTCCGCTTTTCCATTGCTCTTAGGGTATATGGGAGTGGACTTGTTTTTCAGAATGTTGAAAGTATCAAACAACATATCTATATTTTTTCCTTGCAACTACTTGCCATTGTCAGAGACTATGGCGGCTGGTATCCCGAACCTTCATATGATTTGCTCAAAAAAGAACTTGAAGACATCTGTGTCCCTAATTCTTGCTAAAGCCTTGGCTTCCACCAACTTGGTGAAGTAATCCGTAGCCATTATAAGATATTTTATCTTCGAGGTTCCCTTTATAAAGGGTCCGACAATATCAACCCCCCACTTGAAAAATGGCCAAGGGATGATAACTGAGTTGAGCTCCGTTGATGGTGCTTTAATCTCCCTGGCAAAGCGTTGGCATCTCTCACAATGCTTAGCCATGTTCTTTGATCTTCGTTTATGCTTAGCCAGTAGTATCCTTGCATTTTGGATTTGATCGCCAAGGACCTTCTTCCGCTATGATTGTCGGCTTATCCGCTGTGGATATCATGTAGTATCCTTATACCTTCGGTTCGTGAGAGGCACCGCATTAGAGGCCCGATAAATTACCTCCTATACAGTATTCCTTCACGAAGGTTGTGCATTGCTGCTTTTGATTAGAGTTTCCTTGCCTCTTTGACATCTGCTGGTAATGTACCTTTGTCGAGGTACTGGTGAATTGGAATTCTCCAATCATCTTCCGCTTCGTCTTCGTCGTCTCTGTCCGACATAGGTTGGTCTTTGTCAGATTCTTCGACTTCGTTATCTGGTTCTTCTTCGTCTTCTTTTTATTTCTCTGCTTCTCTCATCGCTCGAGTTTGAACAGCCAAAGTCTCCTCAGCTCCTGAGATTGGTCCTTCTATCGAAAGCTCATATATACTTCCGATTTTCACGGAGGTGGTACTTCTTTCCCTTAGCATTGATGAAATGAATGTTAAGGCATCTGCGTGTCTGTTATCTTTTCGACAGACATGTCTGAATGTCACGTTCCTTATCTTTGATGCATGATCCTGTGCTAACTTTAGGTACGAAGATAGTGGATCCAAAGTTTGATATTTGAGCTTAATTTTTCTAATGACTAACTGGGAGTCACTAGTCAAACGAACATCTAATAAACCTAGCTCCCGTGCCAAGCGTAGACCATGTACCATCGCCTCGTACTCTGAGATATTATTAGTGTATTTTTCGAACTCTAACCTGAATGCATAGATGAGTCGGTTTCTGATAGGGGTTGTTATTACAGTCCCTATGCATGCGCCTTCTCCATTGGAGGAGACATCTACGAATATCTCCCGCCTTCGTGAATTCTGAGGTTCCAAGAGGTCTTCTGGTTCCTGCTTGTCTTCCTCGATTCCTGGGATGTCATCTATCTCTGGTTCGTCATTGAGAGGTAGGTCTGCTAGAAAGTCTGCTAAGATTTGTGATTTCTCAGCCTTCCTTGTTTCAAAGATTATGTGGAACTGCTTGATCATGGCATTCCATTTTTCAACCCTTCCAATTTTCTCCGTGCTGTCGAGGATTTGGCTTATCCGAGCCTTTGTGAAGACTCAGATGGTATGTGCGTCGAAATATATCCTTAGTTTTTGTGTTGCCACTACTAAGGCATATATAAGCTGCTCCACCTTGGTGTAGTTACGCTCCGCCACTGAGTGTCTTGCTGATGTAGTATATGGGATTTTTTCCTTATCCTTGGTCTCGTTCCAGTACTGCAGTTACAACGTAGCTTGTTGCTGCTAAGTACAAGGTGAGAATTTCTCCTGGCTCCGACTTCTGTAGGATGGGCACTGAAGTCAGATATTCCTTGATTTTCTGGAAAGCTCGCTCGCACTCCGTGGTCCACATGAACCTGCTTCCTTTCCTTAGTGTATCGAAAAATGCTTTGCATTTATCTGATGATCTTGCTATGAATCTTCCCATGGAAGATAAGATTCCATTTAGATTTTGTACTCCTTTTAATGTTTGTGGATGTGGCATTTCCATTATTGCTCTGACCCTTTCGGGGTCCACTTTTATTCCTCGCTTTGTTACTAAGTATCCTAGGAATTTTCCTGAGGTTACTCCGAACGCGCATTTTTCCGGGTTTACCTTCATGTGGAAGCTTCTCATGGCTTCGAATATTTCCCTTAGGTCTGATAAATAGTTTTTTGCCTCTTTGCTTTTGACAAGCATATCGTCTACGTAGACCTCCAGTATCTTGCCTATCTATGGCTTAAAGATTTTGTCTACCAATCGCTGGTATGTTGCCCCCGCATTCTTTAGTCCAAAAGGAATCCTTGTACAGCAATACAAGCCTCGTGGGGTAAAGAACGCAGTATGCTCCTGTTCTTCTTCTGCAAGGGTGATTTGGTTGTAACCTGAGTATCCATCCATGAAGGATAGCCTCTGGTGACCTTCTGTTGCGTTGACCATTTGGTCAATGTTTGGCAGCGGGTAGCTGTCTTTGGGGCACACTTTGTTGAGATTGCTAAAGTCGATGCAAATGCGTACGCCTCCGTTCTTCTTGGGCACAATCACCATGTTGGATATCTATGTAGGATACTTTACTTCTCGTATGAACCCTGTGGTTAGTAGCTTTTGTAGATCATTTTCTACCGCTTCTTGGTAGATATCTGCCACCTTACGGATGCGTTGCTTGAATGGTAGTATTTCTGGTTTGAGCCGAAGGTGGTGGGAGACCAAATTTGGGTCAATTCCAGGCATGTCTTCCATTGACCATGCAAAGACATTTGCGTAGTCCCGTAGTAGCCTTTGTAGTTGCATCTCCTCTTCCTCATCAAGTAAAGTTCCAATGTTGATCATTTTTGGCTTTGCTTCCGTTCCGATATTGATTTTCTTTGTTGGTTCCACCGGTGAGAAGGTTTGTTTCTGAGGACATTGAGGAGTGCTTTTCTGTAATTGTCATTTGGCAAAGACGTTCGCCTCTGGGGTGGCGGAGGTGCTTGTGTCTGGTATTGAGATGGCTTCAGGTACTACGAAGGCTTCGTCCTTCACTTCTTTGGTGTTTGCATTTCGTCTTTTTCTTTCGTGTTCTTGAGCAACAACTATTTCTTTGTTGAGTCTGACCTCTGCTAGATTGCATAGCCTCGCGTCTTGATGATCACCTTTGATTTCCATTTCACCCATGGGTGTAGGAAATCGAAGGTACTGATGATATGTCGAAGATGTTCCTCGTAGTCTATAGACCCATAGTCTTCTCATGTTACATTGTAGGGTGAAGGTGCTTCCACCGCACAGAACCTTGTATTGGTTACTAAGGGTCCTACATGTACCTACAAGACAATTTCTCCTTTTGGTGTAGAGACTGCTCCATTGAAACCGTATATTGTGCAAGTGAAAGAATCCATTTGCTCCGCTGTCAAGCCCATGCGTAGGTAGGGTTCTTAAAAAAATACATTTACTGAGCTGTGGTATAGATTTTATATAACCAAAACTAATGATTAAATGAAACCTAGTTTTATCCGCAAGTGCACAAGTCAATTGTAATATAGATAGCAAATGCGGTTCGTTCCCACATGGAGAGTGAAATACCACTACTAATTAATACCAAGAATAACTAATCAACAAGATAATGTTTAACGATTTTTCAGAAATTCGAGACGAAATGAAATAATAAATAATAAAGACGTAACCAAAATGGGTAATGGGTTGTTAGGATTTTCGATTTCCACCAATTCAATCATATAATTTCTACAAATCTCTATTGATTACTCAAGACAAATTTCGAAATCAATCTCATGTCTCGGAAGATCGTATGTTAAATTCTAAAATATAGTTTCTCCGCTGTAACTTCCTTCGCTTCATGGGTAGTGATTCTAAAGCATTAAATATCAATCCTAAAGCATATCAAGTCAAGAGATTTTAACCAAAGCACGAAATATCAATTGAAAAGCATACATAATCAAGATAATCACATTATCAATTAATCACCAGGCTATAT
The DNA here is from genome assembly GCF_003573695.1 of Papaver somniferum. Lineage (NCBI taxonomy): Eukaryota > Viridiplantae > Streptophyta > Magnoliopsida > Ranunculales > Papaveraceae > Papaver > Papaver somniferum. The sequence continues at coordinate 55,632,706 of NC_039363.1, forward strand.
GAAGAGAAATTACTAGTCAATGAATTATTATTAGAGATATCATCGTAGTATTTAAACAATTAATTGGCTTCTATAGAAACCCTAACAAACGATTTAGCAAACCATGAAGAAAATAAATTAAAATCACAAAACCCTTATTTCTCCTCTACGGCTCTGCAGCCGCAGCCACAGCTCCTCTTCGTCTCCCCAAAACCGGCCTCCCATTTTCATTTTGAAACAACACATAAATATAGCCCACATATGAATTCACGTTTTCGCCACATCACCCCCCAATAGAAGTCGGCCACATGTCATGAAATACAATCCGCCCAATAATATTGTGCCGCGTGTCATAATATGACAAAACATTGTAAAGTATCAGCGAATATCCACTTTCCATAGTATATGAAGCCACCAAGGAAATAAACTAATTTCATTTAGAAAGCATGATATTTTCTTGCATGTGCTGGGCCCACCTTAACAGTATTTGCATAAATGACGTCATTTGGTCTCAAACATTCCTTCAAATTCTTTATATATATATAGCAAGAGAACTTATGTAAGGACAAGATATGTTAATCTTTCTTTTTTTTTTCATTTGCACGTGGTCATGGAGGTAATATTCTTCCATTCTTATGCTAACAATAATAAAGTCACTCTTGACCAATCTTAGGTGGCATTAGTGTGCTGACGTCGACTCGCTTCGCCATGCATTAATTGAAGAGAAAATTAAAACTTGTCTGCCCATTGTGACATCGGCTGTGAAATAATTCTATGATGCTGATATATATGGAGATACCAGGCCAACATAATAAGTGTTGCTGATACATAGAGATACCAGGCCAACATAATAAGTGTTGCTGAGATATAGAAATACCAGGCCAGCATAATAAGTGTTGCTGATATATAGAAATACCAGGACAACATATTTGATCATTGTGGTTGCTGATACATGGAAATATCAGGCCAACCCCATTTCATCATTGTGGTTGCTGATACATGGAAATACCAGGCCAACCACGTTTCATCATTGTGATTGCTGATATATGGAAATACCAGGCCAACCACATTTCATCATTGTGGTTGCTGATATATGGAAATACCAGGTCAACCACATTTTGCAATTTTCGTCGTAAACACCATTAAGTCTCACATTTTGCTGTTTATTCACTGGATGATCGAATTCACTTGTACTTTCTACAAAAACACTAAAATAGTAATAGCAACTAAAATATTGTATCCTAGCCAATATAAATATGGGTATAAAATGTAGCATTTACATGCTTATCGAGCTGCCCCCGTCAACGAGGACCTTCATAACGTTCCATCCATGGATTGGAAGAGTGATCACAAGTGTATCGTTGTGCATTTCGACCTCATGATTGACGTCTTTTGTTGAGAATGTTAATGGCGTGGCCATCCATGCTTCCCAAGTGCTAGTAGGTGGTCCGCTTAGCTTGAACACCTCGTGGGTTTCTAGTGTTTCGAGCTAACTTGAGGATGTCTTCGAGCAGTTTTTCTTGACCTCCGCTTGAGACCTCCGCTTGAGAAAGTGATCATGTTGATGTACTTACAGTCTTGAGGTAATTCTACCCTTTTATTCGGGGCCACCTTAGTTTCAGCGTACTCCATGAATTTGCCTTCGTTTATGAATCTCTGGATTGTGTTCCTTAGGTGATAGCATGTATCAGTTGTATGGCCATAGTACTGATGGTACTCGCAATACTCCTTAGCCTCCTTTGTTTTGTCTGGTTGCTTTCCCCTAGTGTTAAGGTAAGGAAATCCCGGCTTTGCTCCTTATTTTCTTAGGATGTGGGAGAATGTGGTATTTAGTTTTGTGTAGATATTGTCTACGAACTCGTCTCTTCCTTTTCCTCTGCCTTTGACATCTCCATATTTTGATCTTTTGTCTCAAGAGTTGGTTCTGCCCCCGGTCTCGTTTTGCCTCTTAGGCATCTCTGGAATTGGTTCCAGAGAGTTGGTTCGTTGCGGACCTGCTGTTGTCTTTCCTTGTGCCATGGGGTTGTCCTTCTGGATTTCTTCAAGTCTGATGTAGCGGTCTTGGATGACCCTGAGCTTTCTTTCAGAATCGAGGGATCTATTGTTAAACTCCATGAAGATAGCTGAAGTTCTATCAAGTCCGTACTTATAGCAATTAATGTTAATTTCTGGATTGACTTTTACAATTGCTTGGAAGGTATTTTGCCACCTGTCTGTGTATTGCATCAATGTTTCTCGGGGTCGGATGGATAAATAAAATGTCCAATCTAACCCTGCCTTTGTTGATTTGCTATACGTATGTCTCCAAGAACACCGTAGACAATTGCTCAAAAGAGTCAATTGAGTTTGCCGGTAAATTGTCATACCACGCCAATGATGATCATGTCAAGCTTGCAGGAAAGTACCTACAAAGTACTACCTCATCTCTTTCCCAATGGGAAAGGACACGAGTGTGGTATCGTAAGTGGGCTGCAGGATCAGAGGTACCATTGTAGGTCTGAAATGCAGGTACTGGGAATTTCGCAGGTATAGGCTCCCTCAAAATACGGAAATACAACGGAGATGTTGCTTCATGGAGTACTTCTTCTAGCCTTGCGCCTGCATTTCTGGTTTCCAGCCCTTGTATTTCTTTCCGCATCTTCTCCATTTGCTCCATAACCATGTTCACATTGTGAGCATCTGTAGTAGGATTGAGAGGGCTTGTAGGTTGAATCCATCTCGTATGGATTGTGGTGCATTCTCCTGGCTCCCTTAGGTGGGTTATCCTTTGGTGGGTTAAGGTCCACTCTTCGTCTTCCTGAAATAACTCAGTTGTCACGCCTTTTTAACGGAGGGTGAGTTTGAGAACCTTCGATCTGTATGTCTAGCATGTCTTTGAGGTTCTGGTTCTCCTGGGCTATCTTGTGCATTGCATCCTCATGCTCCTTGTTACGGAGTAGCAAGACTGTTACTTGTGATGCCATTTGTTCTTCGTCGTGGATTTCACCACCCTGAGGAGTGTTGTCGGCCGGATCCTCAGAGTTATCCACTCATTCTTCTATGACCGGTGCGTCTGGATCTATTTGGATCGGAGTTAAGTTTCCAAACCCTCGTCCCGTAGGAACTAAGGTTCTGGGTAACCCTGCATTGTCCGCAGGTGGCTTCGTAATGGTGGGATGCTCCGGTAATGACATGTCGTAAAGTGGTTGAGATGCCGATGTTTGTACCATCCCTTCAGCAGGAATAAGTGATTTCTTAGCAATCGTTCTTCTTGCTATTTCACTTTGGGCGTCCTCTGCTTCGGTTCTTTGGTTTGCTTGAGACGGCTTTTGAGATCTTCCTCGTGTAACTGCTGGTCGTGAGCTTGTTGGTATATCACTTGGTTTCTGCATGCCTTCGGCTTTATTCTGCGGTCACAAAAAAAAAAACGACAGAATTTTGCTACTTGGGTGCCTTCGTCAAAAGTAGCAATTAATGCTCTGACACAGAAGAAGGCTAAGCAGAGCTTTTCAGAAAAAGGACTGAAATGACGTTTTGAAAGACGGACATTAAATTTTCATGACACCATTAGAAGAAACAACCTTAAACGTTGAAAACCAATTAGAAAAGGGGTGCCAGATCTCCCGAAAAACAAGGTTATTAAATGCTTTAGAAGATCTTTTTTCCTTAAAATCTCACTGAGATTCCTCTGCAGTCAGAGGTACTCAGATCTAACGGATGCTTTGTTGGAAAAGGCTAACTTATTAAAAAACAAAAGTTTTGACGTTTTGTGAGTGTGTTTTTGTGAAAGCTTTTGTAGATCTGTGAGATTGCTAGTCTTTAGAGGCTATGAACTCAAAGAACTTGCGAAAACAATGGATGAACCAATCACTAGAGAGTGAGATTCGTCGCTGTTGAACTCAGATCTATTCGTTTAAAAAGATATGTAAGTAAAGTAAATGTCGGAATATAAAAACTCAAGCTAGTGAGCAAAACCTTCTAGCGCCAAACTGTGACTACTCGTTTTTCCATAGTCTACGTAATGTATACAGCTCAGAGAATCAGATACTAAGTAGTATTGATGCCTCTGTTGAACTGATAATGCTAAGTAGTATAATATACTCAAGATGGCAATAATAAAAAAGAACATAAATATAATGTAAAAGGAACTAAGTTATCATGAGACACAAGAGATTACGTTGTTCGACTTTAGTCTACGTCCACGGGGTAATGAGTGATTGTTTTATATTATCTTATGATGGTTACAAAGATCTTAAATGATCCCCAAAGTAATATAGAGAAATCAATTTGAAGTAAATACTTAAGTTCTAAACATTAAAGAGGTATAAGCTTAAGACTAGATCTTCTCTCCTAGGTATTGAATGCCCTTAGTTTGTTGGTGAGGCTTGGTATTTATAACACCTTCTTCTCCAGGTATATCTTTGCTGTCTTTGGATCCATCGTTTCCTAATATACCTTCCGTACCAATGGTACCTTTGTTCGCCGCGTGCTTTCTCCATTCGAACTTTGCCACCTCAGTTGTCCCACGTTCCTTCGGAAACTTCCCAACCTTAGTAAAAATTGTACCTTCGTTCACCGCCAGCCTCTGCCAATCTAGTACCACCACATCATCTCTCTCCATGTGCTTTGATTATACGTGTAGATAATAGATTTGTGCATTTAATGCTGATTAGATATGTCATCTACCTTTGTCCCTTCGCCAACTGCCTCCTCATAGACTAGGCTTTTACTATTTTCATCTTAGCCGTTGAGGTATCCCTTCTTGGGACAAGATAAAGCAGATCTACGAAGGTATCCTCTGTCGCTTGGATTGCTCTGTATAGCGAGGGCTACACAGTTATCTTGTATGCGGCCACTAAGATCGTGATATGTGCTCCACAGAATATTGGTATTCACATCTCTGATGCAGATTCAGAGACGATTTTACAAGTTTTTCCCTTGTCAAAAACCCACCATCAGCACTCGTTTGCACTGAATGCAAAGATGGTGCTTCCAGAATGATATAATCTAATATTTGCCATATTAATATTTGAGGGATATCCTACTAGATTGACTACCATAAATAGCTATTTATAAAGATGCTTTTCAGTAAATCTGGAGATTAGTTATATGAAACCCCTTGCGAAAGGTAATTCATACACCAAAGTTAGCTTTATATACATTAAAACTTCGATAAATTAATAGCCTTGGGACCAAATAAAATTATCATTTTAGCGAAGTTATTAATTTACCGAGTTGAAATTTAGCTTACAAAAGCCTAGTTGGGACCATAGAATTTTATTATTTTAGTGAAGTAATTAATTTATTGAAGTTCTACTGTACAAGCATAAATTCATTATGTCGTCGCTAATTTTCCTAATTTATATACTTGGCATAATAAATATGTAAACAAGATGTGATCAGGTGGAAGTAGGATCATGTTCAAACATTTTCTACATTATCCAGGGATGATAATGTTATTAATGTAGAACATTAATCCTCAGATATAAAATAAGTTAATTGAACAATGATGAAAGCAAGTTACAAACATATGTTCATGGCCTAGTCATTTCGAAGCACTATTCTATGGTCCTTGAAATCCATCATGAAGAGTTATGAACAATCTTAAAATCATAGAAATAATTATATAATAATATAAAATTTGTGCCATTTTCCGAAACATATTTTTAAAATAACATCTAGTTTCTGAATACTATATTCAACAGTAATACCAATTTCCAAATATTGAATCAGTTTTTGAACATGCTTCCGAAATGAAATCAGTTTCCCGACATGTTTCTGAAATTTGGGATCAGTTTTGAAACATATGTTTCAAAAAATATCTTTTAGTTTTCGCATAGAACTAGGGAGTAAGAGTACTACCTTGAGTGTGATAACACATTTTTCGACACTGCTGCAAGCTACTATGTAGTGAGTTATAGAACGCAACTTTTGTGTATCATTCGTTCAACACTTTGATTATCTTTAATGATTAAGTCTCTAGTAATAAATTCATTATCACAAACTTTGTTTTCATGTTTCTTTGATAGACCGCATGAAAGATATCGATGGAATAATCGTTCTTCACTTTGCTAATCTTTGTTTGAAGGATGTTGTATTAGTTTGTTCCCAGTTTTTATGCCTTCAGTTTTTCAAGGGTAATTAAAATATTCCATCTTATACAATAATATCCTAAGTATAACATGATATGAAGTTGAATTTAGCAAGCAATTCAACCATTAACTTGACAACGAGACTTCAGATACCAATGCCTGTTGGGCAACCGGTCGATGCTATAACATCAAACTTTAAGCTTGGAAACGTATGAAGAATAAAATGACAGAATATGGATTATGTTAGAGCATAGCTCGGTTGAACCCACCAAGCCTTGGTATGTCAAGTTTGGTTGTCATATTTTAGTGAACCAAAAATCATTTAAAGAGTCGCTTGATTATATACTAGAGTCAACTTTGTATAGGTTAGCTTGAAAGTATTAGGATATGAAACATTACAAGTATTATGTGAAGACTTGAAGAATGTGAATAAGTAAGGAGCCACAACGACGACATCATCCTTCCACTTGAGGTTAGTAATATTTGACTTGAAATGTTTTATTCCTTAATGTAACTGTGAAGCTATGAATGATTATACTCTAGTTAGATGTAGTATTAAGGAATACAATATGATGTATAACGCTTATCTTTTGAACTTCGTATATAAGACATCGACATAATCGTTTGAATGCTATTCTGATTATGTATGGGTATGAGGTGAAGATTTCATCCTATGAAACAATGTTTTACATTCTTTTAAAGAAAGTAAATTCATGAACTTGTTTTGTGAGTCGAAAGGGAAATCGCCAGGATTATTGGTATTATTATTCATTGCAAATCTATTGAACTACCAATATGTGTGATTAGTATAACCGTTCATGACTTGCTTATGTTCTTGATAAAACTATTCACAAGGCCTGACTTTTGTATTGTTATGACTTTTATTAGTGAAACCTATCTTAAGTAATCACCTGAGATGGTATGATCGATTTGTTGTAATTGGTATGACCCACTCTAGGCAAAGGGGAACTGATCCTAGTAAGAGGTGCAACCGATCACAAGAGGGGGATCGATCCTTGTGAAAGGTGCAACAAGTTTCTAGTTATTGGAAACCGATCCTATGAACATTGCAACACGTTTTTAGACATTGGGAACCGATCCTATGGACATGTGCAACAAATACAAGTTAGATACCATATATATGTGGGAACCGATCCTAGTACCTAGTCAACCAAGTTTTGGTAACTAGCGTGACTAATTCGAGTACCCACATGGATGTAGAACCGAAACTTGTTTTGGTAGAACTGTGAAACCCATGTTTCGTGAATGAGAGTTCTTGATCAATTACATAGTTCTTGGAAGTCAGATGAACCAATTTTAATTAAACTTGTTTGGAAGTGTGGCAAATCGATTCCAAGAGTGTAAGCATGAAATACGACTTACAAAGTAAAGATGTCGACATACTTTAAACATGTGCAGCAGCGTTTATCTTTTATTGTTCAAAGATATTCCTTAATAGCTAAAGGAGAATCCCGGATCGAAAATAAATTGAGAATATTTTAATTAAGGTTTTTAATTTAATATTTGGAAAATAAAAATTTGTAATGTGCATTTACTAATTGGAGATTTTCTTAGAGATTTCGGTCATTATTTGGACAAAGCATTTCTAGGAATTATGGAAACCGAATTTGGAAATATATTGCATATCTTGAGAATATTTTCGGTTTTGGAAATTCCTTGGTGTCCAAACTTCCTTGGTCTATAAATATCAAAGTTTGCATTTCGAGCAAACTAATCCCCAGAGCCACCAAACTACCATGTTGTGTTATTATTGGTGGAGCCGCCTATTCAGAGAGGAAAGTAACCTAATTAGGCGAAATCTCTTATGGCCGCTCGGTTTAAATACCTCTTTGGGATTGAGAATCTCTATTAGTACCGTTGGTGGGAAATTAGATAATTGCGGTTTATTATTAGTTTTCGATTGATTTGATTGACTAACGGTTGTTGAAATTTGATTGCACCTAGTTTGTTTATGCCTGAGAATCTTCTCTTCTGATATAAGATTCACTCAAACTAGATCGAAGTTTCGACGGGGATATTTAGACTGTTTGTAGATCTAAAGACGTCTTGTGATAATCCATTGTTAACAGACTCAGTTCTGTGTGTGATTGATCACAATAGATTCAAGTTGATTGTGTGCAGGTGTTTATTGAAGATCTAAGAAGATTTGAAGACGAAGAAGATTTCTGATTTGGGTTCATAATCTTTGGTGTGCACAATACTTGTTTCGGGTAAAGAGGATCCAACTATAATCGGTTTATCCTTGTGGTAGATTGGATTGATTAGTTGAGTAGATCGGCATCAATACAATTCCTTGTGATTCAAAGTATTGATTGCAAAATCTTGACAATTACTTTGGTAGTTGTTACTAGATGGATCTAAGGGCCTGACAAAGGAGTTTATTTGGATAAACAGAATAGCCTTTTGTCGAACTCATATCACTTGGTTGAAAAGAGTTGTTACCGAACAAATTTGTTGTTCCTTTACTGTTTGGAATACGAACCAAAGGAATTTTTCCAAGTACGTGACTTATTACAAGTCGGAGGTGTGGGAATATAGACGGAACTAGGTTTAGTTTCTTGGTCTCAACTATACGAAGTTGTTTTGGTTTTGTATAGCGACTTAATCCTGAGAGTATTCAATTCTGGACAAGGTCCCAGGGTTTTTATGCATTTGCGGTTTCCTCGTTAACAAAATCTTGCTGTATTTTATACTTTTCTATTTCCGTAATTATAATTGTTTTATTATAACTAGAAGTAAAATACACAAACGTTAATCCCCGTTTACTTGATAGTAATCCTATTGTGTTTGGTTAAGTCTGAACCATTTATCAAGTAAACATACTTCGTTGTTCTATTGTCTCGATCTTGTATCCATAGTCAATCACGCAAGTTATCTTGTTGTCGTATTGTCTTGATATCGTATCCATAGAAGATCACACGAAGTGTGAAATGATTAGTTTTATTTTCTCGACTCAGTCGATGAACAATCATTTTCGGAGAAAGGACTTATAGGTGGAAATTTTTTATATTGAGGTATATTTGGGTACCCTCGTATTTTCAATTGGTATCAGAGCAGGCAAACACGAAAAAATCTAACAATATGTATTTGGTGCGATCCAACCTATAAGAAATTGAATCCATGAATGATTCAGTTAACGTTATGCAAGAGTATGAATACTCAAAATTTGAAGATGTTACCACTTCGTTAACTCATGATCCAGGAGTTGCGAAAACATTTGTATCGTCCTCTGATGGAAAAGAAGTTGCTGATAAAAAGTTGGTAAAACTTCTAAAGCCTATAAAATCTTTGTCTACTAAAGTGCTAATTTTAATGACAGAGTCAAATCTTCTTAAGAATGAGATCAGAGATAAAGACATTCAAGTGAATATTCTAACCAAAGAGAATATGGATCTCACTGTCAAATTAGAAGCTCTTGGTAAATCTCTTACTCAAGATAAAGAAACATGTCCTATGACTCTGACTAATGATGCTTTTGTGATTTCTTCTGATGTTGAGGAAACTAAAAGTCCTTGCTTGACTATTACAGATTGTGATAAAACCTGTTTAGTCACATCTGAAACAGATCACGATGATGGTAGTTTTCCTAACTACATCAAGTCAGAAGAGGATAAGAAACCATCTTCTATAGCTACTGATGATCAAACGAAATCTTGTCCAAAGGAAACTTTGAACTGATTCCGTGTAAGTGATCTTAAGGAATACAACTTTCAGTCACTTGACAGGAAACTTATACTTCTTCAACATATTGTGGTAAAAATATTGAAATAAGTTTCTTGTCTTAAAAAATTGAAAGACCATTTGTGACGGACCGGAAAATTACGCCTTTGGCACGTTGCCCCGCAGGCCGTAACTCCCCTGGTGCGCCATGATGAAGCTACGATCCCGGCCTCAAAGCTAGGAAAATACACGTCCATCTGCCCTTGCAAGCATGCTTGTGGAGCATGATGCAGCTAACTTAGCTTCCACACCGTTCCAAACTTACCCTTGTCCGCAAAAGGGTGTAAGGCCATAAGGCCAAGGCCAATGCACATTGCATGCATCACTGGCTTGCCTCTACGTAGGGAATTCATCACTGAATTTCCTATCCAGCCGAGCAACCTTCATACCGCCGAGTCTTGTCCCGGCGTGAGACTTGGACTTTGGCATAGTCCGCACCAAGCCCTTGTCATTCCCTACCTTATCTCGTTTACCAACTATATGTAGCTTGATAGGAAGTATGAGCATCCACTTGCTGGCATGCAACTAAGCCTCATCAAGTATGGCCGCAATCATCTCTTGCGTCGAGCTTCTGATCCAGATGATATGAGAGGCCATAATGTCACAATCATCTCACAATTAGATGATATGAGCGACAAAATGCTGGACCGGAAATACTGCAGCTCATTGCGGTTGCCTACGTACCCTTCCATACTCTAAAAGGATCAAGCACAAACCATAGTTCATCCACGAAGGGACAGGAGCTTAACCAACTCGTTTGCAAGGCCGTAGCCTAGCAAAAATGGTAATAGCATGGTCTGTAGGCCATTCCATCAAGATGGACAATGATTATGCATCACCGGGTCCGCGACATGGCATAGTGATGCCTAAGCATCAAATGTCCTCTTCGCAAGGCTACGCAGCTATAAATGAGCCTTAGGCATCATTTATACTCTTCCGGCTAAGCTATGAAGCTTACTTGGTACATAGTCCGCATATGTACCTTTAACCAAGTACCCCTCCCTATATATGTCTTAATGGAATTTCTACAAGTGTGTTTAGGGGAGAAAATTGACATGCTTGCTTCACTTTTCGTCGCAATGATTGTGTTCATTCGCAATGATTATGTTCATTCGCAAATATTGCTTTACTTCGCAATGATTGCGTTACTTCGCAAAGATTTCTTTACTTCGCAATGATTGTGCAACACTCGTTCAGCCAGCCCTCTCTGGCCTGATGCACAATGATTGTGCGATATTGGCTCTAGGCCAATAACTTTCATAATGCGAAATGATTACGCTGCAAGCTCAAGGCCACCTACCCAACTGGACTAATGCATCATGATGTGCAACATTGAACCTTGGCCAAATTCCAAACATAATGCGCCATTTTGGCGCGACAATGGCCTTAAGCCAATCTAGCGCGTACTACGCAACAGAAGCTTTAGATGAAGCTTCATCTCAGGCCATGGCGCATCTTTTAGCATGCGCCATGCTAGAAACACAGGGTGTTACACTTTTCACCCCTTTAAATAATTTCGTCCCCGAAATTCAAAACCAAAAACTATTGTGGACAATCTCTTGGGTTTGGATTTCCTGAGCAAAAGTTCCATACCAGATGCTCAAAAATCACGGGTTTTTTCAAGTTATCGTGAACAACAATTTAGACCTTCTGAGCAACCGTCCCATACCGCTTGTCCAGGAATCCAAAAGTGCCCACAACAATACCAAGAATCACAATTGTCCAGTGCCAAGAGGATATCTCGACCAGGTATCCTAGATGGCATCCCATACTACCACTCAGGAATCCCTAAGGTTCACAAGTTTAAAGATGTCATCGAAATGATAATATTTTAACATAGTACTGTGTGGAAAAGTTTCCAGTTTCCCACCGTCCCTGACGGTCATCCAGGTTGCCACCCGTAAGTGGGATGTTAGCCGGGCCTGACAACGCACACCCTTGGCCAGTTACAAACGTGTGGGGATGATCAGTCCCATTGTCTACCCACCGTCCCAGACGGTCTTCCAGATATCCAGTCGTAAGTGAGGCGCCACTTAGGCCAGGAAAACTCACAGTACTTGAACAAGATCAACTCGATTCCTATAGTAACTGGCTAAGCAGTTACAAGCTATTTCTGCGCAAAAGTTGGCCTACTCTCCAACTTTAAGTTTCCATCAAGGAAAATACTCGCCAATGATTCTACTTTGCAAAAGTCCCCAGAGTTTTCTCGGAACTTGTTCTGATACCAACAGTGACGGACCGTAAAATTACGCCTTTGGCGCGTTACTCCGCAGTCCGTAACTCCCTTGGTGCGCCATGATGAAGCTACGATCCGGGCCTCAAAGCTAGGAAAATGCACGTCCATCTTCCCTTGCAAGCATGCTTATGGAGCATGATTCATATAACTTAGCTTCCACACCGTTCCAAACTTACCCTTCTCCGCAAAAGGGTGTAAGGCCATAAGGCCAAGGCCAATGCACATTGCACGCATCACTGGCTTGCATCTACGTAGGGAATTCATCACTGAATTTCCTATCTACTGAGCAACCTCCATACCACCGAGTCATGTCCAGGCGTGAGCCTTGGACTTTGGCATAGTCCTCACCAAGCCCTTGTCATTCCTTAACTTATCTCGTTTACCAACTCTACGTAGCTTGATAGGAAGTATGAGCATCCAATTGCTGGCATGCATCTAAGCCTCATCAAGTATGGCCGCAATCATCTCTTGCGTCGAGCTTCCGATCCAGATGATATGAGAGGCCATAATGTCACAATCATCTCACAATTAGATGATATGAGCGACAAAATGCTGGACCGGAAACGCTGCAGCTCATTGCGGCTGCCTACGTACCCTTCCATACTCTAAAAGGATCAAGCACAAACCATATTTCATCCACGAAGGGACAGGAGCTTAACTAACTCGTTTGCAAGGACGTAGCCTAGCAAAAATGGTAATAGCATGGTCTGTAGGCCATTCCATCAAGATGGACAATGATTATGCATCACCGAGTCCGCGACATGGCATAGTGATGCCTAAGCATCAAATGCCCTCTTCGCAAGGCTACCCAGCTATAAATGAGCGTTAGGCATCATTTATACTCTTCCGGCTAAGCTATGAAGCTTACTTGGTACATAGTCCGCATATGTACCTTCAACCAAGTACCCCTCCCTATATATGTCTTAATGGAATTCTACAAGTGTGTTTAGGGGAGAAAATTGACATGCTTGCTTCACTTTTCGTCGCAATGATTGTGTTCATTCACAATGATTATGTTGATTCGCAAATATTGCTTTACTTCGCAATGATTGCGTTACTTCGCAAAGATTGCTTTACTTCGCAATGATTGTGCAACACTCGTTCAGCCAGCCCTCTCTGGCCTGATGCACAATGATTGTGTGATATTGGCCCTAGGCCAATAACTTTCATAATGCGAAATGATTACGATGCAAGCTCAAGGCCACCTACCCAACTGGACTAATGCATCATGATGTGCAACATTGAACCTTGGCCAAATTCCAAACATAATGCGCCATTTTGGCGCGACAATGGCCTTAAGCGAATCTAGCGCTTACCACGCAACAGAAGCTTTTGATGAAGCTTCATCTCAGGCCATGGCGCATCTTTTAGCATGCGCCATTCTAGAAACACAGGGTGTTACACTCTTCACCCCTTTAAATAATTTCGTCCCCGAAATTCAAAACCAAAAACTATTGTGGACAATCTCTTCGGTTTGGATTTCCTGAGCAAAAGTTCCATACCAGATGCTCAAAAATCACGGGTTTTTTCAAGTTATCGTGAACAACAATTTAGACCTTCTGAGAAACCGTCCCATACCGCTTGTCCAGGAATCCAAAAGTGCCCACAACAATACCAAGAATCACAATTGTCCAGTGCCAAGAGGATATCTCGACCAGGTATCCTAGATGGCATCCAATACTACCAATCAGGAATCCCTAAGGTTCACAAGTTTAAATATGTCATCGAAATGATAATATTTTAGCATAGTACTGTGTGGAACAGTTTCCAGTTTCCCACCGTCCCTGACGGTCATCTAGGTTGCCACCCGTAAGTGGGATGTTAGCCGGGCCTGACAACGCACACCCTTGGCCAGTTACAAACGTGTGGGGATGATCAGTCCCATTGTCTACCCACCGTCCCAGACGGTCTTCCAGATATCCAGTCGTAAGTGAGGCGCCACTTAGGCCAGGAAAACTCACAGTACTTGAACAAGATCAACTCGATTCCTATAGTAACTGGCTAAGCAGTTACAAGCTATTTCTGCGCAAAAGTTGGCATACTCTCCAACTTTAAGTTTACATCAAGGAAAATACTCGCCAATGATTCTACTATGCAAAAGTCCCCAGAGTTTTCTCGGAACTTGTTATGATACCTACAGTGACGGATCGGAAAATTACGCCTTTGGCGTGTTACCCCGCAGACCGTAACTCCCTTGGTGCACCATGATGAAGCTACGATCCGGGCCTCAAATCTAGGAAAATGCACGTCCATCTTCCCTTGCAAGCATGCTTATGGAGCATGATGCAGATAACTTAGCTTCCACACCGTTCCAAACTTACCCTTGTCCGCAAAAGGGTGTAAGTCCATAAGGCCAAGGCCAATGCACATTGCACGCATCACTGGCTTGCATCTACGTAGGGAATTCATCACTGAATTTCCTATCTACTTAGCAACCGCCATACCACCGAGTCCTGTCCAGGCATGAGCCTTGGACTTTGTCATAGTCCTCACCAAGCCCTTGTCATTCCTTAACTTATCTCGTTTACCAACTCTACGTAGCTTGATAGGAAGTATGAGCATCCAATTGCTGGCATGCATCTAAGCCTCATCAAGTATGGCCGCAATCATCTCTTGCGTCGATCTTCCGAGCCAGATGATATGAGAGGCCAGAATGTCGCAATCATCTCACAATTAGATGATATGAGCGACAAAGTGCTGGACCAGAAATGTTACAACTCATTGCGGCTGCCTACGTACCCTTCCCTACTCTAAAGAGATCAAGCACATACCGTAGTTCATCCACGAAGGGACAGAAGCTTAACCAACTCGTTTGCAAGGCCGTAGCCTAGCAAAAATGGTAATAGCCTGGTCCGTAGGCCATTCCATCAAGATGCATAATGATTATGCATCATAGGGTCCGCGACATGGCATAGTGATGCCTGAGAATCAAATGCCCTCTTCACAAGGCTAAGCATCTATAAATGAGCCTTAGGCATCATTTATACTCTTCTCGCTAAGATATGAAGCTTACTTGGTACATAGTCCGCATATGCACCTTCAACCAAGTACCCCTCCCTATATATGTCTTAATGGAATTTCTACAAGTATGTTTAAGGGAGCAAATTGACATGCTTTCTTCACTGTTCATCCCAATGATTGCGTTACTTCGCAATGACTGCGTTACTTCATAATGATTGCGTACAATGATTTCGCAACACTTGTTCGGCCAGCCCTCTCTGGCCTGATGCACAATGATTGTGCGATATTGGCTCTAGGCCAATAACTTTCGTAATGTGCAATTATTACGCTGCAAGCTCAAGGACACCTACCAACTGGTCTAATGCATTATGATGATGCAACATTGAACCCTTGCCAAATTCCAAACATAATGCGCCATTTTGGCGCGACATTGGCCTTAAGCCAATCTACCGCGTACCACGCAATAGAATCTTTAGATGAAGCTTCATCTCAGGCCATGGCGCATCTTTTAGCATGCACTATGCTAGAAACACAGGGTGTTACACCATTCCTCAGTAGAAAGACAGACTATGCCACTACCTGATAAGATCAACTCAAAAGAATCAGAGGAAATAGTTGATAATTTCTTCTGGAAAAGGGTTCCTCCTCACCCATATCGAAACAATTCTTGTTTTGATGAAGAACGACTCTAGAAGAAAGGGAAAGAGAGAATCTCTGCCAAAAGAAACAATCAGGAATTTCTGATAATTGTTTCAGATAATCATGCTGATGTGCACCATAAGGAAATCCTTATAATGAGAAAATCTTATGAAAATATCATTGATAGAATTAAGAGAGATTTATCCATCTCTGAAAATTCACATGTCATATACCTACCTTATTTCTTATTGTGTTCAGGGTCTGCCAGTAGTAATAGTTATGGGTATACTAGTTATTGGGTGTATCTTCTGTTTTGGGGGGGGGGGGGAATTAGTTTTCTTTAGCCGTTAGATTAATTACACGCTGGTTATTAATCGGTTTGTCACCTGAGGATAAAGTGGAACCAATAAATGTGTAAGAAATCTGGTTTTGTCGGACATGAATGAATGAAACAGTAAATTTAGCTTCTCTTCTTCCTCTCCAGGCTAGTTTTCTGAATCAACTTTACTTGATTACCCTAATTTGTGTGTTAATTTGTTGTGGAAACACAACAATTGGCATCAGAGCCGTTCTATCCTCTCAATGGGTGGAGAAAATCATCCTACCATTAAAGACGTGAATGAAGATCTTCAAAAAATTTCAGAGAAAGTTACTAAACAAATTGATAATATCTCTTCACAATACAACACCCTTTGTTTACAATATAACGACCTCGCTGCGCAAAACAAAGAGTTGAAGGAATTTGTATTGTCCATAGACGACTTTATAAATATATGGAGACTTTTACAGGCAAGAGACAGGAAGAAACAAGAGATCCAGGTGGAGAATCTCATACAAATTCTTTCCATCTCGGAGGGTTAATGTTCAATTATCCACAAGCTTGGGTCGTGATTCTAACAACGTCCAACGTTTACCAAATATGGATTTCCCAAGATTTGATGGGGAGAAACCTAAAAGCTGGATTCAAAAGTGTGACAGGTATTTCTTGCTCAACAACATTAGAGATGAACATCATAAGGTTACTATGGCAGCTATGCATATGGAGGGAAAAGCAGATAAATGGTTAACCAATCTGCAGTCCACTAGATCTATTACTTCCTGGTTTGAGATAGCTGAGCATGCTTGTATTAAATTCGAAAATCCTACAAATGACAACATCTTAGGCATATTCAGTAAGTTATCTCAAACCACTATTGTAGATGATTATTTTGAGTAGTTTGAGAATTTAAAGGGGATTTTATTTCGATATTATCCTATGTTGAATGAAAACTACTTTGTGATGAGTTTCATTGGTGGGCTAAAGGAGGAGATCAAACACTCTATCAGTATGTTTCATCCTGCTACATTAATGCAAGCATTTTCACTTGCTAGGATGCAAGAACAAACTCTCAATAATCAACAAAAACTTACCAGGCCTACCAATAAATTTTTCTCCACCATTAAACAATATAGACACCAAATTTTTCTCCTAAGCCTACTTCCCTCCCACCCTTGCTCCCATTACCAACACTCACCACTCAGCCTTCTACTTCTGCACCACTACCTATTAAACGACTCACACCTGACCAAATGCAGAAACGCAAGACTCTAGGGCTTTGTTTTAATTGTGATGAGGTTTATAGGCCCGTCCATTTTTGTAAGAAGCACCAACTATTTCAAATGGTAGCTACTGAAGAAGAGGCAGATTCTAGTGAACAGGAAGAAGCAGTCACTGATTGTGAAGATCCTCCTACAATTGAGAGTGACATGGAAATTTCCCTTCATGCACTTACAGGAAATGCCATTGGAGACACTATTCGCATTCCAGGATTCTTAATAATCGTAAAAATTTTGTTCTCATTGATACAGGGAGTACTCATAGCTTTATTGACTGTGATTTAGCTACTTCCCTTGGTTGTGATATTACCTCCACTGCTAATCTATCTGTTACAGTTGCTAACGGTGAAAAAACTGTCAGTAATAGGATTTGCAATTCCTTACAGTGGACAATGCATAACCATTCTTTTGCAGGCAATCTGAGGCTACTTGCACTTGGTGGATGTGACATAGTCCTGGGAGCTGACTGTCTAAAAACATTGGGTGATATTACTTTTAACTTGTCTACCCTGAGTATCACTTTTGCTTACAAAGGCACATACATTACATTAGTGGGAGATACTTCTCCACCTACCTTAAAACAGATTGGTCCTAAAGGAGTGAAGCAGTTCTTTAAGAATAATTCTCTTGGTATTTTTGCTCAGCTGACATCTATCACTATTACTCCACCTCCACACCCTACTCCACCAATCATTTCTGAAGTCCTTCAAGAGTTTCAAGATGTTTTTGCTGAACCCACCCAACTACCACCCCACAGATCCTTAGACCATTCTATTCCTCTTATACCCAACTCAAGTCCTGTAAATCAGAAGCCATATAAATGTCCATTTGTCCAGAAGTCTGTGGTTGAACAATTAGTACAAGAAATGTTGCACAGTGGCATCATCCAACACAGTCATAGCCTATTTGCATCTCCCATTCTTTTGGTCAAGAAGAAGGATAATAGTTGGGGATTTTGTGTGGATTATCGGAAACTCAACAACATCACCATCAAAGATAAGTTTCGTATTCCCATAATTGATGAACTATTGGATGAATTACATGGGTCTTGTATGTTTACTAAAATTGATTTAAGGTCTGGCTATCATCAAATCATGGTTACTATGCAAGACATTTACAAAACAACTTTTAGAACCCACCAAGGACATTATGAATTTAAAGTGATGCCTTTTTGCCTAACCAATGCACCTGCAACTTTTCAAGCTTTGATGAATGACATCTTCAAACCTTACCTCAGACAATTCATTTTAGTCTTCTTTGATGATATTCTTGTTTACAGTCCTGATATGGAAACTCATGCCAAACACTTACAAATCACCCTTTCTCTTTTGAAACAACATCAATTGTTTGCCAAAATATCTAAATGCTGCTTCGCTCAACCTGAATTGGAATATTTAGGCCATATTATCACTGCACAAGGGGTGGTGGCTGACCCATCTAAGATTTCTGCTATGACCAATTGGCCTATTCCAGCCAATGTTAAGGAACTCAGAGGATTTCTAGGTCTCACAGGATATTACAGAAAATTTGACAGAAACTATGGGCTTATCAGTAAACCACTTACTGAATTACTTAAGAAAGATTCCTTCTGTTGGACTGACACTGCTACTCAGGCTTTCAATGCACTTAAAACAGCTATGACTACAACTCCAGTACTGACATTACCTGATTTTTCCAAACCATTTGTCTTAGAGACAGATGCTTGTGATACTGGCATTGGAGCTATTTTTTTGTAGGATGACAGGCCAATTTCATTCTTTAGCAAACCTTTGGGACCAAGAACAAGAGGGTTATATACCTATGAGAAGGAGCTCATTGCTGTGGGATCATCTGTCACTAAGTGGAAGCATTACTTGCAGGGTCATCATTTCATAATCAAAACATACCATGAGAGTATTAAGTACTTATTGGAACAAAAGATTCAGACTAGCCTGCAATAGAAATGGCTGATGAAATTGCTTGGTTTTGATTATACTATCCAATTCAAGAAGGGTGTAGACAACACAGTTGCTGATGCTCTATCTAGAAGACCTCATGCTGAGTTGTTTTCTATATCTCTTTCTCAACCTATGTGGATCCAAGAGGTGGTCTCCATCTATGCACAGGATACCAAAGCACAACCACTCAGTTTCTCATCTCTCCTTCTTCTCACCAACACTTTACTTACCAAGATGAGGTATTGAGATACAAGTCTAGATTATACATTGGCAGTCCAACCTGAGAGAGTGTATTCTTCACCCTCTTCATACCTCAGCTGTGGGAGGCCATTCTGGAGTGCAAGCTACCTACATGAGGGCAAGAACTCATTTATTTTGGCCTAACTTGAAACAAGAAGTTATTTCACTTGTCTCTGCTTGTGATGTCTGTCAGAGAAACAAGGGGGAACATACATTGCCTGCTGGTCTTCTACAACCCTTACTAATACCTGACCAAGCCTGGAAACATATTAGCATGGATTTCATAGAGGGTCTTCCCAAGAGTGATATAAAAGATGTCATATTAGCAGTGGTGGACAGATTCACCAAGTACAACCACTTTATTCCGCTCCAACATCCTTACACAGCCTCTTCAGTGGCGAAGGCATTCATTCATAACATTTTTAGACTCCATGGATTACCAACTTCTATAGTTTTTGATAGAGATGGGGTCTTCACAAGTAACTTCTGGCAAGACTTATTCAAGAATTTGGGTGCCCATCTGAAAATCAACACATCTTACCATCTTCAGACTGATGGACAAACTGAAAGGGTCAATGCCTGTCTAGAAACCTATCTAAGATGCATGACAGGATATCAGCCAAGACAATGGGTAAGGTGGTTGGATCTTGCTGAATGGTGGCACAATACCAACTTTCACACCAGACTTAAAATGTCACCTTTCAAGGCATTGTATGGGTATGATACTCCTCACTTAGCCTTCCGTACTAATATTGTTACTTCTGTGGCCTCAGTAGATCAATACCTACAACAAAGAGCTGAAATGTTATTTCTCCTGAAAAAGAGTCTCACCAAAGCTCAAGAACGCATAAAAGTTTTTGCTGACAAGAACCGTTCTGGTAGATCCTTTAAAGTGGGTGATTTATTTTACCTCAAACTGCAACCATATAGACAGACCTTTGTTGCCCTTCACAAGAATTTTAAGCTTTCAGCTAATTATTATGGGACTTTTTCAATTCTATAGAAAGTTGGCTCTGTTGCATATAAGTTGCAGCTTCCTCCAACATCTCGTATCCACCCTGTCTTTCATGTATCTCAACTGAAGAAGAAGATAGGTACTCAACACACCCCTTCTTCAACTTTTCCATTGGTGGATCATGAGGGCCAAGTCATCATCACTCCCATTGCAGTCTTGGATTCCAGAATAGTTTCGCATAGTAACCACTCTGTTGAGCAGCTACTCATTCACTGGTCCAATGCCACCGCAAGGAAGCCACATGGGTGGACTCTGCCAATATTGCGGCTCATTTTCCACACTTTAACCCTTGAGGACAAGGGTTGTTTTTTCTGTGGGTATTGTCATATACCTACCTTATTTCTTATTGTGTTCAGGGTCTGCCAGTATTAATAGTTATGGGTGTACTAGTTATTGGGTGTATCTTCCGTTTGGGGGGGGGGGGGAATTAGTTTTCTTTAGCCGTTAGATTAATTACACGCGTCTTTAATCAGTTTGTCACCTGGGGATAAGGTGGAACCAATAAATGTGTAAGAAATCTGGCTTTGTCGGCCATGAATGAATGAAACAGTAAATTTATCTTCTCTTCTTCCTCTCCAGGCTGGTTCTCTGAATCAGATTTCCTTGATTACCCTAATCTGTGTGTTAATTTTTTGTGGAAACACAACATCACACATCAGTACATCTTCTCCACATGATCATATCTCAAGAGTTAGAAAAGATCATTATTCTGGGAGAATATATTTTGGGCAGAAATTCCCAAGGAGAAACATGAACTACGGTTCTGATACTCGCTGTAAGCTAGAAAAAGCTTACTCCGATACAACTTAGTTGTATCGAAATTGTGCACTCTCATCCTCTTTCGTGCTCTTAACTATGGATGAGAAAAGCACAATAATATGAAGAGAACATTTTTATGTGATCATTCATTGGAAAAATCTGTGACATTTTATGGATGACTGCGAATCCATGTATGTCTAAAAAGTGTTCATGTTTATCATGATCTTCCAAAAATAGGTTTTATTTAGAATTTTCGAATTTTAATAAACCTTCCATCACGAGAAGTTCAGACAAAGGAAATAAAATATATTCTTGTAGTATTTTCGGAATTTCCTGATATTTTCGGTCCAAAAGTTGTCTCTTCTTAAATAGAAACTATCTCTTTCTTGTATTCTGAAACCATGATCAATCCTTATTTATAAAACTGAGTATGCCTCCAATAACTCACAGTATCACAAAGACTAATAAGGAGGAAGCTCAAAATGTTAAGGATTGTCAAGGAATCAATACAGAAAGGAAGAAGAAAATCATATCAAAAATCATGTCTGATTATGATTTCGATAGTTTCGTTGGATCACAAGATGAGTCATGTTTGTTGGCTTACAATTTACAAGATCCAACCAAAACCAAGTGGATTCGTTCTGATAATATGATTGACTATATCCAAGGTTTTGAAGAACTAAGAACCAACCTGGTAATGACAGTTCGAAATCAAGATTGGCTCAAAGATAAAATTGAGGAGTCAAAAGCTGATCTTGCTGATATGAAGGTTCAAGTTGAAAAGGTTGAGAAACAAGAAGTGGTTGCAGACAAGTCTCTTGAGACATGCTTTAAAAGTTTGAGCACTGAAGAAACCTCAGTGAACAACAAGAGCACCACTAGAGATTAAGTTATATGCTGAATACTTAATCCAAGAAAAATAGACATCAATTTTTGATTTCTTTCAATGATTGTATTAAGTCTATTATGAATAAAACTATCTTATTATGAAAAAATTATTGATTTATAATTTTTCTTGTGATAGTTTTTGGTTTACATAGCATGTGACTTAATGCTTTATCTTATTGCTATGAATGTTTATGGGATGTTTGATTTCGGATTTTATGACCTTAATATTCGATCTCATATGTTGTGAACCCTTATAGTTTGGGTGACTTTTTGGTTTAGCGGGATTAAATTCTATGCCATGTTGGTAGGCTTTATCAAAGGATCATGAGGGGTTCTGATTGAAACAATATGTGAAAAAGTCGCAATATGTTGAATCATTTGGTTTAGCATAAAAGCATACGTGTTTCATGGTTTTCAACTTATGCTTGCAATAGTTAAAAACCGGTTTTCAACCTTTCTCTGGTAAAGGTTGGTTGTTGTTGTTACTTTGTCTTGCATGAGGATGACAACATAATGATATTTCAGTATCAATTCTCCCTGGAAAGAAGATGCAAACATTATTGGAGAAGAGGATGCGAAATTTGAGGTAACGACTTTGTTAGTTAATCGTTTTCCTGATTAAGAAAAGCCTGATTTTATAACATATATTTATTGCTTTTGCTTAACAAAATTTCGGTGCAATTGATGTTTTATTCCATTTCTTGTGTATGGATGTGTGTGTGATTCAATTTTTTCCGGTTAAGAAAAACTATTGTTATCTTTCTTTATTGTTTGGTATCAATCGTTTAGGCTTACAAAATTTCGGTGCAATTATGGTGCTTTAATGTCTATGTTGTTTCAATTGTTTCCGGTTGAGGTAAATAATTATACAAGTTGATTTATTTGGTTTGTATGAATTGTTTATGTCTTAAAAAAGGAAAAGGTTTCGGGATGAATTGTTTAGTCCAATTCGATTCCGGATAAGAGAAACTAAGTTAATTCAGATCTTAGTTAGACTTATCAAAGTGGAGGTTTCGGTTATTCAAGTCTAATCAAATGCCTTAACAAGAAATGCTAGTTAGCTAACCTAGTACTTGTCTTGCTTAAAAGTGAAAGGTCTAAGTTATATGGATAATTAGAACCTGATGAGAAAAATATAGTTATCTTTATTTTGGTCCTATCGAACAAGCGATTGTATTTGTGCATTCGGTTTAGCAAAGGAACTAAGGTGCTTAGTCGATTTTTGGTTTGCTAAAATATTAGGGAAAATTTCTTCGGGCAATTTTTTCCTTGGTAACATATCAAAACAAAATTACTTTGTAGTAACTGTTTTGATATTGGTTATCAAAAATGGTATGTGGAACCCTCGTGCTTAACTCTTATAGGTTGCAAGTCTTGTGAGATTTGTAAGATCCTTTTGGTTTTTCCTTTATTTGCTCGTATCTTTGTCATTTTGTGACAAAAAGGGGGGAGAAAAATATGGAGTAAACAACTGATATTGGTATTGATTTATATTGATTGATATCAGTAAGGGAAAGGACAATGGTGCTTAAACGTTTTATCTAACGAAAGAGTAAAGCATAAACTAAGGGGAGTAGCATATCATATGATAATGGAAATAAAAAAGACGTGCAGATTGAAAATCTACCTATCTTACCTTTAGGGGGAGTATTATCTTTGTTATTATAATGTCAACAGTGGCATTTAAAGGATTGAATGTATACAGATTATTGTGTTGTTGAATTTGGGAATCAAGCGTATGTTTAATGAATTCTTGTAATTTATTTATCCATATGATGTAAGAGTTTTGTCACTAAAATTGACAAAGGGGGAGATTGTTAGAGAATAGATCGGTTGAACCCGCCAAGCGTTGGTATGTCAAGTATGGTTGTCATATTTTAGTGAACCAAAACTTATTTAAAGAGTCGCTTTATTATATACTAGAGTCAACTTAGTATATGTTAACTTGAAAGTATTAAGATATGAGACATTATAAGTATTACGTGAAGACTTGAAGAATGTGAAGAAGTAAGGAGCTATAATGACGACATCATCCTTCCACTTGAGGTTAGTAATATTTGACTTGAACTGTTTCATTCCCTAACTATCTTTCAAGTCGTGCATATTGAAAACAAAACTGCGACGCTATGAATGATTATACTCTAGTTAGACGTAGTATTAAGGAATACGAAGTATTACGCTTATCTTTTGAACTTCGTATATAAGACATCGACATAATCGTTTGAATGCTATTGTGATTATGTATGGGTATGAGGTGAATACTTCATCCTAGGAAACAATGTTTTACATTCGTTTAAAGGAAGTAAATTCATGAACTTGTTTTGTGAATCGAAAAGGAAATCGCTAGGCTTATAGGTAATGTTATTCATTGCAAATTTATTGAACTACCAATATGTATGATTAGTATAACCGCTCATGACTTGCTTATTTTCTTGGTAAAACTATTCACAGGGCCTGAATTTTGTATTGGTATGACTTTTATTAGTGAAACCGATCTTAAGTAATCATCTGAGATGGTATGATCAATTTTTTGTAATTGGTATGACCGACTGTAGGAAAAGGGGAACCGATCCTAGTAAGAGGTGCAACCTATCACAAGATGGGAATCGATCCTTGTGAAAGGTGCAACAAATTTCTAGTTATTGGGAACCGATCCTATGAACATGTGCAACATGTTTTTAGACATTGAGAACCGATCCTATGGACATGTGCAAGAAATACAAGTTAGATACCATATATATTTGGGAACCGATCCTAGTACCTAGTCAACCAAGTTTTGGTAACTAGCGTGACTAGTTCCAGTACCCACATGGAGGTATAACCGAAACTTTTTTTGGTAGAACCGTGAAACCCATGTTTAGTTATTGAGAGTTCTTGATCAATCACATAGTTCTTGGAAGTCATATGAACCAATTCTAAACTTGTTTGGAAGTGTGTCAAATCGATTCCAAGAGTGTAAGTATGAAAGAGGACTTACAAAGTAAAGATATCGACATACTTTGAACATGTGAACGCTTATCTTTTATTGTTCAAAGATATTCCTTAATAGCTAAAGGAGAATCCCGGATCGAAAATTAATTGAGAATCTTTTAATTAAGGTTTTTAATTTTATATTTGGAAAATAAAAATTAGTAATGTGCATTTAGTAATTGAAGATTTTCTTAGAGATTTCGGTCATTATTTGGACAAAGTATTTCCAGGAATTATGGAAACCGAATTTGGAAATATATTGCATATCTTGAGAATATTTTCGGTTTTGGAAATTCCTTGGTGTCCAAACTTCCTTGGTCTATAAATATGAAAGTTTGCATTTCAAGCAAACTAATCCTCAGAGCCAGCAAAACTACCTAGTTGTGTTATTACTGGTGGAGTGATGTGATTTATAGATAGTGGTAAAAAGAGTGTCGTTTCTCAGACTTGTGAAGGATTTTTTTAGACTTAGATTCAAAACTAAAATAGAAAACACAATAAAAATTATAGCAAACTCAAACAAAGATGATATCAATATTAAAAGAACACTGAGGCTAAGATTCCATTATTTTCCAAATTCAAAGTGATTTAATCCAATATTTATATTCATGCAATTTTTTTTCGTTCAATTTGATTCTAAACTATTGCAACAAGTAGATTCTCAAAATAACAAGTGTAAATCCGAAGCATATAACATCAAAAACCTAGGTCCAAGCATGCTCTATCAAAAGAAATAACAATTGCTTAACAAGAATCATTCAAACAATTTTCACTCAAGGCAAAACAATCATAAAAATAATTGCGATAAATAAATAAATAAGAATATACCACTTTTTGTTGGAAAAATAGCTTCCTCTATCACCTCAGCAATGGGTTTTAGCTCCTCATATTAATCATGATCTCAAAATATTTATTTATGGCTCAAAAGATGATTAAAAAGATGAAAAGTGATAATACAGACGATTCGCAACAGTTTGTTGGTGTTGCAGAATCACTGTTACAGGGAGAAATAGTAGCTAAAGACCTAATGCAACTGCTGTGATGAACGACACATGGGTTCTGCTGTGAAACAACGATAGTTTTCTGCGGCAGTTGCTTGTGCGTCAATGTTCTTCATGTTCTTCCTCTTCAGCAGCAGCAAAAACAGAGTTTGATAAAACTCATTGAAAAAGGATCTGAACTAGCCTAAACGTTTCTAAACCATGATGAGGACACTGGGATAATAAATCATTGAACCTTTCCAAATACCTATATAAAGATTCTCCCTCTTGTTGTGAAAATGTGCATATTTGCGTCCTAATTGACGATGTTTTGTGCCTAGGGAAAAACTTATTGAAAAAGGCAGATGTAAGTTGTTCATATGTCTCAATCGACTCAGAGTCCAAACTATACAGCCACGACTTGGCCTTATCTTTCAGGGAAAATGGGAATAACCTAAGTTTCAAAGCATCATCATCTAAGCCTCTAATTCTTAGGGTACTACAAATTTCCTCAAAATCCCTAACATGGTAATAAGGGTTTTCATTTTCTTTCCCTAAAAATATTGGGAGCATCTGTAAGGTCCCAGGTTTCAGTTCATAGGGTGCCTCCGTTTCAGCTAACTTAATACACGAAGGACGAGTAGTCCTAGTTGGATTCAACAAAGCTTTCAAAGTTGCCATTTCTGGCGCTATCGGAGCAACATGGATTCTCTCCTCAGTCAAAGGACGTTCAAAAATAGACTCTTCAAAATTCGGACTTTCTAGATTAAGGTAATCGAGACGCTTCGAACTACTAGGTTTCTCTTTAACAAATCTACCTAGTGCGTCTCTTTTACGTTCAGGCATATAATAGAATTTTATAAATTGGGAGGGTAAGCAAACACAGATCAAGGCCGACTCAACCAAATCAAACCTATTGATTTCTAGCAAACAAAAAGCATGATGGCTCCACTTAGATTGTTTCTAGACCAGCTTCTAATCCTTCGAACGGGAATTCGTTACAATTTAAGCAAACCCCTCTGGAATCAATCCGAGTTAACGTAAGTTGAATAGAGGCGAGGGAAGCTCGGTGGAGATTTGATACCCAAGGCCTCACCGGTATTACAAGGCGGCGCAGTCACGCATTCAACTTACAGAAACCGTCAAGAACTTCGAAGTATGCTTAAAAGAATAACCAATATTTTTCGAATGACTTTCCTGTTAAGCTCGTTACCCTATCGGTATCGTTCTAGTCAAAATTTTAGGCTTAGGTTTGCGTAGGTTACGTGTTCCTAAAGCGGGCAAGAAGAGAACGATGATGAAATCCGAACCCTTATCTTGTATGGCCAGGCCTTGCCCTTTACTATAAAATAAATGTCCGTATTCAGTCGTCAACATACATGCATACGAAGGAATTCAGTAACTCGCTGACAGAGGATTCGCGAGTGTTTAGAATCTTACCTCTCTTTCCAGACGGGGGATGAATCGGTTGTAGCGGACTCGGGCCACTGACTCCGATGTCTAGTGTACGAACCCAAGGTGCAGAGACAATATCGTAATTGTCCTCCTTCTCTGCAAACAATTTATATTTAAAGTACTCTTCCGTAGGGTAATAAAAAAAATAATGTCCCAAAGTCCAAAAGTCCAAAAAGTAAAGAAAAATTACAAAAATAATAAACCCTAATACAGTTTTTTTTTTTAAAAAAAGAAAATAAACAAACCCTAAACTAAAATTGTCTAAAATAAAATTGTCTTCTTTTCTGTTCTTTTTGCTTTAATCTTTAGCTCCAAGTCTTTATGAAATCACCAAACTCTTTGGCTCAATTTTCTTTATGATCCAGAACCTGCAGACACAAGATAAATACCCAAAAACATAAAAAAGGACAAAAATAATAAATAAATAAAAAAATCTAAAACCCTAAAAACAAGTCCGCGTCGGCGGCGCCAAAAATTGATGTGATTTATAGATAGTGGTAAAAAGAGTGTCGTTTCTCAGACTTGTGAAGGATTTTTTTAGACTTAAATTCAAAACTAAAATAGAAAACACAATAAAAATTATAGCAAACTCAAACAAAGATGATATCAATATTAAAATAACACTGAGGCTAAGATTCCACTATTTTCCAAATTCAAAGTGATTTAATCCAATATTTATATTCATGCAATTTTTTTTCGTTCAATTTGATTCTAAATTATTGCAACAAGTAGATTCTCAAAATAACAAGTGTAAATCCGAAGCATAGAACATCAAAAACCTAGGTCCAAGCATGCTCTATCAAAAGAAATAACAATTGCTTAACAAGAATCATTCAAACAATTTTCACTCAAGGCAAAACAATCATAAAAATAATTGCGATAAATAAATAAATAAGAATATACCACTTTTTATTGGAAAAATAGCTTCCTCTATCACCTCAGCAGTGGGTTTTAGCTCCTCATATTAATCATGATCTCAAAATATTTGTTTATGGCTCAAAAGATGATTAAAAAGATGAAAAGTGATAATACAGAAGATTCGCAACAGTTTGTTGGTGTTGCAGAATCACTGTTACAGGGAGAAATAGTAGCTAAAGACCTAATGTAACTGTTGTGATGAACGACACATGGGTTCTGCTGTGAAACAACGATAGTTTTCTGCGACAGTTGCTTGTGCGTCAATGTTCTTCGTGTTCTTCCTCTTCAGCAGCAGCAGCAGCAGAAACAGAGTTTGATAAAACTATGATTTCTTCTTCTCTGGCTCTCCTCCGATCCCCAAACTCTCGACACACCTTCTATATGACCCAAACAATCTATTTATATAAAAAATACCGATTAAGTCTCTCCCAAATCTTCCTAAATCTCTTCCCCTCTCTTCACGGCAAAGTTGTGGCAATTTCTTGTTTTAGAATTTCTACGCGTTTCTGAGATTTCCTTTTTATTCTAAACTCTTCCTTAGATAGAATCTTTGAGGAGGTTTATAGCACTTTAATCTCTCTAAAATTCCCTAAAACAGGTCACACACGTGACTTCCCATATATTTCTGTTGTGATAAAATCCGTCGATTGAGCCCAGTCTAATCGATTTCAACACCCATATCAGATTCCTAGACCCATAAGGAGTCTATCCTATGAAAATCAGAGGTTTAATCGACCTCAAACTCCTCCAAATCAAGAACCCTAATCTGTTCTTCACTGCCAAGATATTTCCCGCCAAAACTTATAATTCAAATGTAGAAGATGGTCGCCCCCTATCCAGAGTAGGGGTGCGATTAGCAGCTGCCTGGAAATGGGATGCCCCTTAGTAATTAGGTTACCCCTTATACAAAGTGAGGGTCAGAATAGCAAATGTCCTCCCATGAATGCAAAAAAACACTTTTCGAGCCAATTTCGCCGCAAAATCTTATTTTTCCAAAAACACCTACAAAGACATAA
Organism: Papaver somniferum; assembly: GCF_003573695.1. NCBI lineage: Eukaryota > Viridiplantae > Streptophyta > Magnoliopsida > Ranunculales > Papaveraceae > Papaver > Papaver somniferum. Next base: position 55,662,107 of record NC_039363.1, read on the forward strand.
AAAGCCAAAATAAATACAAAATCGAGCACTAACAATATATACAATTGAGATTATATCAGACACAAAAATGTGTCTATCATGGAGCCGCCTATTCAGAGAGGAAATTAACCTAATTAGGCGAAATCTCTTACGGCCTCTCGGTTTAAAGACTTCTTTGGGATTGAGAAGCTATATTAGTACCGTTGGTGGGAAATTAGATAATTGCGGTTTATTATTAGTTTTCGATTGATTTGATTGACTAATGGTTGTTGAAATTTAATTGCACCTAGTTTGTTTATGCTTGAGAATATGCTCTTATGATATAAGATTCACTCAAACTAGATCGAAGTTTTGACGGAGATCTTTAGACTGTTTGTAGATCGAAAGACGTCTTGTGATAATCCATTGTTAACATACTCCGTTCTGTGTGTGATTGATCACAAGAGATTCAAGTTGATTATGTGCAGGTGTTTATTTAAGATCTAAGAATATTTGAAGATGAAGAAGATTTTTGATTTAGGTTCATAATCTTTGGTGTGCACAATATTTGTTTCGGGTAAAGAGGATCCAACTATAATCAGTTTATCCTTGTGGTAGATTGGATTGATTAGTTGAGTAGATCGGCATCAAAGGACCTGACAAAGGAGTTTATTGGGATAAACAGAAAATCCTTTTGTCGAACTCATATAACTTAGTTGAAAAGAGTTGTTACCGAACAAAATTGTTGTTCCTTTACTGTTTGGAATACGAACCAAATGAATTGTTCCAAGTTAGTGACTTATTACAAGTCGGAGGTATGGGAATACAGACGGAACTAGGTGAACTATAGGTTTAGTTATTTGGTCTCAACTATATGAAGATGGTTTGGTTTTGTATAGCGGCTTAATCCTGAGAGTATTTAATTATGGACAAGTTCCCGGGGTTTTTCTGCATTTTCGGTTTCTTCGTTAACAAAATCTTGCCGTGTCTTTTACTTTTCTATTTCCGTAATTATAATTGTTTTATTATAATTAGAAATAAAATACACAAACGTTAATTCTTATTTACTTGATAGTAATCCTATTGTGTTTGGTTAAGTCCGAACCATTTATCAAGTAAACATACTTCGTTGTTGTATTGTCTCGATCTTGAATCCATAGTCAATCATGCAATTTATTTTGTTGTCGTATTGTCTCGATCTCATATCCATAGATGATCACACAAAGTGTGAACCTATTAGTTGTATTGTCTCGACTCAGTCCATAGACAATCACTTTCGGAGAAAGGACTTATAGGTGGAATTTTTTTAGATTGAGGTATATTTGGGTACCCTTGTCTTTTCAGATTACATATTGACATATGTCTCTTAAGAGACCTCATGGATAGTATGTAAGGCCTCAAGCCCATCCCATGTCAAAGTATACCCTTGAATGCATGTAACTTAACTCCGCTTGATATTATTCATTTATTTTATCACAAAAACACTTTGTAACAAATTTTTGAGGAAAAAGGAATTTAGTAAAAAAAAATAATCAAAGTACGTTTCTCCAAAGACATATTCATTTTAGGTAAACTTTTAAAAGCTATTCTTGGGTAGCTTTTAAAAGCAGAAGCTTTCGCATCACTTAGTTGACCTTGTTATTATATTAAAATGAAATTTTTTATCCCTTTGTCGTAGATAAACCAAGGTTAATACAAAGATAAATACAGAGAACAATAAATGAAGCTCTTTATTGATGGATATACATATTTCATACAAAGATAATGTCTTTATTTATAGGCTAAACAGAGAGAGTGAGGGATTCATTACATTATGTTTCCAATGGATACATGCATACTAAACGTATGATTATATAATAGTGAATGGTATACATACATGCATCCATTATACTAAATTGGTCCGCACATGCATGGGTATTAAACCCTATAACACTCCCCCTTGTGCGGTCCAAATACTGTTATGTATAATGCTTCTTAGTCAATTAAGAAAAAAACCAGTGGGATAAAACCTTGAAATTGTTCTTTAAATGTAGTGTTTCGCATGTAGAGATTATATTGTAATATTTCCTCATCACATGTAATGTTCTCCTCAAAGAACACTGCGTTTGGGTTAATTGCCTCATTAAAACCTTGTCAGGATATTCAGCATGACCAAACCCGAACTTCGGAAAAAAGTGTACAATATTGAAGAGACTTGTTGGAGAATTGTACTTACATATGTTGCTTCGTTAAAACCTTGACAAGGAAAAATCCAGTGGGAAAAAACCTTGACGAAGGGAAAAGAGTACAATGCGATAAATCCAAGTAAAGTTGTTTCGTTGAAGTTCACTTCTCTTGTTACTTTACAACTCAGAAAAACTCCATGGGAAAAAAAACCTTGGAAAATTACACTCCAAGTATTTGTTGTTGTCTCATTAAAAACCTTACCGAGTAACAAAACCCTATGGGAAAAAGTAATCTCGGTGGGGAAAAAAATACCTGATGCCAGAAGATTTATTTAGTCTTGTGCATTCATGGGTTCGTACATTTTCTTTAGTCATGTGCAATCAACAAAATTCAGACAATTTCCTTAGTCTTATGCTTTTCACATATGTACTTAGTTAATAAGTCTGCCACATTTTCATCAGACTTTACTTGGTTGAATTAAAGTGTTTGGAAGATACAATTGTTGTTGATTGTAGAACTTATAACGATTATCAGACCATCGTGTATCATTTCTCTGATTCAGATATTTTCAGTAATATCAACGCGTCTTTTAGGTCTTTAAGTTTAACATATACCTAGTGTTGTTTTCGTTGTCTCGCTAAAAACCTTGTCGAGCAATAAAAAACATGTAGGAAAAATAATCTCGGCCGAAGGGAAAAACAACACAACAAACCTACACATTTCAAACTAAAATATGTCGACATCATATCCTTAGATCCTCCCCATGATGTCGTCATATCCCCATGTTTCCACTCGAGGGAGTTTCTAGATAATTCATTTATTCATATTTTTTACGAAATTGAATTAAGGTAATGATCAATAAATCAGTCACTATGTCTCCCCATGATTACTTCCATGGAAGTCTAGGTTATTGTTACTTCATAATCAATAACTGTTCGAGTTGCACTTCCATTAGCATTTATGTTCAAGTCTTTGTAGGGATAAACTAACACATGTCAAATTTTCCTTTTAGGTATATGATTACATTCCATATACCATACCAATGACATTGTGTTGGTGCTAAGCTTATCTAGCTAATAAATTCACTGAGTATGTTCTATTTTGTCGAGCGTACAATATCTAAGTACAATAATGTGTCTATGGCACTAAGATATGAGAATTTCATCTCCCAACACGTCTTCGTCATATTCCTTTATACGAAATGGTCATTTATGTTCATTTGAAAACTCGACTAATCATTGAGAGTGCTAGAAGGATGAATGTCCTTTTTAATCGCCTGAAAATAGACATATGCAAACTGGTGGAATAATATACCACAATCTCGATTTTCTAGTTTAGAACATAGATAATATCGAGATTTCCAAAGATTTTCATCTCAAATTAGGATTTCAAGTAGCTTGTAAGATCTCTTATTCCATCAAGAGTACTTATCATGTACGTACCATCGACATTGTAGCTATAATTCTGAATAAGAAACTTCTTTTCTAAGGGATAAAACCATACTTTTTATCCTTTCCCAGTTAAATTCAATAGTCACTTAGACTGCTATACCACATCTGCCTGGTTGTTTCAATCAATAAGTGAGTGTTCCAGTGTAACTGCAAACACACTCTGTTGTTTAGAGTCATTTGAATTGGGAAGCAAAAGGCCATCATGCACTTTTGCAAATATCTTTGAGTCTAAATCTCCAGAGATATAACCACATCTAATGTGTTTCAAAACTACCAAGCAAACTAATTAACAAAATATTATATGTTTAAAATAATAAGCGATCCAGGGGTTTGTGAAAAACTTCGCGCCACAAGGTGATTCTTTATATTTTAAGACCTCATTCTTCTCAGTACACTTTATGACAAATAACTATGTATTTCTCACAGGCTTTACACTTAGTTGGTTAGCACTACCATACCAAATACCTGTATATTTGTCAAAGAACCAAGTTCTACCTGGATTGCATAGGAAAAATATGCTCTTTGTTTGATATTAATCAAAGTAAAGCATGGTACGATCTCATTGTGCTCTATAGTTCTGGAGCAATTATTCATGAATTATATCATCATTGTGCACACATGATCCTTCCATTGACTCATGTGCATTCTCATTGCCCATTAAAATTTCATTATTCTCTAGAATCTTTTAAAATTTAGGAGCATCCTCTAGTTTGATTCATTGACATATTTAGAGACAGTTGTTTGTACCCAGAAATAATTCCGGGCACTAAACACGATGATTTTGGTGATGATGATCAGATCTAGGGTTTTACACAAAACATGCATAAAGATGATAGACACGAATTTAACGTGGTTCGACATGGTTTGCCTACATCCACGTACGAATCCCCGTAGGGAGAGATATTTTATTGATTGTATGGGTTACGATGATTTCTGATCCCTTTTAGGGTTTGTTGGTATATCTTTTGTGTATCAGGGCCTCTTCCTTTTTAGAGTATAATTCCCCCTATTTATAATATTGAATGCATGGGTTAAACCTTAGTTTCGAGATAAACTTCTTCTGCAAATAACTTGGCTAGGAAGACATATGGAATGTTCCAGAACTTTCTCTGTGGTGACTTGGTCAACAATCAATCCAGAAACTTCTAAAACCTTCCTGGCGGATTCTGGCACTCGATCAGTGGACCATTATGAGATGATTTTCAGATGATATGAATATTAGGTTGTGCCTTACTCACCTAGTTTCTTTGTAGGTGAACATTAATCGAACATATTGGTCCCTTCATCTTCCTTCATGGAGCCACGGCCTCAACCACACTTCCACTCAGTGTAGTTGCGACACATTAGTTTACGGTTCATATCCTTTACGATGGATTTTTAACCTTTCAAGCATGTTTGCAGTTGGTATATGTAATCTCATCACTTTAGCGATACTAGTGGACATTCAAAAAATCGATAACCCTTTTTTATTTTCCATTAATTGGAGTACAGTGAAAACTCCATATATTAATGGCCTTCGGAGTTCACAAAATTATAAATATAGGGAGGTATTCCAAAAAAATGTTTTTTTTTTTGCTAATTCAAAGTATGTAAATGGTAATGGATATGGATGTCTTCCTTAATCATCCAAATGATCAACAAGTCTGTTATGCTTTATCGAAAAACGATGGAATTAGACAAACAGAGGAGGGAGATAATCCTAATGATGATAATATAGTGATACCAAATATTTTATGCCAGGAAACTTTGAAAATGCTCGACAACTTGTAAATGTTTTAGCTTCCACAAGAAGGTTTTCATAGTAATATGAATTCTTACGCATCGGAAAATCACAAAATGCGATTAGAATTAAAAAGTTACATCATTTTCTCAAAAAACAATAAATAAATATTTTGTTTCATCTTAAATTTTGATGTAACAATATCTATAAAATTTCCAATATTAATTTATGGAGGTAAATTCCTTATGACGACGGACTAGAAAAAGCTATTAATATTAAAATATGGAGGTTATTACTATTTATAACTGGTTGGAACTTTGATTTCTTATTAATATATAGATTTTATTAACATATGGAGTTCTCACTATATATGAGTCTATATGAGACATAGTGGGAACACACTACACCATGACATTCCTTGTCGTTCCCTTGGAAAATCTTTTTTTTTTGTCTTCCCTGACGACGGGAAGACTGTCTCATTAGAATGACTATCCGCAAATCAGCGGTTGAGAGATCGCCTGTCAAAAGGTTTCAAACTACGGATAATTGTTGAAAATTCTTTTCCAACATAGTCACTTAATCATTTTGATGAGCCATAATAGTACGATGTGGAGTCGTAATGGCACATATATAGCGCAACCAAAAATGCGTAAGAACACAAAATGTCAGGCTTATATCCAGTTATCAAATAGTACACAAAGAATGGTTGACCAATAGTGGGTCTAAAACGAATAAGTGAAGATGCGTGTAATATTGCATATTCCCCACGCAGTTAAAGGTAGGTTTGTACACATAACCATGCCTTAGGCAGCATCTCTGACCTTTGATGATAACCTTTGTGAGACCATGGGATATAGGATGCTCTACATTGATCCTATTAAACATGCAATAATCATCAAGTCCTTTTGATATATACTCTCTAGCATTTACAAGGGGTAGCGTGCCCTTACATGTATAATATGCGCTAGTAGTTTTCCAAACGCAACTTTTTTTAGGAACTATTACTAGTTCAAAGTGTGAAAACATCCACCAAAGTCATAAGTCACTTTAATGGTCCACATTATGCATGGATATATTTATAGATTACCTTGTTTTCTTTATAATATAGGTTGTTTACCATTTACATCTTCAGATGGTCTCAATCCTTTTTAATATAGACTTTGTAAAATGAGTGATGTGCTTCATTACTTTAAAAGCATGACGGTAACTAGGGGTAGAGCATCTAGTACTATCGAAAACACTTATTACGAGATATGTCGTCACTTCGCATTATGTCAATCTTTTTCTCATTGTATTGTTCACTCAAATAAAGTGGTTCGTGTGAGTCATTTCAAAAAAAACATCATGTCCCAATCAAAGTGTATTTATGGTTATGTCAAAGCCTTTATGAGTCGATTCCCAACATTTCATCATCGGCGTCAATATGGATTCAATAATCCAGATACTAGTGATTTACAGTTCATCAAATTGACTCATAAATTTCTTTAAGAATAAATATTTCCTTCTACAACTATTAAAGATAATAAAATTTCACTAAGAAATTAAATGCTTTCTTCTGCATTCATTAAAGATAATAAAAGATGCAATTACATTATAATCACAATGAGTTTCCATATGATATCCATTTGCATGGGTTTCTTTGGAAATCAACAAGGCTTGAGTATCTCGGGACATATATATCAGCTTTTGTGACTTTTGATCTTTATTCCATCTTGGAAATAAAGTTTGAGAAGTGCTTCGCTAATTGATTCAATCATCATAGTCACACTAAATTATAAGGAATTAGTTAAATAAGTAGTGTATATTCCTTAAGTCTTGAGATATTTAATAAGTGGTGTGGCCTTATTACGTACGTAACAAAAATGAGGTTCAAACTCAAGTACTTTAGAGTGTACGTTACGGTTCAGGGGAGATGATATACTTCTCATCCATATATATATCAAGTGCTTTAGATAATTTTGTCTCGTGGAAATGATGTGCCTTTTATTCCATAAGTGCGGACAATGGATAAAGTTCAACTGAATAAGATAGTTAATTGGCTACAAAGTTCTTCTTTAATAAAGTTGATGTCTAAAGTATGACCTTCCTTCGAAAATTGGTTGCTACCATGGTACTCGCATTGCATTACTTGTACCAATACCAGTAGAAAAATTGATTCCCAACTCTTTCCTTTTCAATCCGAGATAGAATCACATCTTATCTTGATCCCATGTTCGGTTGATACATGTACTTTGGTGTTATTACTACCGGGACAATAATACATCTTTTTCTCATATATATATATATATATATATACATGTATATTTATGTGTCTCTTAAGTTATTGCTTGTATGGGCTGTCGTAGGCTCAACAAATTAATAAATATATTTCCCAATAATTAACTGGTAATATAGCGGTAGTAAGAGATCGTTCCCACAGAGAGCTGTGTAATTGATAGGTTATTTGAAATAGCAAAATAAAGTAAATAACAAAAGGGGGTTTGGTTGTAAGATAAATATAAAGACAATAAGAAGAAAAGAGATGATCAAGGAATCCTTCGCCGTTACCAAACGTTAACAAGATTAGAATACTTATATATTGTTCGTAAGAACCATTCATCACCAACCGTAGAATAACAGCTAGATCAGTGTTATCCCCAAAACTCCTTTAATCACTGGATACGGAAGTTCTCGACTACCAGATTCTATCCAACGAACCACCAGTAGTAGATCACTCAAGGTGTAATCCAATCGAATGCCTTTAGCGTTGTGAATTTAAGTTGATCCCAGTAGTTAAACTCTCGGATAAGGTTTACTTGCTGGTGTTGTCTTCACACACGATTTCTCTATAGAATCCCTCTGTAAGGTCTCGCGATTTCTACTTGTGTAGAGAGTCAATCGACGATTACTTATCTCATAACTTCTATTAGAGATAAAACAATCAATAGATCAATCTAGTATGCATCCCAAATCAATCTAAGAATCACTCATAAACCCTGGATATGGTAAAGACAAACGATGATGATAAAAACTCTCAATAGATTTGTATTATTAATAAAGCTTCATGCTTAGAACATTGAATTCATCCTTAATCAACAAAGGATTTAGCTACTCATATTACAAAGAAGATGAATAATGGTGGTTTCCCCATAAAGGGGTAAATCCTAGGTTTTGATGTAGAAATTGTGATATGAGATTCGATATGATATCCTATTTTACATAACCTAATACCTTTTTATAGGTTTGCATTGCTTGGTCTCCAAGTATTTAGTTCGGTTCAAGAACCCGACCCGAAAAGACGAACTAGCGACCCCAAACGTGCCCTTAGGCTTTCCGAGGTGTGCATAAACGTTTTCCACTTGTTAAGTACGCGAACCCAGTCTGCAAACTTCAAATTCCAGCAGATATTTTCGGAATTAAAGTATGAAACCCTTCCGCGAACTTTATTGTCTTTGGTATTCAATACAAGCTTGTTTTGGCGACAACTTCTTCATCCGAACTCAGAATTACCTCATTCTTTTTGCATTTCTTTTTTATCTTTCAATTCTCTTCAAGATGATGATGAGAAATTCTTAATTTGAATGAGTTAAGATGTCTTTGTCCCTTCTCTTGATTTTGAGCGTTTTGCTCCTTTTCGTCGCACTTCTTCCACTTCTCTTGGACTTGGGCACTTGGATACTTCTCTTCTTATCTCTTTTCAGCACTTTGTAGCCCCTTTTTTGTATGATTCACCTATTGGAGGCAAATAAGAGAAAACAAGAGTAATAACACGAATACATGCAAGAATAATAGCTAAAAAAAGTATGGAATGAATACTAAAATCATATGAATTATGCACTTATCATTGCTATTTTTTTTTTTATAATTAACTGAATTTGAGAAATTTATTCATCTCAAAAGATCAAGAGAATCTCACTATGTATGTCAACCACTTACTTTAGGTTAAATAGGTTACAATGAGTATATTATTTTCATACTTCAACATATACTAGTTCGATGGTATCATGGACTGAGTGGAAAAATGGAAGAAATTATGACCACAAATGTTGAGATGCATTGTGCTTTTAATTGCAACATAACTTTGATTAAGCTACTTATTTTAATTCAATAGTTTAGCACGTGGATCACATCCCACTGAACATTCATATTTGGAGAGAAAATATCAAGAATATTTCAAAACTTTCTTTCAAGCATTACATGGCGCTTTAGGTGTTTTCAGTAAAGATTTTTGTGCTCAGTGTAAATTAAGGACAATATGTTGCCTTAGAAACATATATAGGGGCATATGACTTCATCTTTTACACGGTACATCATCGTTAATAGAAGGTTTTCATTTTTCATAACGGAATGGTTTCCACATCATTCTATTGTTCTTGATTTTAAGTCTAAGTATCTCTCAAGCAAATGTTGTATAGTATTTTTATCGTGATCAAATAAAAAGCATGGAGATATATCCTTGCTTGATTAATTGTTTCAACTTAATTAATGAAAACAAAATTAAAAGGACAATTTCATTAATGAATTTAGTGACTTATCCCCATTACATGGTGAGTATTAATATGTGTATCGAATTAACTACTGATGTACGTAGTTGTAAATTTGTAATCACAACATAAACAATAGACCATATGAGATACGTATGTATTAATCCATATGCAATATCAACTAATTTACAAAGAAAAAGTATATATAAATCCTTCCTTGTATCGTTGCATATCTATGTTTGTAGACCGACTCCATGTCAAATACATACATTAGCTCCTTAGCATCACACTTGATTGAACTTCAAGGTATTATAATCCACCGAACAATTCGTGCTGATAACGTGTTGTAGATAAACTAAAGCTAATAAAAAGATAAATAGAGAGAAGAATAAAAGAAGCTCTTTATTGATGGATATATCTTTCGTACAAAGATAATATTTTTATTTATAGGCTAAACAGAGAGAACGGGGGATTCAATACATTATGTTTCCAATGCATACCTTCATAATAAACATATGGCTATATAGTAGTGAATGACATGCATACATGCATCCATTATACTAACATTGGTCCGCACATGCATGGGTACTAAACTCTACAACACCTTTAATATTTTTTTTTTTTTAATTATTTTCACTATTAAATTTACATTTTGTATCAAATCAAATAGTAATAACAGCAATAGTACTCAAAGATACAAAAAAAATGAAATGTTTACAATAAGAATAATAAATATCATTATTTATATTTATTTGAACACTTTTAAAATTAGAATATTTTTTTGTATTAGATGTATTTAAAATTATTGTTTAAACATGTCTATTTTCATCATTAGCCACATTATCAATACTACCATGATAATTTAACACACATGATTTATAATTTACTCACTCCGCAACATTTTACAAATTACAGTTTACCAAATGTCCAACTACTTTATTTCTATGATACAAGAAAACTTGAAAACCGATTTTCTTAAAGCTCACAGCAACATCAAACTCTCCTCCAAATTTTGTAATCCTCCAAGTGCACCATATACATGTCCTAGTGACCCCCATAAATATGAGTAGTGGTCCTCAGTATAAATGAATTTTGAACTCTAATGCGGTGCAAAAATTTTCTGTCTAATAGTATTTCTTCAATAATGTTTATCGCGCAATTAGCCATGTGTTTATAGTATTACTTTATTGGTTATATTTGGATGTAAATTGTAATCCATCCGTCCACTATATAAAGGCGGAAAATTGGATTTCTTTTAGGATGAGAATTCCTTTAGACTTTATGCATATCATTCTCTTTAATATTTTACCCTTTTCTGATTTTCAATACTAGGAACATTAACTTAATTATGTGATACTTATATATATATATATAATAATAAATAAGGATAACATATGGGCAAATCCATCTTGAAAATCAAGTTTCGTCTATCAAATGGGACACCTAAATTTCTACCTTTATATTAGGGTTGTCAATGGGTTCACGTCCATTCGTGTGCCACTGGACCCGGATCATATTATAAAATTCGGATTTGATTCCTAAATTAGTGGACTCGAAATCGGACCGGATAATAATTCTGGATACCCATTGGTTATGGGCTCCTGTTGGATATTAAGAAAAATATCAAAAATTTAATATCTTTTGTTTTTGATTTGAACTTAAGTTTAAGTCGGGGACGAAGGGAGTATATCTGTATAACAACTACAATATCTCAAGACCTTTTCGTAATTCTAAAAAGGACACTCGTGGAAAAGATAGGTAAGTTTTCCACATATGGGTATGTAAAAAAAACAGGTGTATTTCATAAAAATAAAGTCAAATGCTCTCTCCATCCCTTTTTACTTGATAATTTAAGGGTTTTCTTAGTCCCAAAATAGATAAAGGTTTTCATGTTTTTCTCACTCTTTTCCTGATTTGTCACTGCATTAAGATCAACCACTAGAAAAAATGAAAAAAAATTAGGAAATTTAAATATTTTAACAATTACTATTTAGGAATATATATATGGAAAAAAAATAATCTCTTTCAATTTTCTTAATCTATGTGAAAACACTTAAATCTTCAACTATTTTTTTAAGGCTAAATTACTATTTTTTTAAGGATAAATTAGGAAAAACATAAAGAAAAAAATGACTCAAATGATTAGTTTTCTTAATTTTTATTCAAAACCAAATAAACCTATGTTTTTGAAACGAATAGAATAGAATATATGATACACATATGACACTTCTTTCGAAATATCCATGTCTCCCGATATATGGTACAGATGCGACACTTATTTCAAAATATTCATGTTGGATAGGCATGTTGCAAATTTTGGACTATAATGTTAAATTTTCGGTTAGAAAATAATTTTGGGTCACATACTCACAGTAAATAATAAGGCGGATCACTTTTTTCCGTTGTTACAAATCGTAGATCACTGCTTCAAAAAAGAAAAAGATCGTAGGTCACGAGACATTTTCCCCGTTGTTGACGCTGGTTTTTAGCTTAGAGTTAAAATCGTAAAACCTTAGTTAAACAGTGACATCACATTTGAGTAATAATGTCGCCACTAGCACATTTATTAAAACATTCAACATGTCTGCCGGGGTACCTTTTTTATGTATATGCCATGCTCCACAGCAGGGCACTCGGTCCTGAATGGCATCATTTCTACACATGACAGCCACGCATGCTAGCCAAGCGTGCCAATGGCATGCTATGCCAGCCACATCTTCGCGCCACAGGCATGTCGACCATGCCAGCCGCACCACTGTGCCAATGACCTGCCATGCCAGCCACATCTCCGCGCCAAAGGCATGTCGACCATGCCAGGCGCACCACCGTGCCAATGGCCTGCCATGCCAGCCACCTCTTCGCGCCAAAGGCATGCCAACCATGCCAGCCGCACCACCGTGCCAATGACATGCCATGCCAGCCACATCTCTGCGCCAAAGGCATGCCGACCATGCCAGCCACACCACCGTGCCAATGGCATGCCATGCCAGCCGCACCACCGTGCCAAAGGAACGCCAACCATGCCAGCCGCACCACCGTGTCAATGGCATGCCATGCCAGCCACATATCCGCGCCAAAGGCATGCCAATCATGCCAGCCGCACCATCGTGCCAATGGCATGCCATGCCAACCACACCTCCGCACCAAAGCCATGCCTTCATGCCGCTGGCTGCCAAACGAAGGGTTGCAACAATCAGCGACCACCCTTCATTCTGAGATACTAATCTCAGCCGTCCGAGTTCTCCACCAAACGCGTGGCAACTTTTGGCCCAATTCCAATCCCTAATTTTTGGCCGCGCTTAAACTATGCCAAAACCCTAATTTTGGCCGCGCCTAAGACTATGTTAAAATCCTATCTTGGCCGCGCCTAAACCATGCCAAAGCCATGTCGGCCATGCCTCCATGCCGCTGGCTGCCAAACGAAGGGTTGCAACAATCAACGACCACCCTTCCTTCTTAGATACAAATCTCAGCCGTCCAAGTTTGCCACCAAATGCGTGGCAACTTTTGGCCCAATGCCAAGCCTTTGGTCGCGCCTAAACTATGCCAAAACCCTAATTTTGGCCGCGCCTAAGACTACGCCAAAATCCTAGCTTGGTCGCGCCTAAACCATGCCAAAGCCATGCCGACCATGCCTCCATGCCGCTGGCTACCAAACGAAGGGTTGCAACAATCAACGACCACCCTTCCTTCTGAGATACAAATCTCAGCCGTCCAAGTTTGCCACCAAACGCATGGAAACTTTTGGCCCAATGCCAAGGCCTAATTTTGGACACGCCTAAACTATGCCAAAACCCTAGTTTTGCCGTGCCTAAGACTATGCTAAAATCCTAGCTTGGTCGCGCCTAAACCATGATAAAGCCATATCGGCCATGCCTCCATGTCGCTGGCTGCCAAACGAAAGGTTGCAACAATCAACGACCACCCTTCATTTTGAGATACAAATCTCAGCCATCCAAGTTTGCCACCAAACGCGTGGCAACTTTTGACCCAATGCCAAGCCCTAATTTTGGCCGCGCCTAAAGTATGCCAAAACCCTAATTTTGGTCGCGCCTAAGACTATGCCAAAATCCTAGCTTGGTCGCGCCTAAACCATGCCAAAGTCATACCGGCCATGCCTTCATGCTGCTGGCTTCCAAACGAAGGGTTGCAACAATCAACGGCCACCCTTCCTTCTGAGATACAAATATCAGCCGTCCAAGTTCGCCACCAAATGCGTGACAACTTTTGGCCCAATGCCAAGCCCTAATTTTGGCCGCGCCTAAAACTATGCCAAAATCCTAGCTTGGCCGCGCCTAAACCATGCCAAAGCCATGCCGGCCATGCCTCCATCTCGCTGGCTGCCAAACGGAAGATGGCAACAATCAACGACTGTCCTTCCTCCTGAGATGCCGATCCCAGCCGTACAAACTTGCCACCAAACGACTTGTGGCAATCTCTTGGATACGGTGCCAACTCTTGGTCACGGCGACAAAGCCTTAATTTGGCCACGCCAAAGTCATGTTGGTCATGCCTCCATGCTACTGGCTTCCAAATGGAAGGTTGCAACAATCAACGGCTATCCTTCCCCCTGAGTTGCAGATCTTATCCGTATAAACTTCCCACCAAACGACTTGTGGAAACCTTTGGCTACGCTACCAAATCTTTGGCCACGACACATACATAGCTATGTCAATTCTTTGGTCATGGCACCAAACCCTAATTATCCACGCCAAGAGAATACGCAAGCCATGCCAGCACCGTGGCCACGCCACCGGCTACCAACGGAAGGTAACCACAATCAACGGCTAAACTTCCCCTCAAGATGCGAAATCTCGGCCGTCGAAAGTCACCACATGTCATGTACCTAATTTATTTTCTCTTATGTTGTGTAACCGCTGAAATGGGTGCCTTAAGTACTATTCTGGCTGCCCTTATAAATGTTCAGTAGTGGTCCATTTAGTGAGTCACTGGTCTAGCAGATGCAGCCACGTGTTTGAGTTAGGGTAGTTGATGTTAGGGCTCATGATTGGCTAGTATTTAATCTGTAATAGAGAGAGAAACCGCAAGCTTAATGAATAATCTTACTTCCATTACTGTGTTCACCTGAACCAGGTTCTTCAATCTTCTTCCTTCTAATTCGTCTATTCCCCCCTAATTCGTCCAGGTTCTTCCATGTCTATCTCTGATATCCTATTAATTGCCGGATCTTGATAACAATTGTACTTGAGAATAGTACATTTGGTATCAGAGTCGTTCTTTCTTCAAACAATGGGTACCAACAACTTTACAATCAAAGAGATATCTAATTTTCATAGACAAAATCTACAGAAATTTACTGATCTAGAAGCTAAAATAACGAAGCTGAGTCAATAATTAGATGAACAATCAATAGATTCGAAAGCTTTTCTGGAAAAGACGAGTAATAGTTTTGATCTTCTAACCAGTCAATTGGCTGAGCTACTTCAGAATTCTAGACGCAACAATGGAGATCCAGGAATTTTGGGTACACCTGGATTTACACCTCCAGGAGGTAACATTCAATTTGGTCATGGTTTTGCAGGAGATACATCTCATACTATACAACAACGCACCCCAAAACTCGATTTCCCTAAGTTTGATGGAGAGAATCCGCGTGGATGGGTACAAAAGAGCAGAGGTATTTTCAGATCCATAATACTGAGGAACATCATAAGATCAGTGTAGCTTCTATTTATTTTGAAGGTAAGGCCAGTGGCGGAACCAGGTTTTCATAATGGGGGGCTAAAAAAAAAATTCTTGTTGCACCTAAATCTGCGTCTAATTGTTTTATTTGAATGGTTAAAACAGGTTACATAGCAGAGTATAGCTGAGACGAGGAACTTTACCTGGCGTTATACGTGAATACGCAATCAATTTGAACAAAGAAAACTGGCACAATTTAGGGACCAAAAATAGATGACAAGTTCCAGATTCTATTTAGAGGTAAGAAAACCGAAAATTTTAAGTGCAAGCGAGAGTAAATAATTGATATTACCACTTCCTAATGGAGATTCAATGCTAATGGAAATTATACTTTAGCAAACGAGAAACACAGATTCTGAAAAATTGATATGTGGTTTGAAAACTTGAAAACATAAATAGTAAAACAAATAAAAGAAAACAACAAGCGCCCCTTGATTGATGGAGGTGATAATTAGATTATAGTATCACCTGGACAGGTGCACAACCATCATCTGGTGGTAGAGGGGCTTGCGCAGTCATTGCTAGTGGAGGCACGGGGTATCCTCCATGTGGATCATATGGTCGAGGAGGTGGAACAATCGTTCAATTTCCAGGCGTAGATAAACTGCATAAGTAGTGACTCATATATGACACCATTAGCCTTTCTCTCGCCTAACCATGCATCGTTAGCTAGTATGATGCTCATTTCTACAGGTGTACTCAATCCCAGTGGTGTACCCATCATCACTGTGGCGCACACTTGGTTGGTTATCAACGGAATTCCTTGTTATCAAGCTTCTAGTTCGCACTGGGTAGTCGTTCTTCTGAAATTAAGAAACTCATACTTTTTAGGCCTTCGACAACTAGTAGGATATTGTAAACTCTAAGAACTTGTTTGTTTGCAGCTGACTCGGCGTCTGAATCTGAGTCAACCCCTGACTCGGACCGAGTCAGCAGTCAGACCGTTTGTTTTCCATTTTGAGTCAGATCTGACTCGACCTCTGACTCAGACATAACCCCTGACTCGGACTCATTTGAGTCAGGTAACAAAATACCCCTGACTCATGGGACCAAATCACTGACTCACTTATTTCCGAGTCAGATGAGTCAGATCTGACTCAAAACAAACATATCGACTCAGATCCAGATGAGTCAGGTGATTTCACTCAGATCCAGATGAATCAGATCCAGACGACTCAGATGAGTCAGGAGTAAACAAACATGGTGTAAGAATCTACATCACCGTGATCTCAGCTGTCAAGCTAAACGGAAACCCTACTCTAGAAAACAGTTAACAACATAAAAAAGTTCTTTGAAATTCTGCAAAACCTAATTGAGTAACATTAAACAAATTAACTATCTAGCTACTGCCCTTGTGGATGATAATAGGAAGCATAGAAGAAAAACTCTTACCTAACATCGTTGATGTTGTGATCAATGATTGCATTCTATTTCAACTCCCTCCATTTTTTTCTCTATTTTTCTTCTTAGTTTTCACTCCTTACTCTGACGGATGTGAAATGATGGACTAAACTTCTTAGCTTGGTGGACTAAACTCAATCGACTTGGTGGACTAAACTAATTTTTCTGTTTGGGATAAGGGTGAAATACTAACCTGGTGGAGTTTTACCGGAAAAGGTGGGGGCTATATCCAGGTTTAGTCAACATGTGCTTCCGCCCCTGGGTAAGGCTGATAAATGGTTTCTTAACTTTCAAATTGGCAAACCTTTTTTTATTATGGAAGGAGCTATCTGAAAGTGTTTGTGCTAGATTTGAAAATCCTGTAGATGATAACTTTGTTGGGAGTTTTAATAAATTGTGTCAAGTCACTACTGTACAGGAGTGCTTTGAGCAATTTGAAGCTCTGAAATCTCTTATGATGAACAGTAACCCTCACTTGACTAAACAATACTTTGTGATGAGTTTTATCAGTGGGCTGAAAGCTGAAATTAAAAACTCTGTACTCATGTTTCGTCCTACTACCCTCTTACAATCCTTCTCACTAGCTAGGATGCAAGAACAGAAATGTGTGCAACAAGCTAAACCCGCAAAGTCATTCCAAAGGCCTTTTAACAACTCATTTACCCTTAACAGGTCTTATCAGACTACTACTCCTCAATTCCCACCTAAACCAATCCTAATTTCTACTACAACTTCTTCTCATTTCACACCAAGATCTGGTAACACTATCCCAAAATCCAGTCTCCCAATACCACCTATAAAAATATTGACTCAGGAACAGATGAGGGAAAGAAGAGAGAAGGGTTTGTGCTATAATTGTGATGTTGTTTACACTCCAGGCCATATCTGTACGAGGCAACAATTGTTCATGGTGCAAGTAGAACAACCTGAATCTTCTGAAGAGGAAGAGGAACAAATTTATGAAGAAGCAGTGGAATCTCCAGTGGAGTCTGATATGGAAATATCCCTTCATGCTCTCACATGCAATGCAAATGGAGATACAATTAGAATACCAGGTACAATTAAGAAGCAGAAAATATCAATTCTCATTGACACTGGAAGTACCCATAGTTTCATTGATTGTGCTTTGGTCAAGTCCTTAAGGTGTCAGATAGAACAAACAACTCCCATGTTGGTTATTGTAGCTAATGGAGACAGAACTGTCAGTACTGGTATTTTCTCTCAACTTCAATGGCCAATGCAAGGCCACAAGTTTTCTGAAGACTTGAGGATGCTTCCTTTAGGGGGATGTGATATGGTGCTTGGTGCTGACTGGCTAAGGAAGCAAGGTGATGCAATGTTTAACCTCTCTAAACTATGCATTTCTTTCAATTACCAAGGTAAGAAAATTACTCTGCAAGGCACTACTGAGAAGGTAACACTCAAGATGATGAGCTGTAATTCTCTTAAGAATTTCTTATCAAAAACTTCTCATGGGATTATGGGACAATTATCTTCCATATCACTGTCTGAAATGCCAACCTCAGTCCCTGAACCCTTTACAAAACTCATTCAAGAGTTTCAAGATATATTTGATGAGCCAAAACAGTTACCTCCCACTAGAAGCATAGACCACTCAATTTCACTCAAGCCAAACTGAGAACCAGTCAACCTCGGGCTATATAATGCCCATACATACAGAAGGGATTGTTGAACAATTGGTCAAGGAGATGTTACACTTTGGAATTATACAAAATAGCCACAGCCCATTTGCCTTTCCAATATTGTTGGTCAAGAAAAAAGACAATTCATGGAGGTTCTGTGTAGATTATAGAAGACTCAATGAGATTACTATTAAGGATAAATTTCCTATACCCATTATTGATGAATTGTTAGATGAACTACATGGGTTCTTCATATTTTCAAAGATTGATCTCAGGGTTGGGTACCATCAGATCAGGATTTATGGACCAGACATTTACAAGACTGCATTCAGAACCCACCAAGGGCATTATGAATTCAAAGTGATGCGCTTTGGGCTCACCAATGCTCTAGCCACATTTCAAACCCTTATGAATGAGGTATTTCAGCCTTACTTGAGGAAATTTGTGCTAGTATTTTTTGATGATATTCTGGTATACTGCTCATCAGTACAAGAGCACCTTGAGCACCTCCAAATTGTGTTTTCATTACTAAGGCAACAAAAATTATATTCCAAGCTATATAAGTACTACTTTGGCCAAAAAGAGCTAGAGTGTCTGGGCCATATTGTCACAGCAAATGGAGTAGCTGCAGATCCAAACAAAATTGCTTGTATGAAGAATTGTCCACTTCCAAAAAATATTAAGGAATTGATGGGATTTCTTGGTCTTACCGGATATTACAGGAAATTTTTCCAAGGCTATAGAGCTATTTGCAAGCCACTCACCAACCTTTTTAAGAAGAACTCCTTCCTCTGGACATATGAAGCTACTCAAGCATTTGAACAATTGAAGCTTGCCATGACTAAGACTCGTGTTCTGGCACTACCATACTTCACCAAGCAGTTTACTGTAGAAGCTGATGCAAGAAACAATTATATTGGAGCAGTATTAACCCAAGAAGGTAGACCCATAGCTTATTACAGCAAACCATTGGGGACTAGAGCCATGGCTCTCTCTACTTATGAGAAGGATCTATTGGATGTTGTGATGGCAGTGACTAGGTGGAGGCACTATCTACAAGGAGGAAAATTCATCATTCACACAGACCACCAGAGCATTAAGTATTTTTTGGAGCAGAAGATCGCTACAGTACTGCAGCAAAGATGGCTAATGAAGTTGCTTGGCTTTGTTTATGAAATCAAATATAAGAAGTGCACATAGAACATTTTGGCATATGTTCTGTTAAGGAGACCACACCCAGAAGCTAGTTGTAGTGCACTTACACTAACAAAACCCCAGTGGACTCAACAATTGGTAAATAGTTACTCCCAAGACACAAGGGCTCAACAACTGATTTCTCAATTGCTTTTAGCACCTGTACCTGTGGAGCATTATACTTAAACTGATGAGGTGTTGAGATACAAAAATAGATTATATGTGAGAAGTAGCAATAACAGCAGAGCTACCATCTTAGAGTCAATTCATGCATCAGCTATAGGTGGTCATTCATGAATTCAGGCCACCTACATGAAGATTAAAAGCTACTTTTATTGGCCAGGTATGAAGAAAGATATATTAACTTATGTGTCTTCTTGTGATGTCTTCCAAAGAAACAAGGGAGATCATCAATTCCTTGGAGGGCTGCTTCAGCTATTACCAGTTCCAAACCAAGCTTGGCAACACATCACAATGGATTTCATTGAGGGACTTTCAATGAGTGATATAAAGACTGTCATACTTGTGGTGGTAGATAGGCTGACTAAATACAACCATTTTATTGGGTTACAACACCCTTATACACCATCCAGTGTAGCAAAAGTCTTCTTGAACCAAGTGTTTAAATTGCATGGGTTACCAGCATCTAGTGTGTCTGACAGAGACAAGGTGTTCACAAGTAATTTTTGGAAGGACCTATTCAAAGCACTAGGTACTCACCCGAACCTAAGTACAGCTTACCATCCTCATACTGATGGACAGACAGAGAGGGTGAATGCTTGTCTTGAAAATTATTTGAGGTGTGTTACAATTCATATGCCAAACAAGTGGTTTTCCTTAGCAGAATGGTGGTATAACACCAGTTACCATACAAGTATGAATATGACACCTTTCAAGGACCTTTATGGTTATAATCCACCACACTTGGCATTTACCTCTACACCAGTCACCTGGTAGACACATTTTTGTGTCTGAATTGTCCTCAATGTCTCTATTGATAGTACTCGTTTTCGTCCTTATTATGGTGTTTTATGTGTTTGTAGGTATTTTTTTGGAAATAAATAATTTTGGAAAAATCGGCTCGAAAAATTATGTGGAGCATCCCGGAGGACATTTGTTATTCGGACTCTCTGTTTTGGATAAGGAGCACCTCAATTTATAAGGGGCACCTGAGTTGGACACCTGCTAGTTACACTCCACAGACGGTTAGGGGGCAGTCATCTTCAAGAATTCAAATTCTGAATTTTGGCGGGAAATACTTAAACAGTTCTGGAAGAATTTCAATTGAGAAAATTAAGGGGTTATGGGTCGATTCAATGGCTGAAATTTGGTAGAGAGATGTGATATAGGTTAAGAAACACAGTATGAGTGACAGGATCGATTAACTTTGGACGGAATTCTAGGTGTGATTCACAAGCCCAAAACAGAGTACGTGGATTATAACACGAGCAAAAATATGTTTCTGCTATGCATGGAGAAATTCTGCTAGCGTTAGACGAATTCTGAGGCGTGTATAAGCTGAATTGGAGCGTGCTACAATGAAGTTTACGTGTGAAATTCCAAAAATGGTAAGAAAATATTCTCTTCACTGCCGGAGTAATGAAGGATTATTTGGAGTTATAGCGATGGATTTCAGCATGTTTTTGAGTATAAATATGCTCTTTGGGTCTACTAGAAAGGTTGGAAAGTGATAGGGGATAGAATAGAGAAACACATAATTCAAGGGAATCGATAGAAAAACTTCCAGAGAAGAAAGTTTATGCTGCTGCTGGAAGGGAAGAACGCGAAGAACACACTGACCAGGACAGTCGTTTATCAACAGTGACAACGACTGTCGATGGTGGGTCGTAGCATTCTAAATACTACTGCACTTTAGGATATCGTTCTTTGTAACGGTGTTTGCAACAGTTATAAACGTTGCAAACACCCGATTTTATCATTTTTCTCCATTTCATCCTTGTAAACATCTTTTGAGAAAGTTTACACAATGATGAGCTAAACCCATCCTCTGGGACAACGGAGGAAACTATTCGGCCAATGAAAAAGGGGTAATTT
The DNA here is from genome assembly GCF_003573695.1 of Papaver somniferum. Lineage (NCBI taxonomy): Eukaryota > Viridiplantae > Streptophyta > Magnoliopsida > Ranunculales > Papaveraceae > Papaver > Papaver somniferum. The sequence continues at coordinate 55,683,861 of NC_039363.1, forward strand.
CTATTTTAATTATTTATGCAATTTATTATATTTAATTATTTGCCATGAACAAAGAGTTTTTCCAAGGATTTTTATTAAATAGTTGTCATTTTAATTGATGGTATATGCTTGACTTAGAGTTTTTGATATTCCATGCTTTTAACTTACATTTATTCTTTTATAAAATCCATTTTTGCAAGGAAAAATTTGCATAATAATATTAGAAATATCATTTTAAATTGGTAGAAAAAGTGGAATCCTTAGCCCCAGTTTCTCCAAAAATATTCCAATCATTTTGCTATTATGCTTCACTTATAAAATTTATTTAAATCTAAAAAAAAATTATCTCCTTCACAAGTTCGAAAAGAACCCCAGTTCTTACCACTATTCACAACAACTTTTGAAAATACATCAAATTTTTGGCGCCGCCGACGCGGACCTGTGCTTAGGTAGAATTTTTTTTTAGGTTTATTATTTTTATTTTTTTAAATTATTTGTTCCTTTTTACGTTTCTTTTTATCTTTATTTTGCAGGTTCGAAGTGAAAACTAAGGACTTGGAGAGGAAAAAGCTTAAAGCGAAAAGCGAAAAGAGAAGAAAAGAGAAGAAAACAGGACAATTTTAGGATTTAGTTTTTAATTTTTTTTTAGAGTGTGTGAGGAAAACTGTAATTTTTTTTTCTTTTTGAACTTTAAATTGGACTTGGACTTTATTTTTTTAAAACCCTACGGAAGGGTCAAATTAAAAAAATATATATTAAATTGTGTGCAGAGAAGGACGTTGATTACAATATCACCTCGGCCCCTCGGGTTCGCACACGACATAGGAGTCGTGGCCCGAGTCGACAACAACGGTTCATCCCCGTCTGGTACAGGAGGTAAGTCCAATCGAAACACTCGCGAATCCCCTGCAAGCGAGTTACTGTACTCCTTAAGGTGCTAATTGTTTGAGGACGAACCGGACTGTCTTTATTTTCCTAGTAAAGGGCAAGGCCTGGCCTAAACAAGATAAGGGTTCGGATTTCATCACCGCTCCCTTCTTGCCCGCTTTAGGAGAACAAAACCTAACGCGAACCCAAGCTTTAAAATATGATTAGAAAGAGACCTATAGGGTATCGAGCTTGTTAGGAAAAATTTTCGAAGGATATTGGTTATTCTTTTAGCATACTTCGAAGTTCATGACGGTTTCTGTGAGTTGAATGCGTGACTGCGCCGCCTTGTACTGCGATGAGGCCTTGGGTATCAAAGCTCCACTAAGCTTCCCTCGCCTCGATTCAACTTACTTTGACTCGAATTGATTCCAGAGGGGTTTGCTTAAATTATAACGAATTCCCTTTCGAGATATAGAAGCTAGTCTAGAAACAATCTAAGTGAGCCATCATGCTTGTTGTTTGCTAGAAATCTCTAGGTTTGCTTTGGTAAAGTCGAGTCAGCCTGCTGTGTGATTGCTAGAACCTTCTTGTTAAGATTTTTATTTCTTTTTGATGTTTTTTAGTGTATGCCCGATTTTGTTAATAGGGCTTGGAAAAGAGATACTCTAGGTCGATTGATTAGCGAAAAACCTAGTAGTTCTTCTGATATAAGCAGGGAACTCGAAGATTGTTCTTTTGAGAGCCCTGTTTTTGGAAACTTCAGTTTTGAGAATCTGTCTCTTCGTGAGGAAAGTACCCCTAGTACTTCTGTTGTGCCAGCGATGGTAACTTTGAAAGATTACATGTTCCCAACTAGGACCAACCGAGCTTCGTGCATTAAATTTCCAGCCACTACGGCTAATTTCGAGATAAAACCTAGTATTCTCCAGATGATCCCTATATTCTTAGGAAAAGATGATGAGAACCCTTATTTCCATATTAGGGACTTTGAGGAAATTTGTGGGACAATTAGAATAAGAGACCTTACTGATGAAGTCTTGAAACTTAAGATGTTTCCCTTTTCCTTGAGAGATAAAGCCAAGACCTGGCTGAACAACCTACCATCTGAATCCATTGAAACATGGCAGGAACTTATTGCCGCTTTCTATATGAAATTCTACCCTAAGCATAAAACTGCAGCTGTTAGGCAGACAATTAGTGCTAGTGTGCAACAAGAGGGAGAGTCTCTTTATAGATTTTTAGAGAGATTCAATGATCTCCTATCTCAGTGTCCTCACCATGGATTTGATAAGATGAAACTCGTACAAATTATTTATGATGGTTTAGACTATTCGACAAAAGCCATGGTTGAGTCTATGTGCGCTGGTGAGTTCACTAGTAAAAGTGTTGATGATGATTTTACCTTCTTAGAAGTTATCGCTGAAAAATCCCAACAGTGGGAATCTTGTGTTGAACCCCCTAAAAGACTCTTGGTCAATAGAAGTAGCACCAATGTGGTAGATACGATTTTTGCGTCTGATGCTAAGTTTGCTGCTTTGTCTAGAAGATTAGAAGCTTTGGAAATGGGTCAGTCTAATAATAGGTACCTTTTTGAAACTAATAGAGCCTCTCAAGTATCTAGTTGTGGAATAGAGCCCGATAATTCATTTTGGGAAGGTCAGGTTAGTGAAGAGCAAGCTCATGCTGTCTATAACAATGCTAGGTTTGAGAACCGTCAGAAGATTGACCCATACTCAGAGACCTACAATCCTGGTTGGAGAAACCATCCTAATTTTTCTTGGTCTAAGGGTCAGAATCAAGGCCAATCTAGTAATTTTCATCCTCCCCAGGATTTGGTTTTCAGAACTCTTCAGGTCATACTCAGTTTCAGAACACTTCCGAGAAAAAGATCTCTGCCTTAGAGGAAAATCTCATAATGCTATCAAAGAACCACATGAGCTTTCAACAAGAAACTAGGCAAGAATTGAAGGATAATTCCCAAAGTCTTGCCGAATTAAAACTTCAAGTAGGACAAATAGCTAAGTTTATAAGTGAGAGAGAAGATGGAAAGTTTCCTAGTCATACACAACCTAATCCTAAAGGAGTTCATGAAATAGGAGGAAGATCTTATGATCATGTGAATGCTATTACAACCCTTAGGAGTGGAAAGAAAGTTGACAACACGGTTGCCATGCCTGGTAGTGAACATGTTGTAGTTCACCCTGCTGAGCCAGAGAATGAAGAGACTGATAGAGTCTCTAAAGAGACCAATGAGGGTCCTGTTGAGCCTCACTTCGTTCCCAGAGCCCCATTCCCACGGTTGCTAGTACCAACGAAAAATGAATCCAACTTCAATGACATAATGGAGGTTTTTAAGAAAGTTACCATAAACCTTCCGTTACTAGAGGCAATTAGGAAACTACTGGCTTATTCCAAGTTCCTTAAGATCTTTGTACACGGAAGCGTAAGCTTAATGTCCATAAGAAAGCCTTTTTAGCTGGTCAAGTAAGTTCAATTCTTCTGAACCAAACACTCCCTAAGTACAAGGACTCTGGATGCCCTACCATATCTTGTGCAATTGGTAATCACATGGTAGATAAGGCATTACTTGACTTAGGATCTAGTGTTAACTTACTCCCATATCATGTATACAACCAGCTAGGTCTTGGTAAGCTGAAACCGACCAACATGACACTACAATTAGCTGATAGGTCTGTCAAAGTCCCTCGTGGTGTCATAGAGGATGTTCTGATTGAGGTTGATAAATTTATCTATCCAGTAGATTTTGTTGTTCTAGACACCCAACCAGTTCAGGACCCAAGTGCTCACATCCCGGTGATTTTAGGTCGCCCATTCTTAGCCACATCTAATGTTATCATCAATTGTAGAACCATACTTATGAACATATCTTTTGGTAATATGACTACTGAGCTAAATGTCATCAATGTCATTAAGTCTTCTGAGATAGATGATTTAGAAATGGTGAACATGATTAGCACTCTAGTACCTGATCCGTTAGCCTGCAACATGCTTGATAATCCATTGTTTGATGAACCCCCCAGTGCTTCGGAGGAGGTATACTTGACAAACACCTTAGCTGATGAGCCTATGCTAGAGATTTTCTTTAATAATCCATTATACGAGGATATTGTTCATTTAGATGAATAATCCCCAAAAGAATCTAGTTATTGTGCCGACTTTATGGACCCTAGAGTCCATCCCATATACTTTGGTCCATTCGAGGAGATTTTTCACCCTAAGTTTGGGGGTAAAGACGATTCTGGCGATTGTAGAATATCTCTAATCGAAGTCCCTAACTTGGGACTCGAGTCTTGTACGTCTGAAATATTACTAGAGTTTGTTCAGACTCCGTAACCCGATCCTCCTGATACTGTCCAGGAGGTAACCCAGGTATTAGAGACCCATTTTGCGGATGATTCTAGTTATCAAGACACACATTTAAAGCTCAATCATGCGAACCCAGTTGTCTTGACAGAAACCTTAGATGAGGACGTACTCCTTCTGTTCATTTTTCTAATCCAGTGCAGTTGTCTCATGCTTGTGTTAGCTATGTTTGGTCTTATGGACCCACAATTGTTCCGACTGTTGGTATACGACTTTGGAAGGTGACAATTATTTTAGAGGTACTTGATGTCTAGCTAATGACTATAAATTTAGCATTTACTGGGAGGCTCCCTCACTCATGTGATTCGGTAATATCCTTCCTTATTTCTTTCCCTCCAGTGGTATCAATTTCTCCTTGTTCATGCTTTTAATTTCATCTTTAGAACATTGAGGACAATGTTAAATTTAAGTTTGGGGGTGGGGAAGAAACTTTTTGTTAGCTTAAACTCCAGAGCCTAGAAAATTTATGCTTATTAAGGAGGGCACTAACCAATCTAAGTGGATGGAAGCATTTTGGTTTTAGGAGTTAAGGAACCAAACTGACTAGATGGAAACATCTATAGAGTCTATTCATAAAAGCACAGAGCTCAGGTGTTACAAATAACATGATAGTTTCGCCATATCTTGTCGAGTCCTTTTCACTTTCTATTTTTACTTTTCGTTTTCAAGTGATTCGGTGGGGCACACGATTCAAGTTGTTACCATTGTTAGGGTGAAATAGAGTGACTGAGTACCTTTACAAAAAAAAAAATTATTATTATTATTTTAGACCAGACCAATAGACCAATCGGAATGAATACTAACACTTGGATAGCAATATGTGTGTGTTCTCCCTGTCTCCGTCGCCTAAACAAGCGTGGAATGCAGGATCCATGGGAATTACCATGTAATCTGCTGATAAGAAGCATGCACTTGGATCCACAAGATCTAATCATGTTGTTAGTTCTTAAATAAATGTGTGTTCAATAAAGTCGACCACTGGTACCCTTGTATATGCCAGTTATGTCACTACACCATTTTTTCCGATTCGAAGCGGTTTTTGAGCGTTACGAATCGGGGTTGTAACGGTTCCTGACCGTTACGAAAAGGGGTGCTACAATTTTTTCGCAACGGCCCTTGTAACAGCTTAGAGCCGTTACTACGTGGCACCGTCGTAACATGCTCAAGCCGTTACGAATTTATTTAGTAACAGAACGTTGTAACACGTTAAAGCCGTTACGAATTTTTTTGTAATTGTAAAAACATTACTGTCGGTCAACCTTGACCTGGTCAAAATCAGTCAGCAATGACCAATTTTGACCGGATCAAGGTTGACCGGCAGCTCATTCTCGACCGGGATACGCCGGAATTCCAAATAAATACACATTTCATTCTACCAATCATCCATATCTAACAATAGTTTCAATCAATTCATACTCTACTCAATCATCCATATCTAACAATAGTTTCAATCAATTCATACTCTTATAGGATCTCTCTACCAAGAAAGAAGCAGCTACGTAGTACTTCACCTGCAGACACAAAACACTGTTAACAACGGTTTAAGATGTCAAGAGAAAAGCTTTAAACTACAGAACTGGTAAAAGGTTTAATGCATACATCAGGTCCACGATAGATATAATCACTAGCGTATCTTGTGTACATTTCACTGACATCATTGCTGCCATAAGATCATGGCACCATATCATTCATGTAAATAGGAATCATACACACAATTGGTAAACACTCAGACCACCCAGAAAAGACTCGAACTCGAAACAACACCAAAAATAAATAATTAAACTCCCTACCTCCACTATAACCTAGACTCTGACGACTTCCATAAATCCCATGCGAGTCCTGAGCAGAGAGAGAACTTCTGCTGCTAGCACCATACCCCAGGTGAGATCTCCCAAGCCTAAATCATAACGGGGTATTATAAATAGGTGCTTAAAAGAAACCAATTACAGATACTAGCAGTAAGATGGAACTCACAAACCTGTCATTTTAAGCTTCCCCGTAATGAGAAGCACTGCCACCTTCCCCATAATCTAGCTGAGCCCTTTGGCACGGACCAGCATCAGCATAACGTTGAGGTACATCCCCCTAAGGTAACATACATACAAAAAATAATCATACTACTAAAAAAACAAATAAGTACAACTATTGCAATAACTGTACTCAAGACTAAAACCCCTGAAACTAATCAAACAAGGACCAAGGTTATTAGATGTGCGTACTTGGTCTCCTTGTGTAGGACCAAAGTTTGATAACCATTTCACCACAGAAGATGGTACATTTATATCCATGGATTCTGTTGGATCTGTTTCGTATACACGAGGTAGAGACAACGCAGCACAGTTCACAATCACATCAGGCTGGCAATACATCAATTAAACTTATTATAAGATTTTGAAATCAGTACATGATTGCCCACATCAAAAATTAAAATAATTACGAGTTTACAAACCTTTTCAAATGTAGTGTAGATTGAATCAAGACCTTGTCCAGTTTGTAAAAACCCAGGACTATATGTAAAACTTATGCAGGACTAGGAGCAGTTCCAGATTTGTCTGTGTCCATCGGCTCGCCTGCAGCAAATTCACCCTCCCCTGCGCTCGCATCGACGTCAGCACCATCGATTTGGGGTTCGGCTGTGCTTTGTGATGGAGGTAATGGTGATTCTGCTGGAGTAGGTGGCTTTGGCGCTGCTGGCTTGGGTTTCGTCATCACTGGCCTGCAAAACCCGTTCCAACGAAACAAACAAAATATATTCATCACTCAGGAGAAAGTGGATGAGGCAATCAATCACGAAGCCAAACTTGCTTGCAAGAGTTTCAAACAAAGATCCATCCAATAAAATTGCGGACCTCAGCGAATCACGAGACTCGTCAAGTGCAGTACCAATCGCAGATTACCAAACTACAAGAGTTTCAAACAATTTCACATCTTTAGAACAATAAATCTTTGAAATGGAGAAAAGATAATCATAAAACAGAGAGGAAAATAAAATCTTATCCACCTCTACATTCTGCTTTTTTTCCTTGTATACGTTCAGTACACATATTACGAATAATGGCACGCCGTCCTTCAACAACTGGGTTTTCCATAGGAAGAGTACAGTAGTCAATAACCTGTCACAATTAACATAGAAATTTATCCATAAGAACGGTGTATGGAATGATTCTAGAAATGAAATCCAACTCAACACAGTAATTCCAGAACAATCAAATCAAAATAATAGAAAAGAAAACACAAACCTCCAATTTACGAAGTTCTGGTAACCAAAACGTACTTAAACCATCAAGAGTGGATGGTCTATCACATGCATAAGTTAATACAACAACATCTGCTAACTTTAATTCTTGACCAAGTGTAAATTGATACCTATCAAGGGCCTCTACATTCCTATTAACGTCAGCAGACAACAACACTAGGTTAGCATATTTAGGCAGAGAGTCTTCCTGTTGCTGCTTCTCTCTCAACCATGCTTCTGCTTCCATATACTCCTTATGACCTGCCACATTAAGTCGAGTTCTTTCCTAAGTGAGTTGCATACAAATATACAAACAGAAACTCATTTTCTTTTTCTATAAATGAAGGCAGGCTCATATTTGGCTAATACTAATAAGTTGAAGTGCAATAATTAGGCATCGATAATGGGCAGATATTGAAATAAAAATTACCTCCATAGCATTCAACAAAGCATTGAACAAAGTAGGAAGTGCTCTATTTGTAACAAACGCATCCCCTTCCACCGACAGATTCTCAAATCGCACTTCAATTTTAGGAATATCATTTCCAACCCTGGTATAACAAAACCGAAACCAATCAGTACCTTAAACAAACCTTATTTACAAGTGAAACTCCCTCAAACTGATTAACAAACTGAAACCCTTAAAACTGATTAACAAACTGAAACCCTTAAATCTGATTAACAAACTGAAACCCTAAATTCGAAATAACCCAAACCCTAAAACATATGACGAAAGACTTACACAGATGAAATACAAATGATGAAATCGAACCCCTAAACTCGATTAACAGATGATGAAATTCAAATTCTGAACTTGATTAACATATGTGATTCTACAGGGAAGAAGAAAAAAATATAAGGAAGAGAAAATCTAACAGACAAAAAGAAGAAACATATACCTAAAGCTGAGATTCAAGATCAGTTCTTGAAAGCTCCAACCCGATGAACCCTAAAATGAAATGGAAACAAAAAATGGTACCAGATGAAACCCAAAAATCTGATTTAACAGATGATAAAACCCTAAAATCGAAAAATTGATGATGACTTATGCAGATCGAAACTAAAATCGAAACCTAAACTCGTTAATCTTACACAGTTCTTCAAAGATCAGAAGATTAACGAGTGTGGAGACGAGACGAGAGGAGAGAAGAAGAAAGAACAGGAGCAGAAAAGAGAAAAGAAAAAACTGAAAATGAAATCTCGATTTGGCTAAGTGCTGAGATATCCTCAAAAGCACGCATGTGAATCGCATAAGCATGGGAGGAAATATCCTCTGGTATAACTCATCGTGGGTGGAAACATAATGCCACACATGTGAATGGCAAACGCACATTCTGAAGGTGTTACCACCCAAGTGTGACCAAGCGTGTGACTGGCACGCGTATAAGAAAATTCGTAACGGCTTATCCCTGTTACAAAATTTTAAGAAATTAGTAACGGCTTCCACCTGTTACGAATTTTTCGTAACGACCATTTGTAACGGGAAATTCGTAACGGCTCATAAGCCGTTAAGAATTGTTGTTACTAATACGGGAATTTGGTGTAGTGTGTTGACCTAGAGTTAGGATTATCGACCACTGGTTCCCTTGTATTTGCCAGTCGTGTTGATACTAGTCAGACTGGTATCTCAGTCATTTAGGTTAGGTTCATCTTGGCAGAGGCCTTCAGACGGATATGGGAAACACCGTTCACTTTTCAACCATCTACATTTTTCTTTTTCCATCTTCTTGATCTTTTCATGTGATTAGTTTGACTCCGAGTATGATGTCCATTGTGAAACTATCTTAGTAGAGCTCTGTCACTTTATATGAATTTTAGTATGCTTGAGTGCAAACTCGTGTACAACAATTGGAATTTCGCGTCAGGGTACTTCCTCCTGTAGTCAATAAGTATGCCAACCAAGGAGATTCTTTAGTGCCTTCCAAGGTTCTTCATAATTAGCTAGGGTATGGAGTAAAGGTTTTGTGGGTGCACCTCTGGTAAACCCTCCGGAGACAACACTCCGCCACTAGGGCCACCTAGGGGTTCAAATGATTTTCCTTTCTAGAATAAATTTGCTCGAGGACTAGCAAATAATAAGTTTGGGGGTATTTGGTAGACACATTTTTGTGTCTGAATTGTCCTCAACGTCTCTATTGATAGTACTCGTTTTCGTCCTTATTATGGTGTTTTATGTGTTTGTAGGTATTTTTTTGGAAATAAATAATTTTGGAAAAATCGGCTCGAAAAATTATGCGGAGCATCCCGGAGGACATTTGTTATTCGGACTCTCTGTTTTGGATAAGGGGCACCTCAATTTATAAGGGGCACCTGAGTTGGACACCTGCTAGTTACACTCCACAGACGGTTAGGGGACAGTCATCTTCAAGAATTCAAATTCTGAATTTTGGTGGGAAATAAACAGTTCTGGAAGAATTTCAATTGAGAAAATGAAGGGGTTATGGGTCGATTCAATGGCTGAAATTTGGTAGAGAGATGCGATATAGGTTAAGAAACACAGTGTGAGTGACAGGATCGATTAACTTTGGATGTAATTCTCGGTGTGATTCACAATCCCAAAACAGAGTACGTGGACTGTAACACGAGAAAAAATATGTTTCTGCTGTGCATGGAGAAGTTCTGCTAGCGTTAGACGAATTCTGAGGCGTGTATAAGCTGAATTGTAGCGTGCTACAATGAAGTTTACGTGTGAAATTCCAAAAATGGTAAGAAAATATTCTCTTCACTGCCCGAGTAATGAAGGATTATTTGGAGTTATAGCGATGGATTTCAGCGTGTTTTTGAGTATAAATATGCTCCTTGGGTATACTAGAAAGGTTGGCAAGTTAGAGGGGATAGAATAGAGCAACACATAATTCAAGGGAATCGATAGAAAAACTTCCAGAGAAGAAAGTTTCTGCTGCTGCTGGAAGGGAAGAACGCGAAGAACACGGTGACCAAGACAGTCGTTTATCAAAAGTGACAACGACTGTCGGTTGTGGGTCGTAGTATTCTAAAGACTACTGCACTTTAGGGATATCGTTCTTTGTAACGGTGTTTGCAACAGTTATAAACGTTGCAAACACTCGATTTTATCATTTTTCTCCATTTCATCCTTGTAAACATCTTTTGAGCAATGAATATCAATTTTGAGCAAGTTTACACAATGATGAGCTAAACCCATCCTCTGAGGCAACGGAGGAAACTATTCGGCCAATGAAAAAGGGGTAGTTTCTATTTTAATTATTTATGCAATTTATTATATTTAATTATTTTCCTTGAACAAAGAGTTTTTCCAAGGATTTTTATTAAATAGTTGTCATTTTAATTGGTGGTATATGCTTGACTTAGAGTTTTTGATATTCCATGCTTGTAACTTACATTTATTCTTTTATAAAATCAATTTTTGCAATAATTAAAACTATTTAAAAGGAAAAATTTGCATAATAATATTAGAAATATCATTTTAAATTGATAGAAAAAGTGGAATCCTTAGCCCCAGTTTCTCCAAAAATATTCCAATCATTTTGCTATTTTGCTTCACTTATAAAATTTATTCAAATCTAAAAAAAAATTATCTCCTTCACAAGTTCGAAAAGAACCCCAGTTCTTACCACTATTCACAACAATTTTTGAAAATACATCATCACCTCAGTAGATGCAGTGGAGAGCTACCTTAAAGAAAGAGATGCCATGATTGACATACTCAAGGAAACCTTGCATAAGGCACAGGAAAGAATGAAGATAAGAGCATAGTAGATAGATTTTTTGAGGTGGGTGACTGAGTTTATTTAAATCTTCAACCTTACAGGCAAGCATTGTAGCCTTGCGCAAAAATTTCAAGCTTTCTGCCAAGTACTATGGGCCGTTTACTATCTCACAAAAGATTGGAGATGTGGATTATAAGCTTGACCTACCAGCAAGTGCTAGAATTCATCCAGTCTTCCATGTCTCTCATTTGAAGAAACAGATTGTTCAAGCTCTCATTCCTTCACCAACTTTACCTGTAGTTGATCATGCAGGGCAGGTCATAATGCAACCTGAGAGCATTTTGAGCACCAAGACTATTACTCAGAAAAACAGAGAGGTGTTGCAGTTACTCATTCAATTGACTAACTCATCTCCAGAGGATGCTACTAGGGAGGACAAGTCAAATATTGCAGCTCATTTTCCTAAGTTCATGGTTGTTCACTCTCCATTCCTTGATCATTGAGGATAAGGATCACCTTTAAGAGGGGTGCAATGTCATGTACCTAGTTTACTTTCTCTTATGTTGAGTAACCACTGAACTGGGTGCCAAAAGTACTATTTCGGGTGCCCTTATAAATGTTCCGTAGTGGTCCATTTAGTGAGTCACTAGCCTAGAAGATGCATCCACGTGTTTGAGTTAGGGTGGTTGATGTTAGGGCTCATGATTGGCTAGTATTCAATCTGTAATAGAGAGAGAAACCGCAAGCTTAATGAATAATTTTACTTCCATTACTGTGTTCACCTGAACCAGGTTCTTCAATCTTCTTCCTTCTAATTCGTCTATTCCCCCCTAATTCGTCCAGGTTCTTCCCTGTCTTCTATGATATCCTATTAATTATCGGATCTTGATAACAATTGTACTTGAGAACAGTACACCACCGAACCGGCAAGCCTCTCAATCTTAACTTGCCAAACAATAGCAACATGCTACACATTTTCCACGAAAACACTCGAGACATCAAAACATGTCACAAAACTGGGGGATGCTAATCAGGGTATTGGTCTGGGGGTTTACAGCGTGCGGCGTACACTACACCCGTTAAAAGAAAGTGTCATAAGAGTGAGGCGGTTAGTAAATACATGAAGTAATGGTGAAACGTTTTCTTCATTATGGAAACATCAATTCCAGGCGTTACCCGTTACCGCTTTCTTTCATTTACTCAACCGTTTCCACCTCTTATGAGACCAGGGTACGTTTTTGTTGCGACTTGTATAAATATGTCTCACCTATTTCCACCAAAGGACAAGATTTGGTCAGGAGAATACAACACTCAGAAATCACTTGTTAGCTTTCCCATCTGTTAGCTTTCCACTTGATGATACAAGTCGTCAAACAACTACTCTTCCCGAATCAACTATTCTGGTATCAACACTCTCTCCGCTTCCCTCTCTAGAACAACCCTTCTCCTTCACTTTGTGACCGAAGCAAGTCTGGAACGACCATTTCTTAGTTTAGGTCGGATTTGTACAGATTGATCTCTCGAATCAAAATACTCCCTTGCAGTACATTGTTTAGGGTTTAGACTCGTTTCTCACCCACACACTCGAAATTACCAAAATCATCAGAAATTGTTTTCACCCTCAAACGATTAGCGACCACAGTGGGATATCAGTCTCTCAGTTTCAATATCAACTTCTAGCTTTCAATTTCGCCTTTCAATTCCAAACCCAATACGGTAGAACTTAGATATGGGTCAGAAATGAACCCTGATAACACCAGCGCGGAAACCATCCTTGTTGCTAACACTCCTCCCAGCGGAATTAACACGCCACCTACTAATCCCAGCAGCACTGAAAGTGCTCCTTCAGGTATTACACCGCCAATCACCAGGACCAGAGCTGCTGCCACCCCTAACGCTTCTATGCTTCCTACCAATCCCAATAACACATAAAGTGCTCCTTCAGGTGTTACATCACCAGGTCCAGAGTTGCTGCTGCTTCCCCTAATGTTTCGTCGAGTATGGCACCTCCGACCATCACTAGAATTACAGTTACTCCACCATCAGGACGAGAAATCGAAGGATCCAAAGGAGGCCGTCCCTACATCACCATTGCTGATTTGATGGAAAGACAGGAGGTTCTTGCTAGTGCCCAGACGGACATGGCTTCGACTCAGAAAGAAGTACTTGTATTTCTCAAGACCCTAATGGAGCGGCTACCACAGGAGCCGCGCCACTCAAATTCGATGAGGAACACCTCCAATACCCCTGGCGTCGGAACCTCAGCAGGTCATACCTTTGTAGACGAAGAAACTCACGCCAGAACCCCAATTGAGAGAAATCAACCGTCCAATTTCGTCACGCGAGAAGATTTTGAGCAACTTCTTCAGAATCGAATCAAAAGTGATGATGTAGACATGCATCAGCATCAACCCCCTTATCCGCCTGAAATACAAAGAATTCCTCTTTCAAGAGGATACGCTTCTCCTCAATTCACCTTATACGATGGCACCGGGAACGCACGTGAACATATCTCTCGATTCCTGGAGTCCCTAGACGAACACGAATACAACCACGTCCTCCGTCTGAGGGAGTTTTCGAAGTCGCTACCGGAAGAGCATACACGTGGTACAACAACATCACACCAAACAACATCTCCAACTGGGGTGACATGGTTACAGCTTTCTACAAAAAGTACTTCTTCGTGTCTGAGCAGGTTACCTTCTCGGATCTAGGAAGGATGTTCCAACGAGATACCGAACATCCAAATGATTTTGTCAAGAGATTCAGGGTTCAAGCACTAGACTGTCACGACCCAAACGTGATCGAACAACAATTGGTGAATTCTTGCATCAATGGTATGGATCCCATCTATCGCGCCTTACTAGAGAACCTGTGGTTCCAGACATTCTCCGAACTGCATGAGGTTTCCAAAAGATCGACTACGACAGCACCAGCATTGTTAGAAAGAACCAGGAAAATTAGAGGCGAGGACGTACGCGAAACTCGGGGAAGTAGACGTCTCGTCAACAAGAAATATATACAACATTGGTTCCTCCTCTGTGAGCTTAGTTGCCGAAGGAGGGAAAAGGAAGGTCCCAGTGGCAGATCAACAGCCTAAGCGCGCGACACCAGCACAACGGGCGGCTCCGCCACGGAGGGCCGCCGCTAAGGCTCCCATGCGTCGTCATGAAGCTGGAGAAAACGTCCTGGATTTCCCGTTCCCGATCGAGGAAGTGATCAAAATCTTAGAGGCATGGATCCAGGACGATGTCATCAGAATACTACCCCCCAGACGCCCACCGACCGAGAAAGAAATGGAGCACCCCAAATACTGCCGTTATCACCGGTTTGTTCACCACCCGACCAGCGACTGCAATAGACTAAAGCATATCTTCAGGGAGAAGGTAGAGGTAGGGGAACTTCATCTGGGAAATGGGGGAGTGCATATAGATCCCCTTCCAGTCAGAAATTGCGGAATCTCTGGGGACTCCGTACACGAAACTGTACAATCCATGATGCAACATGTGTGTGAAATTCTCTACCTTTCTAAGACGCAGCGTCAAGACATCTTCATGACCCTCAATCGTGTTGTGTCGGGCAAACGACTTTTTCCGGTTACGAAAGCTACGCCAGAAGCCCCGGATCTTTTAGGGGACAGCGCTGAAAAACACAACTGGGGACTGCTAACCACGGCCTATCTAAGGGGCACTGAGCTCGACAACACTTTGATCGACGCAACCTCTGACTTTAATATCATTACCATCAAGACTCTGAGAGCTGCGGGAATTTTGAAGCAAAAGGCTACCCACTCCCCATCCGTGGTCAAGAATTCAAAAGGAGAAGCATGAACGCATACAACTACATTAACCTCAAAATCAAGATGGGAGATGCTATAAAGCGTGGCAAATTCCAAATTGTCAAAGAACTTTCAAGTTATGACATGATCCTGGGGTGTTCTTGGGTATTCGACAATAAAGCCAAATTGGGAGCATCCCCTCTGCTAGTGTCAACGCCCGAAAGATTTTCCAACAAGCCGTCCAACCTACGCCACATCAACAACTTACCAATAGAACTCGATTACCCGGGGAAAGCCCGTCCGCGCTCGCTCATAGATCCCAAATGCAAGTAAGTCTGGTCAAACAACCTTCTCTGCGACCAGTCACTTCTTCTCTTAACCCGTCGTGGGGACTCGATCCGATTATCAACACGGACACATTTAAGAGATGTGAGTGGGGTGCTGGGCCCTTTAAACGCTTCACCAAAAATTTGGAAGCTGCAGTCCAAGATAATGGTACCAAGAGTCAAACGATTACACAACACTCAAACTCGTTTCAAATTGGAGACGTGGTAGTCAAGGCGACCTCATTTCAAGTCGGGAACATAACAGTAAGAATGGTTGTTCAAACTGGTTCTCCCGAAGAAAAGGAAGATGAGCCATATCTGGTGGCATACGTCCTCTTAGGTGGTTACTGCAAACTCATCAATGCTGATAAGTTGGAAGCCGTGACGATTCACTCACGATGGCTAAAGCGTTGTGCTACTTTCTCCTCCAGCGTTCTTTTTTTTCCTTTTAGTATTTCCTTCAGCAATTTCCCTTTCCACTCAATATTTGTATTTCCTCCAAGATGAATGCACCGTTTGCATTCTCTATTGGGGTTTCGATTCCTATTCAAAAAGCATACCTTTCCTTTCTAACGAGTCTTCATAATCTCAAAGGAAAAACACTAAATAAATACCGAATCATCAGGAAACCATTACCCATCAAATTACGACCAGAAAATCCGAAGCCCTGCAAAAAATACTTTACTCGAAACTTTGAAGGGAAGAATATACAAGGAATCATCAGACGACGGGAAAAGTATGGAATATCAAACAACTTATTTTGATGAAGGCTTTTTCGAAAAAGAGGTTATATTGAAAGAAGCTAAATAAGCGGGATGTTATTTGGCGAAACCCTAACTTCGCCATGAATACAAAGAAGATAAAAATGAGTCTGTGAAACATCAAAGCGGCTACACGCCAAAGAGAAACGGGAAAATGGGAAACTGGTCATCGAAAGCAGACGCCCGGATTGCCAGCGCCTCTGTCAGAGCCCTTTCAAGCACTTTCCCCAACAATCTTTCGGAAAACAAACGTTCCATTCAGAAGCCGCCTCCGTGACAGCAACTCCAACATCCCACCCGGAAACCGCCTCAGCACCAACAGTTTCCGCCTCCTGTCCAACACCCACTTCGACAACCGTCTCAGCATATGCCACCACAGCTTTTCCAACGTCTCTGACAGCAGTTTCGGCGTCCACTCCAAAAGCTGCTTCAGTTTCGTCAACCACAGCGGCATCTTCCTCGAAAGCTTTTTCAGCGGGCTTTCGAGGGTGTCCCGGTTCATCCGAATCAGAAAGGATTATGACACCATCTCGGGAAGGGAAATTAAGTTGGCTCTCCCCTAGAAGTTTCACAGGCTTATTCTTCCGCCGCTTCAACCGAGGGGCGAGTTGTTCAGACCCACCGCTGGGCTGTGAAGAAGTTTCATTGCCCTGAGGTATCTCAACGCGCTGGGATGCTTCATCATCTCCCCGATTTTCCTCCATGTCCAACAGAGTCATGAAAGCCTGAGCATGCATCCGCACTCCACATAAATAGGTGAAAGGCATGCCCTGAATAATTTCGCCAGCTTCACGAAATAGAGAATTAATTCTGCCCAATGCCTCCTCTTGAGAAAAAAAACAGTTTTCGCCGATCCCAAAGCTTCTCTCCGAAGAGTCAGAGGTACGATTGTTACTGGAAGATCCCATTATCTACCACAAAATCAAAAGATGGGATAAGTTCTCACGCTATCTGCACCAGCAATCTACATGAACAAGAAAACAGAGTGAGGAACCAGGAGAAAGCACGAGACGATACCTGTAAAGAGGATAAACGTGGTTTCAAGACGATCTGTACAAACGAAGGATTCAAGATCGCCTCTTATATTCAGCAGAGCGATGAAATCAGAAGAAGGAAAACTTTCTACCAGTCATGAATAAAGGCGCGACATCGGATGGAAAAGATATTTTTCTATGCGAGTCAATTAGGTTTTGATAAAAAAAACGTGGAAGTACGTGTTTGGAACATGCTGGCATGCGTTATCGCTACTGCTCTACTGCCAACCCCGGAACTTGGAAGCGAAACCGGCAGTATAACATGAGGAGGAGAGCTAAAACCTTTCATACGGACGTGATACTTTGGGATATGAATAAGGAAAGGATTTCCTACCCGATCCACGCATGGAAAGAGGCAACCGGGCCAGCAAGAGACTCCAACAGTACGTGCCACGCAGAGCCAACTTCCCGTACCACGCCAAGCCAGCACCGTGCAAAGCCAGCACCCATCCCAAGCCGATCCAATGATAACGGCTCCATCCTAAGACGATCCAATGCCTTCGGCTCCATCCCAAGATGCACAATACCTGCGACTCCCATTCCAAGCCGACCAACGCCAGCGGCTCCGTTTAAAGCCACACCATGCCAACGGCTTGCCAAGCCAAGCCAGCAACGCCAACAACTCTGCGTTCCCTAGACTAGCCAAGCTGACACCAACTGTTTGCATCCCAGCCAGCAACCACCTCTACCACTCCGTGGCCTAGATATCAGCACCACGAGCAGAATCTATGCAAAGCCACCAACACAAGAATCACGAATTCTCCTTACCTCCCGAAAAAGATTAGACGGATCTTCCAGACCATCTCTTCATGACTTGTCGTTTCGATTTTTCCCTTGTCTGTCACCATCTTATGCTTACCTCGCAACAAAGCCCATGTTCCGAGCTAAGCATGGGACTTAATGTTGATGGACATTTTTAGCTTAGGGTTAAAATCGTAAAACCTTAATCAAACAGTGACGTCACACTTGAGTACTAGCACATTTATTGAAACATTCAACATGTTTGCGTAAAATTACCGGGGTACCTTTTTTATGTATATGCCATGCTCCATGGCAGGGCCCTCGGTACTGACTGGCATCATCTCTACACATGCCAGCCACGCATGCTATCCAAACGTGCCAATGACATGCTATGCGAGCTACATCTCCGCGCCAAAGGCATGCCGACCATGCCAGCCGCACCACCGTGCCAATGGCCTGCCATGCCAGCCACATCTCCGCGCCAAAGGAAT
Source organism: Papaver somniferum (assembly GCF_003573695.1). Taxonomy (NCBI): domain Eukaryota; kingdom Viridiplantae; phylum Streptophyta; class Magnoliopsida; order Ranunculales; family Papaveraceae; genus Papaver; species Papaver somniferum. Next base: position 55,702,149 of record NC_039363.1, read on the forward strand.
GCCGACCATGCCATCCGCACAACCGTGCCAATGGCTTTCCATGCCATCCACATCTCCGCCAGCCCAGCCGCATCACCGTGCCAATGGCATGCATTGCAAGCCACATCTCCACGCCAAAGTCATGCCAACCATGCCAGCCGCACCACCGTGCCAATAGCATGCCATACCAGCCACATCTCCGCGTCAAAGGCATGCCGACCATGACAGTCGCACCACCGTCCCAATGGCATGCCATGCTAACCACATCTCCGCACCAAAGGCACGCCAACCATGCCAGCCGCACCACCGTGCCAATGGCATGCCATGCCAGCCACATCTCCGCGCCAAAGGAATGCCGACCATGCCAGCCGCACATCGTGCCAATGGCATGCCATGCCAACCACACCTCCGCACCAAAGCCATGTTGGCCATGCCTCCATGCCGCTGGCTGCCAAACGAAGGGTTGCAACAACGACCACCCTTCTTTCTGAGATACTAATCTCAGTCGTCCAAGTTCGCCACCGAACGCGTGACAACTTTTGGCCCAATGCCAAGCCCTAATTTTGTTTGACCGCACCTAAGACTATGCCAAAATCCTATCTTGGCCGTGCCTAAACCATGCCGGCCATGCCTCTATGCCGCTGGCTGCCAAACGAAGGGTTGCAACAATCAACGTCCACCCTTCCTTTTGCGATACAAATCTCAGCCGTCCAAGTTTTTCACCAAACGCGTGGAAACTTTTGGCCCAATACCAAGCCCTAATTTTGGTCGCGCCTAAACTATGCCAAAACCCTAATTTTGGCCGCGCCTAAGACTACGCCAAAATCCTAGCTTGGCCGCGCCTAAACCATGCCAAAGCCAAGCCGGCCATGCCGCCATGCCGATGGCTTCCAAACGAAGGGTTGCAACAATCAACAGCCACCCTTCCTTCTGAGATACAAATCTCATCCGTCCAAGTTTTCCACCAAACGTGTGGCAACTTTTGTCCGAATGCCAAGCCCTAATTTTGGCCGCGCCTAAACTATGCTGAAACCCTAATTTTGGACGCGCCTAAGACTATGCCAAAATCCTAGCTTGGACGTGCCTAAACCATGCCAAAGCCATCCCGGCCATGCCTCCATGCCGCAGGCTGCCAAACGAAGGGTTGCAACAATCAACGGCCACCCTTCCTTCTGAGATACAAATCTCAACCGTCCAAGTTCGCCACCAAACGCGTGGCAACTTCTGGCCCAATGTCAAGCCACTAGTTTGGCCGTGCCTCAAACTATGCCAAAATCCTAGCTTGGGCGCGCCTAAACCATGCCAAAGCCATGCTGGCCATGCCTCCAAGATGCTGGATGCCAAACGGAAGGTGGAAAAAATCAACGGCTATCCTTCCTCCTGAGATGCAGATCTCAGCCTACAAACTTGCCACCAAACGACTTGTGGCAATCTCTTGGCTACGGTGCCAACTCTTGGCCACGGTGACAAAACCCTAATTTGGCCACGCCAAAGCCATGCCGGCCATGCTTCCATGCTACTGGCTGCCAGATGGAAAGTTGCAACAATCAACGTCTATCCTTCCCCCTGAGATGCAGATCTTAGCCGTACAAACTTGCCACCAAACGACTTGTGGCAACCTTTGGCTACGCTGCCAACTCTTTGGCCACGGCACATACTTACCTATGCCAATTATTTGGTCACGGCACCAAACCCTAATTATCCACGCCAAGATCATGCGCAAGCCATGCCATCATCGTGGCCACGCCACCGGCTACCAACGGAAGGTAACTACAATCAACGGCTAAACTTTCTCTCAAGATGCGAAATATCGGTCGTCGAAAGTCACCACCGAACCGGCAAGCCTCTCAATATTAACTTTCCAAACAATAGCAACATGCTACACGTTTTCCATGAAAACACTCGAGACATCAAAACATGTCACAAAACTGGGGGATGCTCATCAGGGTATTGGTCTGGAGGTTTACAGCGTGCGGCATACACTGCGCCCGTTACAAGAAAGTGACATAAGAGTGAGGCGGTTAGTAAATACAGGAAGTAATGGTGAAACGTTTTCTTCATTATAGAAACATCAATTCCAAGCGTTACCCGTTACCGTTTTTTTCCATTTACTCAATCGTTTCCACCTCTTACGAGACCAGGGTACGTTTTTGTTGCGACTTGTACAAATAGGTCTCACCTATTTCCAACAAAGGATAAGTTTTGGTCAGGAGAATACAACACTCAGAAACCACTTGTTATCTTTCCCATCTGTTATCTTTCCACTTTCTGATACAAGTCATCAAACAACCACTCTTCCCGAATCAACTATTCTGGTCTCAACACTCTCTCCGCTTCCCTCCCTAGACCAACCCTTCTCCTTCACTTTGTGACCGAAGCAAGTCTGGAACGGCCATTTCTTGGTTTAGGCCGAATTTGTACAGATTGATATCTCGAATCAAAGTACTCCCTTGCAGTACATTGTTTAGGGTTTAGACTCGTTTCTCACCCACACACTCGAAATTACCAAAATCAGCAGAAACTGTTTTCACCCTCAAACACCCGTTGTCTCTCGACTTCCTCCTCAAGTACTTCATGAAATGGAGAATGCTACTTCAAAATATCAGTTTTATGGGAATGAACCTATAAAAATAGAATCATATTATAGGGGCTCCAAACTTTTGGTTTTTAGGGCTCACAAGATGACTAAATAGAGAGACATGAAATATTAATCAACAAATCCCCTTAACCTATTAATTTTGTTAATGGTATCATCCTCCATTAGTTAGTGCTAATAATTATATAAACTAAATTAAGTATGATTAGTGATTAAGTTAGACTAATTTATAGTTAGGGTTTGAAAATCAAAATCAACATCAATTTTTTTAAAAAAAAATTTTAACATACGGTTGGGAGTCTACAATTTTCCCAACCGTAACTAAGTCCCGACAGTAAAAAAATCCAGGTTAAAATATGGTTGGGAGTTTATATTTTCCCAACCGTAACTACCATATAAGGTTGGAACTCCTAACCGTAAAAAAACCTAGGTTCAAATACGGTTGGGAGTTCATATTTTCCCAACCGTATGTAATTCTGAAACTATTTCAAAATCCCTAATTTGTTCAAATCCAACCTATTTATGCAATCAAAAGCAATAAAAAAAGGATGGGTTTTCGATTCTTACCTAATTGAAGTAATTACTTGCGGAAAATCAATGATTAATCGTCGTTGAAGAACAACAAAATAAAAAGGAAGAAGAAGAAGAGACGATGGAGAAAAAGAAGAGAAGAAGAGGCAAAACATTGATTAGGTTTAGGTTTAGTTTTTTGCTTTAAGTTAATTATTTAAGGACAATAAGGTAGTAATAAACTAAAGAATATTTTTGTACTTTTGTTACACAAAATTGGTCAAAAAGACCAAAAGCAAGAATTCCTGGGTGAAATAGATTTCTAGGTTTAGATACTGTTTATATAGCCAAAAAACAGAAATATACTGTTCAATTAGCCAATTTGGATATTTCACCCAGGAAAAAGTGAATAGAAAAATATTTTTGACTACAGTACCCTTATCGTTTATAAATGATTTTTTCTGAAATTTTTTCCTCATTTGTTTGTTGATTCAATCTTTCGATCCAGTATACACTTTATTTACTATCAAACTCTTACCTAATCTTTGGTTCAATAGTTAAGCCTGATTTGAATTGATTCTGATGCGTAGCCTGATTTTGTTCGATCTAATCAAAACTGATTTTTCTAAATCAGATTTTGTTTGATTTTAAGTTTGGATTAGAAGAAACCAGTTCATGGAAGGACTGTCACTGCCATAAATATAGAGATGAATTGGAAGATAGAAAATGGACCAAGTGTTGCTTGATTCAATGTAAGATATGGTTGTTGATGTGAGCTAATGGGTATTGTGGTTGATGTCATCAACGGGAGAAGATGAATGAAATTGATTATCACTGAATGGGTTAGTGATTTGTGAATGGTTGTGTTAGAATTGAATTGTAATAATTTCAGGGAAGGTGTTGTGTTGGGCATAAAATCAGCAGAGAAGTTATCTCACCAATACTAGAGTAACACCCTGCAAGTGTTTGAGAAAATTCTTGAATTAACAGGGTAACTGTAGTTGAGTGCACCATATGTTGCGGCTAATTGGTTTGTGGTGTTTAAACAACTGAAAAGGTTTAGAGCTTGTGTTTGTGGAATCTATTTTGACAGCAAAATGGGTTGAGTATGTGAGGTTTTGTTCGAGTCCAAGAAGCAAAACAACATGAACAGTTGCAGCTTCTCGACTACACCATAACTATGGTTCGATGGTTGTGTATGAAGTGCATTTAGAAATCGCGAGAGACATTTTTTTGAAGTTTATGAGTACATTAATTTGTATGTGCAGCTTTTGTTTATTTTGACACATTCAAGAAAGTGTATCTTAATGACTTTTGTTAGTTTCTTAAATATAGATGTCTTTCAATTTTCTGGTAAAATCTTGAATGAATTCATGGTATAAGAAAGATTAGACTTGGATGAAACCAGTTTCATCCTGTATATTTTGAAAAAATAGATTTTTTGGCCAAGGTGAAACTGATTTCATCCTGCATATTCTGAAAAAGAAAAACATATTCATCCTGCAGAAACTCACAAAAACATGTTTTTGCCATGATGAAACCAGTTTCATCATGTACATTCTGCAAAAAAAAAAAAATCTGCTAGGATGTACCTGGTTTCATCCTGCATATTCTAAGACAATATTACTAAAATTACTGACGACTCATAGTATAGTCTAGTTTAAGTAAAAACATTTCATATTTAATTGACTTGCAATTAAGATATATGCATTCATATATTTATGCAAAAAAAAGTTTTACAAACAAAAAAGTTAAGCTTAAACTACATCAAGATTACTAAAATTCATTGTTTTCAAACTAAAACACATGTTGAAACTTTTATCTGAGATGCTTTCCTGCACATTTCCATATATACATCCTAGCATTCATCAATACCATTGCATACATTTCAAGCAACACCAGCTCTGCCACAATCCACTGTGCTTTATACAACCCATAGGCATTCCATGTCAAACTCACTTTCCTACATAGCACCATGTCCTGCAGCTCTAAAACTCATACTTTTTGCATCATTATCTCATTGAACAACTACTTGCGATCTCAGCCGCAACTTCTCTCATACCATGTCCTGCAGCTTTCCAACCTTGCCATCACCTACTACAACAACATCTCCATTTCTATCCTCATAAAAACCTTAAAAGAAAATATTTGGCTAAAAACAAATACTCACACATTAAATCGCAAAATAATATTTAATCAAAAACATGCACTCACATATTAAACCTGGATGAAACCAATTTCATCCTAGTCAAAACGTGCTGAAACAATATGCACCACAAATTATACCTAAACGTTAAACCTAGGTGGAACCAGTTTCATCCAAAGCGAATTCAATCAATTTCAAACTAGATTTTACATAGCTTAAACCTATATGGAACCAGTTTCATCTAACCAAATTCAATCAAATAAAATAGGATGAAACCAAGTTCATCCCAGTTTAATACTAAATGAAATCGTATCCACCCCAATTGAGTACATGATGAACCCATTTCCAGTACCAATCAAGATAATTATATAAACATTTGTTAAAACAAGTGTGAATACTTATAATTAAAAAGGTGCAATACGAAATCTAATAAATTATTTTGAATGTAATCAAAGATAATTAGAGTCTGAAGCTTACCAATTTAAGCACGTATTTCAATTAACACAAAACCCTAATTTTCTTAAATTGTGAATTTGAGAAATTTTAATTAGGGCATCAGAAATTTCTTTATGGGCGGCGGTGGTGGTGGCAGTGTTGGATAAACACTATGTTGTCAACGGTGTTGGTGTTTTCTGGTAGTAGAGATGGTGGTGGTGGTGTCGATGTTGGTGGTGGAGAAAGTTTACATATGTCGATGGTGGTATTGGTGTTTCTGGTAGCGGAGATGGGATTAATGGCGTTGATAGCGGAGGTGGAAGAAGATTATGTTGTTGATTGTGGTGTTGGTGGGATGGTAGAGGAAGACGACGATAGAGAAGAAGAGCATCCCAAATAAAAATGAAATCGATATTATCTAGAGAGGGAGAAAAAAGTAAGGGTAATTTAGTCTCTTCCCATTAAAAGATTCCTTTGGTCATTTGACCCAGGCCGAATTTCTACCCGTCCATTTAACCCAGAAAAAATGCTTTTTTGGTTATATAGCCCATTTTCTGCTTTTGATATGGATGAAACATCCCCTTATCCATTTTTGGGACACTTAAATCTATAAAAGCCTTCAAAACCAAAAACTCGGAGCCTTTATAATAGGCTTCTAAAAATATGCCCCAATGGGATGCCACGGCAAAAAGATAAATAGTGATGTCCCTTTTGGACGGATGTGAGAACTTTTGCAACATACCTCCCCGTCATGAAAGGTAATTTAGATCGTTTAGTTTACCTCCCCGTCATGAAAGGTAATTCAGATCGTTTGGTTCAGGATCGATTTCCTTAGATTTCAATATTGACAAAAACTGTCGCCCATATGTCGAAATCAATCATGAACATTCCAAACTATTTCGATCAATCCCAGAACATGAAAAGAATTTACAAATCAAGATAGTTGTGAACTTATCCAATCCTCATGAATCATGTAAAGCTAAAAAAAATTAGAGATGATAATTACATCTAAATCATAACAAAATAAAAAAACAACTTTAAAGCAAAAGCAATACATATATACTAAAATTAATTGGGTTAATCTCTTGGAATCTTTCAAAATGATCCTACCTTTGTTTCTAGAAAAGAAATATTTTCACTTTTTCATTTAACCTAAAAATAGGTTAAATTAAAAAAATAAAAATATCTCTTTTCTAAAAACAGAAAGAATATAACCCAAATTTATAGTATGATATTTCGGCTGGTTTTAATTATCAAACGAGAAGAAATGATCGAAAAGTATTGATACTCCTCGTGTGAATAACGTAAGTTTGTAAAATTTCAGTCAAATTGTTTTGCACTCAGGTCATATGAAACTACTTGTAATATTAAGACCAGTTGGATATATCGCGTGAGTCTGGTTCTCTGGTTAGAATCTTGAACTTGTGTGTCTGTAGTAACCGTTAAAGACATTCACTTCCACAGTTTACATACCATAACTAGAACACCGTTGCTCCGGTGGGGAGGTTCCACTGAAGCTCTAATACTCTAGTAATGGCTATGCATTCAATTTTCGAAAATTGTATCTAAAGTGAAAGTATCACTTTTCCTAAAACGGAGGGTGCACATCGTTTTATTAGTTGCAATGGAAAATTAATTGATGCATAAACCAAAATATGAATGTATAATATGTTATGCATCCTTTGTGGTGGTTTATATGATGGATATGCATTCAATTTTCGAAAATCGTGCCTAAAAAGATAAGCATCTCCGAATTTTTCGTAAAAAACTCTAAACTTGATATTGTTGTTTGTACTCATTGTGTAGATATCTTTAAAAATCTATTAAACGAGATAAAATTTGTAAAATTATGTTGGACGGATTTTTAGATATATTATATTCTAGTTTGCTTGCAATTATATCCTGAAAAAATAAGATACATAATGAATTATAATATTGTCTTTCCAGGTCCCAAAGACTACCACCAAACCAAATCTAATTTCTTTTATCAAATTACTTGTTGAGTTAGGTTTCATTTTACAAAAAGGTCAAAAGTGACTCTCTTTTTTCGAGCCTTTCGGTCGGTCGGCCCAATTATCATTTCCACTGTTTACATTAACATAATTATTCCGTGAAAAGCTGAGTGGCTGATTTTCAATTGAAGATGTAGTAGTACCCAGTGCCGGCCCTGAGGCAAGGTCAACTAAGGTTGACTTTGGGGCATCACCGGACCAGTGGCAGCAAATTTAGTTTTTTCTAGGGGTGGTTTGAGTTGAAAGAAGCAAATGGAGGATTAAATCGTAATTAAAAAAAATAAAAGGATATAATCCTAATAGATTTAAGGGCATACTGTAAGTACCTAGTTACTTTAGTGGCTCATTGCTAATTATATAACAAGTTTCATATTCAGAGAAGTTTGTTTCTATCGGACTCTATAGAAAACTTCATGTTCCTTCCTACGTTGTTTCTAGTGCCTTTTAAATGGATGGGAGTTGATAGGGGCAAATAAGAGGAGAAAGAAAGATGGACAAATCTTACGTTTATTTAATTTCCAGAAGACCTTCATTCGAAATAACTTAGTAAGCTTCCTAAGTTCAACGTAGTCACACCAAATGGAATGGACAGCCTCATTTAAGGGTGTTGAGAAAAGGCAGCTCTGACAGACTTCCATGCCTGATAGGATCTAGACCAAATGAGTATGGATCTCTGCATTGAATCAATCCAAAGATATCTACCGGAGTGCCTCACTGATAAAGAACATGAGATGTACACAAAATAAAGTTACTTTATGCACCTAAAGTATAGCTAAAGAGTTGCATTATAAGAACATGAGATGTACTCTTATGCATTTCGTCACTATTGCTTGATCTTGATATCATGAATTATGTTATGGTTGTTACCATATGCCTGCTTTCACTTTGAAATTTAGAATTTCTTATTAAACTCTAGAACTTGAGTAGATTGGAAATGATTATCTTAACGTTGTAGATATATGATTAAGGCTATATATGCTTTATGTACTGTGAAATGGGGCAACACTATTACTGCCACTTTGGGGCAGTAAAATCTCGGGGCCGGCCCTGATACTACCCTAAAGTTATCTCAATAGACTAAATCAAATTTAGTATGCACTAAGTCGTTGTAACTTGTACCCTAAAGTTACCTTAATCATATTAAATGTGCACTAACTCGGTGTACCCTAAAGTTACCTCAATCATATTTGGTGTGCAGTGTGAACTAAGGAAAAAAGTTGTAGTCTTCGGCTCTTAGCTCTAAAAGCTATCATGGACACGTCTATTATTTTTCGAGCATCTTAGAGACTTAGATACATATATGTTGGTCGCAACCTGCAAGGGTAACATTATTTTTCGGGTTTTGTTGTCTTATGCATTCATATATAAGATAAGAACTAATTATTGACATTCAAAATGATAAACAATATTAACAAAAAAATATGAGAGGTGATATATTTTGCATCGGAGAAAACAAATATTCATGGACTTTTTGAATTTTTTTATATACAGATGTAAACTTCACCTTCTCCTATGCAAAACATATTATCTCTTACTCCCTTCATTCCAAATTAATTGAGCTATTTGTAGTTTGCACAATTATTAAGGCAAGGAGAAAAAGGGAGTATGTTTAAGTATTTTTTACAATTATACGCTTATAGATAATAACTAGTAAAACTTAGAAATGATTTATCTCTTAAACTATACCACGGTTTTTCGTAAAGTTTATACCGTTAAAAAGATTTTAAAAACACCTACGTAAGAATATAAACATGGTTATCAAATTATATATCTTTCTTATAGTAAAATAATCAATTAAAAAGGTAATTTTAGAAATACCCCCTTGATTAGTGAGACAGCTCAATTAATTTGGGACGGAGGGAGTATATTTTTCTTTTTATTGTTGTTTATTATTTCCAATGCCAATGTTTAGTCTGAATTTTTCAGATTTTCCAGTAAGATTTGGATACAATCAGTACTTAGTTTATATTATTAAATAAATTGTTCTTCCAACAATCATTAGGTTTTTATATGGATATATTTGTTTTTTTGATCGATCTAATGGATTCTTCATTTTATCGATATTTTCTCTCTGATAGCCATAATATCCCTTGTTGGTAGTGTTGTTATATCATTATCAAGTATGTTATGAACGACGACGATCTACTTCAAAAATAATACTGATATTGATCAGACTGATGTCAATTTGGGCTTATTACTTCGATGGAATGTAGAATAATACAATTTTAGTTTCTTCGATGGAATGAAGAATAATTGATCATGTAAGAAAAATTTCATATCAATGAAATTATGAGGCAATGCCTCTTTCATTAAAAAAAAGTAATAAGGGGAGTTAGTGATAATCCTCTACGATCAGGGGCCATTTAGGCCTGTTTTTCTTTTACTACTTCAATCAGGGTAGAGAGGACTTTATAACAAGTGAGTTTTATTAGATTTACCTAGTTAATTCTTTTTATGTGCTTTATCTGAGGAGTTGTGCCAAAACTAGGAAGTACTTTTCGATACTGACTCGTTGTCTCATTTTTAATAGAAGTAGAATGTCCTAACGTATTCAAATCATGTGTGAATTTGACCTGATGTGAAACATTTGCTACACTTTCTGCTCATTTACAATGTAACTATGAATACCAAATTAGGTACGATTCTAACTCGAAGAATGATATGAGGTCACTTGATACTAGGTTTGAAATCTCTATTAAGTTACACTAGGTTTTTATCCTTGTTAGTTGATTTTAAATAAATTTCCTGAAGAACGTCCACAGTAGTAAACTGCAAAAGCTATCTTAAAATGGTATATATAGCAATTCAAAATAACTATTTTGTCCGTAAGTTAGAGCATTTGATTATATCCTCTGGGGTCTTATATTGAAATCCGATGAGAGATTCAAGCATATATTCGAAGATGATTAATTTCAACGTGGTGATGATCAAGATTTATACAAAGAAGATCGATGGCTATCGGAAAAGGTCGTGATTACAATAATTAGCAAAAAACAAAAATTCGTTGTATTTTATCTTGCCGAAGAAGAAGCCTCTGAATTGTTGAAGAATATAAATACCATTATTAAGATTAGCATTTTCCATAATTGATTTCGGTGTGCAATGTATAATGATGAAACATGAGGGTATATATATGTTTTGTCTACTACTTATGTTATGTAAGAATCCAAACCTCAATTAAAATGAGGTAATCTAATAAACAAAACCAACTGACGAGCACCTTGTTTTCGAAGAGAGAGAGAGAGTCTGTATATCGGTGATCGTACGAGTCAACTCAGTCATGTTTTTGAATTTTAAATGAATCTGATCTCTAGAATGTTCAACTAAGATTTCATCTTTATTATTTCATTCTCCAAAAATTTAAATTTTACTTTTGTTGTTTCTTAATCTATGTTATAGCAATTGAAGAACTTAATCTAGCTTGAGTTTCATTCTTATAAACATTTGTTTCATTGAATTTTTCATGCCAATGTCTAACTAAATTCTTTTTTTCTCTCTAAATGTATTTACAGATTGTGTGCTCTTTATTGGTGTTTGCATGTGTGTCTATTTTTGTTAAAGCGTTTGCTGACATTGCTGATAAACTTGTTGAAGATAATGTGATAACATGGATTGGTTTTATTCTTTGGACTAGAAAAAATTTCTCATACAATACAGATGATTCAACTCGGATTCGTTGTAAGCTGAAAACTCGTACGTGTGGCAAACTGATAATAATGATTTTTTAAACCCTAACTTTCATAAACTCAATATCTGTAACTTTATCCAGCTACCAAATTCCTTTCTCTATCTCTGATTTCCATTCCTCTAATATCTCCATTCCGGATTTTCAGAAATACCAATTCAAAACCCTAAACCAAAACTCTATAACTACCGATTTTGGAATAACCAAAAACCATCGTCAAAAAATATTTGCAATCGTTGAATTCGAATTGAGGTCACATATATGACAATTAAGTTTATAAATGCAACTTTATCTCTGGGTAATGCTGAAGAAACATGCATCCATCATTCAGAGGAGAATTTTGATGTTGAGAAGAAGAAGAAATAAGTTTGATAGGAAAGATATTTTTTGAAGGAAAAATGAGTTTGTTTGCTGTGTAAAAACACATAAGATTCACTTGTCCATTTATACCACAAGAAGAGCTTCACGTAATGGTAATTGATAGGAATATCATGGTGTTTAAGTTCAAGAATAGGCATACTCTGAAGAAGGTGATGGATGAAAGAACACGTAGCATTGATGGTAACATGGTCATACTCCATGACTATAATCCGTTGAAGATGTACCAGGAATTGGACTAGGATATTCAATGGTTCTGAATTCTATTGAAAAATCTCTTATCGGAACACATGAATGTTAAGCCTATGGAGGATATGGGGAAACTAATGGGAGAAGTTCAATCTATTTAACCACAAAATGATGTTCCAGAACCAGGAGTACCAGTCAAAGTATGTGTAAAGGTTACTGTTAACAATCCATTAAGAAGATAAATAATGGTATTGGCTTCTTCGGGGATGACAAGATTGATCGGGTATTTTTATGAAAAACAACCCCATAACATATGTCCAAATTCATAATATTATAAATCTGGGCTTGTAAGGAAGCTTCAAACTACTTGGAAGATCTACATAAGAAGCTGCATGTTTTTGGAAAGGTGGGGTTTAAACATAAGAAGAAGATTATGTAGGTGAGAACTGATGTTATACCTGCAAGTCAAGCTCCAAATAAGACTAAAAAACATGTTCAATTTGTTCCTCCAAAAAAATGGAATTTTGGTTGATATTAAAAATATATAGTTGTGGATGAGGAAGATGATGAGAGTAGAAGACTGGGGAAAAGACAAAAGAGTAATGGTGCCACCAATTATGCTTCTGATAAGGAAAATACCAGTCGGTCCTACAATCAGAAGAGCATCCATGTTACACCATCAACCTAAAGAGACATTAGCAAAGAGCACCAATTATGTGACACAAATGGACAACACAAGGTAATTTTCAGGCATTTACATACAAAAAAAAACATATTGCATTAACTAAAAACTTAATCTTTGATTTTATCTTTTGTTTAAATAGTTTCAATATAACTTTTCTAAAACTCTATTTTACTGGAATAAAAATATGAGGTGTTGAATGTTTGTGGATTTTAATAAGCATACTAGGAATCATTAAATGGTGATTAGGTCTCATGATCTTGACATTCTCTTTCTCTCTGAGATTATAAACAAAAAAAAAGAATGCAATACCTTACTGCTAGATATAAATACTCAAATTCTTTTTTATGGGATCATGTTGGATTTTCTGGTGGTCTCTGCTTGTTGCGGAAAGATGGGATTGATTTAAAGACATTAGATGCTCAACACAATATCATCAATTGTCTGGTTAAGTTTGATAGTAGAAATATAGATACTCTCCTTACTTGCGTTTATGGTGCTATAAATAATGATGATAAAAAGATACAGTGGGATTATTTAAGTAATATTAGAAATCAACATGATAATACATGGATAGTCATAGGTGATTTAAATTTCATTCATTCTAATCATGAAAAGGAACGAGGTAATATGCTTACACAATCTGAGATGCCAATAATGCTATTTTGATTAGTAATAATCTTCATAGTATGAGTTACATAGGAAATCCTTTTACCTGGACAAACAACAGAAATGAGAATGAACTCATTCTAGATAAACTAGATAGAGCTATAGGTTCTATATAATGGTTCAATAATTTTCCTTTTGCCTCTTTATATCATCCCACTGTTGTTGGCAGTGATCACTGTCCTATTCTCTTGATTTCTTCTAAATTATCTAACACCACTAAAAAAACCTTTTAGGATTAATAGAGCCTGGTTTAAAGACTCCACTAGTGCTAATGTGATTAAAAATGGTTGGAATTGTCAATTTCAAGGATATTATGCTTTTAAGATCACTAGAGATCTTCTAGAGACCAAGAAATCCTGAAAGTTTGGAACAATAATCACTTTGGTTACATAACTTCCCATATTGATAATATTGAATCTCAATTGACATGTTTAACCAGAAATAGGAACCATAGTAACAATACCAGGATAGAAGATCTTACTAAAGAACTGGTATGATGTTGAAGAGGATTTTTGGAGACAGAGAGGTACGAATGAAGCTAGAAAACTAGATGATGGGAACACAACTTATTTTCCACCAAAAGGAAATTTTAGAAAAATAAGAACCCAGATGGAATCTTTACAAAATAATCTAGGTATTTGGTTATCTGATAGAGAAGATATAGTTGGTGAACTTAAGAGACATTTTTGGGATATGAGTAGAAGTACTAGACCTCCTGATTCTGATTTTTATTTGAATAATGTGCGTGCTTGTGTCACTGATGATGATAATATGTGTTTACTTCTTTGAAATCTGCTGAGGAAGTTAAAAGTGTGGTGTTTGAGATGAAACCTTGGACCACTAAGGTCCATATGGTTTTCCACCTGGTTTTCACCAATTGATGTGCGAAACTGTTGGAACCGATGTACTTAAGACTAAGTCCTATGGTGTGCTAATCTAGCAACTAGATTAGCAGTCCAGGTCAGCTAGGACTACCTCCTAAGTCCTATGAGAGTGTTAATCTAGCTGCTAGATTAGCAGTCCACGTTATCCCAGCGTTGAACGGTTCAGCACCCCAGCGCTGTTTGGTTCAGCGCTTTAAATCTCAGCCGTCAGATTAAAAGATAAATCGCCCAGCGGTGAACCATTCAGTGAAAAGGTGTTTTTTTTGCGATGAACCATTCATCGCTTCAATCTCGCTGCTAGTCCACTGCGAGCACTTGCTAGGAGAGAGAACTAGTGTTGACAAATAGACAACACTTTTTTTTGAAATGCAACCCTTAATTGCTAGTCTAGCAGTTCAATCTAGCCCATAAGACTTAGTCTAAAATTGTGCAATGATTTTTCCACTCTCATCACATGCTAAAACAGATAAATCATCCTAAGCATAATTTTCCTAAGGCTGCCATATATTTTAGACCCATCAGTTTATGAAATGTCAGTTATAAGATCATATCAAAATTATTAGATACCAGGCTCAAATCTTTTTTGCGAAAGATTATTTCTCCTTCTCAAACTGCATTTATAGCTGGTAGACAAATTCATGATAACACTGTAATAGCTCATGAAGTCTTGCATTCCATGAAAAAGACAAAATCTAAGGAAGGAGGTTAGCAATAAATTTAGATATGTCAATAATTTTCCTTTTGCCTCTTTATATCATCCCACTGTTGTTGGCAGTGATCACTGTCCTATTCTCTTGATTTCTTCTAAATTATCTAACACCACTAAAAAACCTTTTAGGATTAATAGAGCCTGGTTTAAAGACTCCGCTAGTGCTAATGTGATTAAAAATGGTTGGAATTGTCAATTTCAAGGATATTATGCTTTTAAGATCACTAGAGATCTTCTAGAGACCAAGAAATCCTGAAAGTTTGGAACAATAATCACTTTGGTTACATAACTTCCCATATTGATAATATTGAATCTCAATTGACATGTTTAACCAGAAATAGGAACCATAGTAACAATACCAGGATAAAAGATCTTACTAAAGAACTGGTATGATGTTGAAGAGGATTTTTGGAGACAGAGAGGTACGAATGAAGCTAGAAAACTAGATGATGGGAACACAACTTATTTTCCACCAAAAGGAAATTTTAGAAAAATAAGAACCCAGATGGAATCTTTACAAAATAATCTAGGTATTTGGTTATCTGATAGAGAAGATATAGTTGGTGAACTTAAGAGACATTTTTGGGATATGAGTAGAAGTACTAGACCTCCTGATTCTGATTTTTATTTGAATAATGTGCGTGCTTGTGTCACTGATGATGATAATATGTGTTTACTTCTTTGAAATCTGCTGAGGAAGTTAAAAGTGTGGTGTTTGAGATGAAACCTTGGACCACTAAGGTCCATATGGTTTTCCACCTGGTTTTCACCAATTGATGTGCGAAACTGTTGGAACCGATGTACTTAAGACTAAGTCCTATGGTGTGCTAATCTAGCAACTAGATTAGCAGTCCAGGTCATCTAGGACTACCTCCTAAGTCCTATGAGAGTGTTAATCTAGCTGCTAGATTAGCAGTCCACGTTATCCCAGCGTTGAACGGTTCAGCACCCCAGCGCTGTTTGGTTCAGCGCTTTAAATCTCAGCCGTCAGATTAAAAGATAAATCGCCCAGCGGTGAACCATTCAGTGAAAAGGTGTTTTTTTTGCGATGAACCATTCATCGCTTCAATCTCGCTGCTAGTCCACTGCGAGCACTTGCTAGGAGAGAGAACTAGTGTTGACAAATAGACAACACTTTTTTTTTGAAATGCAACCCTTAATTGCTAGTCTAGCAGTTCAATCTAGCCCATAAGACTTAGTCTAAAATTGTGCAATGATTTTTTTCACTCTCATCACATGCTAAAACAGATAAATCATCCTAAGCATAATTTTCCTAAGGCTGCCATATATTTTAGACCCATCAGTTTATGAAATGTCAGTTATAAGATCATATCAAAATTATTAGATACTAGGCTCAAATCTTTTTTGCGAAAGATTATTTCTCCTTCTCAAACTGCATTTATAGCTGGTAGACAAATTCATGATAACACTGTAATAGCTCATGAAGTCTTGCATTCCATGAAAAAGACAAAATCTAAGGAAGGAGGTTAGCAATAAATTTAGATATGTCAAAATATTTTGATATAGTAGAATGTTCTTTTCTCATTAAACATCTTGAGAAATTAGGATTTTCTGAAATTTGGTGTAAGATGATAGAACAATTCATTTGTACTGTTGCCACTTTTATATTGCTTAATGGTGCACTTGGAGAGGTTTATTTACCCCAAAGAGGTTTGAGACAAGGTGATCTCTTGTTTACTTATTTGTTTATTTTGATCATGGAATATTTTTCAAGATCTCTGAATCAGCTGAAAAGTAAGCTTCTTCATGGTTTCAAACCAACTAAAACTTGTCTCTCTATTTCACACTTATTCTTTGTTGATGACTGTTTGATTTTTATAAAAGCTAGAAATAGAGATGCTAGAAATTTAGTTTCTATAATTGATCAGTTTAGTAAATACTCTGGACATGCTGTAAAGTTTGAAAATTCTGTTATTGCTTTCAGTTCTAAAGTGCCTAATAATGTTAAAATCGATATTGTAAATATCTTACAAATTAGAAGGATGGCTTTGCTGGAAAAGTACCTTGGAGTTTCACTGCTTTTGCAAAAGAGTAAAACTGACTCTTTTAATCATCTTGTGGAAAATTATAAAGGTAGACTTGATCCTTGGAAATCGAAGTATATTGCTCAACCAGGTAAATTTGTTCTTAATCAAACTGTTATAGGAAGCATGACAATCACCAATTTGTTGTTTTCCAAATGGCACAGAGTATCATCTATGATATTGATTCCATTCAAAGGGATTTTTGGTGGGGGAAACAACAAAGTGGTAAAGGCTGGTCAGATGTGGCCTTGCTAAGAGAACTGGGTGGTTTAAACATTAGAAGGACTCAAATTACGAACCAAGCGCTCTTTGCAAAACTTGCTTGGAGAATGATTGAACAACATGATGCTCCTTGGGAGAAAATTCTGAGAGGTGAATATTTTGATAATAAAAACCCTTTGATTGATGTTTTTCCAGACAATTGGATTTGAACTGGTATTTGTAAAGGTCTGAAATTATTAGGAAAAATTATGTTATGGAAATTAGCACTGGTGAGAATTTCGCATATGGAAGCATAATTTGATACCAGACTTACCTGGCTTCCTAGCTTAACTTTAGCTTCTTCAAACATGATTTTTGTTAATCAATTGATTGACCAAGACATTAAGAACTAGAATTTTGCAACATTGCATGATTTGTTTGACCAACACACTGTCAATGCTATATGTAACATTATAATTCTAATGTACGGGTGTGACAAAATGAGATGGAGTCCTGCAGCTAATGGTGCTTTTTCTGTGAAAACATCTTATAAAATCATACTAGATGAAGAACTAAGAAGTAGTCCCATTAAGAATAATCTTACCATAAACTGGAAATATAAACTACCACCTAGGACACAATACTTTATGTGGGAATGTCTTCATAACCCTGGGTCCGTAAAAGAAAGAATATCCTGATTTTCTAGGCATCAAGATACAAGTTATGTAATATATAGTGATTTTGTTGAATCTTTACATCATATGCTTGTTGATTATGATGTAGCCAGAAGAATTTTGGCAGGTATTAACAGTCATATTCATGATAATTTTGGAAATCAAAAATTTCATGACTGGTTATGTGGTGCTTTCAGTATTCAGAATGCTAACTTGCAAGTGGAAAGTCAAAAAATTGAAATAATAGGTTGTACTATCTGGAAAATTTGGAAATCCAGGTGTTCAAAATTTTTTTATCATGTGTGGGTAAATGAAGCTTCCATTATATGGAATATTAAAACTGTTGAGTAATCTGACATCCTCAGACCCTTAAATACTCTTAGTACCAATTTTGTGATAGTACCAGGATGAAAGTGTTGTAATAACTTAATAGATAAGATTAATTTTGATGCATCACACATTATGAATACTCGATGTTGTGGAATTGGACTAATATGTAGAACAAATGCAGGTGAGTGCAATGGAATGCGAGGAAGGACAACAAGGGATCTGAATCAGAACAAGCTAAGCAAAGGCACTGTTGGAATCTGTGATGTGGGAAAAAGAGATGGCAAAAGAAGAATTCACTTGGAAGGGGACTGTGTTAACATAATAAATGCTTTGAATGAGAATAATTTAGCTATTACATGGCTCTACTTTTAATCTGATCTATGGTGCACTTGTTATTCTAAGAGATTTTGATTTCTGGTGCTGCTCTCATATTCATAGAGATGCAAACCATATTGCAGACTCAATTGAAAAATATGCAAGGTCTGAAATAAGCAATTTTAAATGGGTAGAAAATAGTCCTGATTGGGTTTTGAATTTAATCCAACAGGATAAAAACTATCTGTAAATTCACTTATTCAATACATTTCCTTTCATATGAAAAAAATAATCTAATAAATGAATTTAAATCCCCTCTTTCCATAAAAACAAAGTGGGCAAACACTATTTTAAAATTAATATATAATTTATTTAAAAATAAAAATTACAACATAATAGTTGGGAGCCTAGCAACAAGCTGAGTCCCAACCCCTTTTTGAATTGCTACACCTAATCAAAAGAAAATTGCCATCTCTAGAATTAGCATCATGCCTAGAAAGGAAATTCTTCAAACGTTTTAAGAACACCATAGTCCCCTCATCAAATTCGCCTAAGGTCGTAAAAGCCAAGGTGCCAAAGCTGTAACCATGAGCTAGACATATGTCAAGGTATTTGTTTCGTTTACGTTTCACAACACGAGATACGGCCACACCATGGGAAAAATGTTGCAGATCCTTCACGATGAAAGGTGAAACGCCAATCACATCAAAACAAATATATCCCCCATTTTCCTAGTTGTAGACCAAGGTATCGTCCGGTCTAGCTTCACCACCATCGCAAGAGGGAACCCCAAGGATACCTCTGTTTTGGCATGTACCCCAACCCTAAAACAGATATCAGCTAATGTGTCACGAACAAAGTCATGACGAGACCAACTTCGTGAGCACAATGTGAGGCATGGTCTCCGAAAACATCCATATCCTTGCCACAATAGAGGCATGGACAATCTTTAGCGAACAGTGGAACTCCAAACCTATATCCAAGAACAACACTAAATTGACGAGGCTAAATCTTCTGACCCAAGTTGTCAACATGAATGGCTAGAAGATAATCGTGTGTGCGCTTAGTCTTATTGTTATGCCAAATGCCAAGTCACGCTTAGTCATATTCCATTCTAAAATAAAATTAAAATAAAATAAGGCTAAGAAAAAATCTGAAATGTATTGCCCAAATCTATCTAGGTGGTGCTTTAAACACTATTCAAGTTTTAGGAGGTGTTTCAGAGAACACGGCGCTGTTTAAAACACCTCTGAAAGGTGTATAAACCATCTCCAAAAAATAATTTACGATTTTCTGAAAAGAGTTTCAAAATACTAAACATGTTGGCAATTGATAAAACACGACGTTTAGTTCAAAATTCCGCCTGATCAAATATGGAAACATAAATCGGGATGGTAGATTCTCCATGTACTAATATTTTTTGGGCATGAAAAAGTTTATTAATACTCCCTCCGTCCCACTATTAAGTGACATATTTACTTTTATATTTTGTCCCACTATTAAGTTACCTGTATCACTAAACAAGGAATATTTTTAAAATTATCCTTTTAATTGATTATAAGAAATATGCATAATTTGATAGGCATGTTTATATTCGTTAAGTATGTGTTTTAAAATGCTTTTCAATGATATGAAGTTTGCGAATATTCATGGTGTAGTTTGAGAGATAAATCATTTCAAAATTTCACTAATTATTATCCATAAGGGTATAATTGTAAAATATGCTTAAAAATGTTACCTTAAAAATTATGCAAACTTAAACTAGGTCATTTAATAGTGGGACTGAGGGAGTATATAATATATTGAGGTTGATGAATGTAAGATTTTAAGAATTGGGACTATATTTTGTACCGGTACGTAAAGGTTATTAAAATATAGAGTATTAATATATAGAGGTTGTATTGTATATATGATTTCAGTTTAGTAGAAATGATATATTTAGCATTTTGCCATTTCCGCTGCCACACTCTTAATGGTAAACATACCATTTTACATTACCATGGTGAATGTTCTACGAGAATGATTTAAAGACACGTTCTAAACGTAGCATTATAACAACGATGTTCTAGTTGTGCAAGCAATCCGTATAATCAAAATTTTAAAAGATTTGATGTTCAGATTAGCATTAACCACTTTGGATGCTCTCCAACAGTTCAATATCAACTGTTTCCATCAATGCCGTAACCAATAGTTATTTTATCTTCTTTAGTTTTATCCAATTCTCTCCCATGTTCTTTTCTCTCTATCCTTCTCTGTTCCTTTGTTTTAACAATCTCAAAGACCATAAACCTAAGTTACCAACCAAATATACCATCTTGACAGGTAATTCAAATCATTTGGATATTGATCTTACCAACCAAGATATTCCTGAACTTATCCGATCCTCGTGTAAAGTTGAATGAAAGAAAACAGTTTTGGAAAAAGATACATCTAAATCATTACTCAATAAAGAAGAGGTTTTAAAGCAAAAGCATACATGAATAATGAAATAAATTGGCTTAATGTGTTTAAGTGTTGACATGTTGCAATCATTCAAAATGGTAGGGTTGGACAAATAAACCAAAATTCTGTTTTCATTGGTTACTTTTCAGTGTGAACACATAAATCACGATGTCATCCACATGTTCACAAACAATGTTCGCATACAATCATTCATTCTAGAACTGAAACTATTATGCGTAAAGTTACAAAGGGACGATGACTCATCGACTCAGAGCCAGCGGGCTCGTCCTTATCTAGTCATATGGTAATGAAAGAGATAATCGCATGCTAGAATAAATAATAAGTCGAAGCATAAACATAAAGACATAATATAAAGTGCTGAATGTAAACGAGACGGTGATTTACGTGGTTCAGCACTAAGACCTACATCCACGGGGGTTGTTGTTTCACTATGTAGTTGGGAGTTACAAAGATAGTCAAATGACTTTATCTGAAATACGAAGTTTGAAGGGGAATAGGGAATTCATACTTACTCTTCCTATTTCTCTCTCTCCTATGTTTACTAAGAATTCGTCGACCCCTTCTCTCTTAGAGGAGAAGGGTATTTATAGAGTTGATACATGGGGTCCACTGTCAGGGAGAGTTACAACCTTATCTTATCGTTCTTTGTTCCGATGTCGCTGGTGTCTTCGTTCCTAACCGATGCCCCCAGCGGTTATGCTTGAAGACGATGAACCACCTCGTTCTCTTCCATAGATCGATTGACACGTACCCTATGCCTAAGGTATTTAATGCGGGTGGTTGGGATGGTCTGCACGCGTCAGACAGATGTCTGATGCCCCTGTCATGTCTTCGTCAGTGGAGCTAATCTTAGTTGTTGGTCTTGGGTCTGCCTTGAGATGAGATAAAGAAGATATTTGCGTGCTCTTCAGTACTTCGTGGTGGCTCTTTCCTTCAGTGCTCCCTGGTTCTCAGCCATTGGATCAGTTCAAGGATGACCACATACAACTGCTAGACGTTCCTTGGATGTTGGTATGTGGCATCTTATCTTGATGCCCTTAGCCGTGTATCCTCCACGTGTATCTCCTTGGACACGTGGTGAGTGATGAACTGTGTGTATACAATTTGCCCATTTTCTTCTGATTTGGATGTTTAGTCAAAATTGGAAGAAAACCGTCTTCTCCGATTCTTCATCTCTCCGTAATAACTTCCTTAGAAATAAGGTCACGTTTACCACTATCAACATTAACTCCTTCTTGAGTCATGGGACGGTTTTAACTTTTTGGATGCTATAAGTAGGAGGGAAGGTGTTGGTGAAATAAATTTTATTCCTTCTTCATTCCCTTGTCAGTTCATTCTCTGAACTTTTTCTCCTTCTTCTTCTCTGTTCTTCAGTCATTAATTCCTGCTAGTTTAGTTTACAGGCGTCTAGAGTTTTTGGTTGTTACTGTTCGCGTGGTGTTCACTGATCATTTGCGTTTTCATCGAGACGTTCCTGATTGAGGTATGAGATTGTCTTTACTTTGATTTTGATTGACTGTTAATATTCTGTTGTTGTGTTCCTGGTTTAGTGATGAAGAACAAATATACCAAAGTATATATACTTACCCCTGTTCTTTATCACGAATCCTAGGGACTCCCTTTTGGTGATTTTACCTCGTTTTCCATGTCCATAAATAATTCGGGTTTTTTGTTTTGCGGTTTTTAGAATTTCTGAGTGATATTCCTGATGAACTTGTAAAAGTTGCCAAACCCTAATCTTTTGATATATTTCCTTCTCCGTTTTAACCGTTATTTTGTTTTTGTGCCCCTTCGTAGATATGGATGATCTTCATCGGGTTCCCTATCAAACTCCGTCGTCAACCCCCTACAGATCCCCACATAGAAGTCCTGATATATCTCCGCCAAAGGGTGGTCCGCCAAGGTCTTCGCAGCCAGATCCGCGATCCCAGAAAGTTCCATCATCTTCGGGTCTGAAGGTTTTTATTACGAAGAAAGGAGATCCACCGAAGGGGTCTCGGTATGTGGTTAACCGTCCAGTGGCTAACCCCTCTTCTCTGCATGCTGATCCAAAGGGTGTGCCACAACCTTCTGCCCAGCGTGTTGATCCAAAGGGTGTTCAGCAACCTTCTCCCCAGCGTGTTGATCCGAAGGGTATGCAACAACCTTCTCCTCAACGTGCTGATCCATTAAATGTTCATCATCTTCAATCCCTGCCGCCTCAGGCGTCGATGCAGCCGAGACCTAGAGCTTCGCAATCCATTCCTCTGGTGAAGGAGTCTTTTTCAAAATCTACGATGCCCTCAGCGGACCCTCCAAGGAACCCACCGGTCAAAATAAAAGGCTATGATCTGAGTCCTCCAAAAGCGAAGAAACCATTGTTGAACGAGCCCGATGACTCTAACGTTGCTCCAATGATACGAAGTATTTCAGTGGGGAAGAAGAAGGTCAATTTCAAGCATGTAGACCTCGAAGTGTTCAAAAAGAAGCATGGCCTTGAATTTTTTGATGTCAAGTTCTTTGCGCCAGATGAAGATCTTTCCTATGATATGATTGTGAACTATAAGTACGATGAGTTTCACTTGCTGACTACTATAGGAGCCTTCGAGGCGGGTCTGATGATGCCCTTGTATAAGTTGGGTGATTCTTTTTACCATGACGTTCTGTCTGATCGCGAAGGTTCCACCCACAATACTCATTGTCGTTCAGTGGTGCAGCTAAGTGGGAACTATCTTCGGACATTGAGGGAGTGTTATCTTCGTAGTCATGGTGAAACGACGATGACGTGCTATACTCCCGATCCCGCCGAGAGAGACTTGTATACTCCTGCAAACTTTAATGCCTCCTTTGGGGATTATGTCAACAGTAGGAACCGCAAGACTTGGAGTGTATGTCTTCGTTCAGTTCCTGCTTCTCGTGGTGAAGTTCGTCTCTTAAGTGAGGTGAGTGATTCAAAGCTTCGTTATGTTCCTGGTACCGAAGGGACTTCTCAGTAGAAACTTTTTCCTAATCGTGAAAAACTCAAACGTGATCATGACTATGAGTGGCATGCCACCGTTATTGAAGTTGTCGGTCCTTGGGCTTACAGCTGGGTACCTGGTCTGCGGGGCTGGCGTCCTACCGCTGATAGTCAACCTCGTGATAGCGCTCCCGCTCTCTATGGTGACTTCTGCCCCTGGAGGTTGAACTTCGATGGAATGAGATTCAAATATGCCATTGACGCTGCTGACGAAGATGAAAGCTCTGATGTTGTCCTTCCTCCGAAGGGTAATGCCGCTTCTAAAGTATGGTCCCTTATGTTGCCCCTTTTCTTTTTAGTTTAAGGTAAATAGTCGTCGTTTTTATGTGTTGAGTGTTATATCCTTAGAAAAAGAAGAAAAAGAAGATTGGCGCGGTTCAGTCATCTACAGCCCCGTGAATGATGAAAATGTCGAGGACGAAGATGAGGTTACCGATGACGAGGAACGAATAGAGACTTCCCTCCTAATCATGATAAGGATGCAAGCAATGACGGTGGTACCACGAAGAGAGAGTTACGCATGACATTCCGATAAACGATCCCCCTATTGGATCGGTGCAAGACTAGGGGAATGGGGATGCTGAGCCTCAGCCAAAAAATCCTGCCCCAGAATTTTCTTTTGGTAAGATTCATTCCGCTGGGGGTCCGATGGATATTAACGCTGCCATGGGACTAGCTGAGGAGTTTTCTTTTCTTTTGCCGAATGATGACTGGGATTTTCTTGGGGACGAAGGTGAGAAAACCATTGGAGGGGTAGGAACCGAGGCTGGTGGAGAAAAGGAAGCTGGAACCGGTGATGAAGAGGATGATGGGACCGGTGGCGAAAAAGTAGCTGGTCAAGAGGGAAATTTGGGTGGTGATGGCGATGAGACTCATGTTAACGAGGAGGCCAGGGCCGAGAAGTGTTCCATTGGTCTAGGGGAAGAGGCTGATATTGGAACTTCCGCTGGTCCATCTTTGGAGGGTTTTGATAGATCCCTGATGCAGGATGGTGATGATGCCACACTGGATTGGCTGATCAAGAAAAATCTGATGTTTGTGCCGAACCCTGCCCCAGTGATACCCGGTGAGAAAAACTCTGATGCCTTTACCCGCAAAAAGATGCAGCTGTCGTCTCCCGATGACGTTGCCGAAAGTTGGGAGAAGGAATTGGGAGCTACTTCTACCAGCTTACTGGTCGATCCCCCTTCTTCTGTTGCTGAAATGATAGTTATCGCTGATGGGTACCAGCATGGTTATCCCCAACAACGTGTTCTTGAAGTAAGTTATCGTAGGTTCCTTCTTTTATTCCTGACATACCTTTGTATTAATAGTTATAATTTGTTCATGATTATCGCAGATAATGAGAAGTGAACATTGCAACAACACTCTTTACCAATTCTTCAAGGCGAAGGCCCTCAAGCTTGAGGAGAAGCTTCGTCATAGGGAAAAAGAGTTGAATGCTACTGAAGTGCTTATTGATGTTAGGGACAAGGAGATATTGGAGTTGAAGAACCGTCTGAAGGGGAAGGAGCAGCTCGGAGCCGAAGAGGAGAAGCTTCGTGTTGAGATTGCATCGGTTCGTAGTGAGTTGGAGAAGGCCCAAAAATATGCTTCGTCTTCTAAAGGTTTTTTTTCTTTTCGTAATCCCCTCTTCGTCTCTCCCTTCCGTCTTCTTAGTATGATGTCTGAGTCTCCCCGCCCTATCTTTATCGGGTGACACCAGAGAATTGACATGGCTTCGGAATGAGAGGACTCGGCAAACTACCCGGATCAGAGAATTAGTTGAGAAAATTAAATGTGAACCCGATAAATGGAATGCTCGGTCCGATGAGCATAATACCCTAGTAGATGAGTGGCGAGAAAGGCGAACCCAAATTTTTGATATGCAGAAAAGTTATAATACCGATCGTCGTCAGTTTAATGACACTCTGTCATGGACTCGTGAGAACCTCCATGTTGCTCGTGGAAATGCTACTAGCTTGGAGGCTAAGGTGGAACACTTGGAAGAACAATTATGTCAATCTCGTTCGTCCCATGATCCTGAAGTGAAGGATTATATACAACGGCTTGTTCGGGAGAGAGACGACGCCAGAGCTGAGGCTCATGCCCTTAGTAATGCTTTAACCGCTTATCGGGCTGATGTTGATCGTTTAGTAGGTTCTGAAAAAGATCTCGAAGTTAACATGTACAGGCTTACTAAGGGCATAGAAGAGATGAATAACGAAGTCGACCACCTTCGCCATTTGGACTCCATGAAGCAGGTAGAGTTGGATGAGTGTCAGTTCGCTCTTACGAATCTTCGGTTGGATTATAAGAAAATTTCAGACGAGTACGATTTTCTTGATGATGCTCGGGACGCTGTATTTAATGAATATGAGATAGCTTCATCTAGAGTCGAAGGTATACATTTATTTGGCCGCGAATAGTTCTGTGGTTCTTGTTTTCTAACCTATTTTTGTCTTCTTTTTGAGAGCTCGAGAGACAAATTGACCTCGCAAATGAAAGTCTTGAAAAGGCTCAATATGCCCTAGTGCAGCAACAAGGTCATACCAACTATTACGAAGTTGGCTAAGTCTCAGGATGAAGTGGCGAAGGAGGCGGATAAGGAGGTGACTCGTCTGACATCTGCGCTATCACAATCTGAGCTGAAGACCACCGTGATTACTTATAAATCCCGTTTCCAGCTTGCCGAGGAGATCAACAAGACTCTGTCTAAAATTGAGCAAGGTCTTAAGAAAGATTATGGTATCGTCAAGGAGTATCCTCGTCGCCCAATGCCCGAGACCTTAGATTATTCTTCTGGTCCTTCGTCGGGTGGGAGTGTTCCTTCACCTCAGCAGAAAGATCCCGCTGATAACGCTAGGTCTTCTATGGGGAAGTAGGGTCTCAGTCGCAGGACGTTGATCTTCGTTGATTACTTGGCTTCGAGCCAATTTTTGCTGTGTTTTGTGTTTTTTGCTTGACTTCCCGAACTTGTAATCAACTTTCATGGAATAGATCATCGTTTGTTTGAGTATGTACACTTCTGATTTTCCTGCATGGTTAATTCAATTACTTTTTTAAACAGTACACAAATATAGTCAATCAGAATGAATGATTTATGTAGTAGAAAGTGTTTGGCTGCAATAACGAGGATGTGCACCTTCGTTACTGACTTTGGACCTGTCACCCCGTTGGCTAATCTTTGGCCAAGGGATTACTAGACGGTAGGGGTTGATGCAGCGTTCTCGGGTATTTAATGCGTTATTAAGATATTTACATGCATTCATTCCGCTGATATGCTGCCTTATTAGTTGGTTGGGTATCTCTTTGTGCTGGAAGCCTTCCCCATGGTCCTACACTCATAGATACTGATAGGGGAGTCCCGAGAGATTGTAAATAGTTACTTTCCTTAATAGAGACTTTGTAAAAATCTTGTTGGATTGATGCAGCGTTCCCGGGTATGTAATGCGTTATTAATATATTTACAGGCATTCATTCTGCTGATACGCTGCCTTTATTGATTGTAAATAGTTACTTTCCCCAATGGGAATCTTGCAAAAGGTTTTGTTCGATTGATGAGTTGAGGTCTGCTATTCCTCGTCCAGAGATAGAAACATATCAAGCGGGTACGCCGTCTTCTTCTTCTGGTGCTCTTCACGCAGGTGCAGAACTACGTTGCTTTTTATGGATTGTAAGGCTTGAAATACTTCACATTCCACGGGTGTCTGAGGACTTATCCTTTTAAGTTACGCAGGTAGTAGGATTCATTCCCTGCAATATCATGTATGACAAAAGGTCCCCCCCATGTTGGTGCTAGTTTACCCCATTTCTTCTCTCGCTGGTATTGGGTTATGGTTCTCAGCACATATTGTCCTTCTACAAAGTTTCTAAGCTTAACCCTTTTATTTTACTCCCTCGCCAGTCTTCGTTGGTAATTCTCCATCTTCTGCAGCGCCGTTTCCCATCTTTCTTCGAGATCATCGAGCCTTTCCAGCATCATATCCGCTGTGAGGATCTTCTCCTATGCTTCGGTCTTCATGATTGGCATGATGATCTCTGTTGGGATGACTTCTTTGGCTCCGTAGGTGAGGAGAAACGGCGATTCTCCTGTAGCCGACCTTCGGGTTGTTCGGTATGCCCATAATACATTGTGTAATTGCTCACACCATCGTCCCTTGTGTTTGTCCAACTGCTTTTTGAGTATGAGGGCAAGGGTCTTGTTCGTGGATTCCGCCTGTCCTTTGCTTTGAGGATATATGGGGGTCGATTTGTTCTTTCTGATCTTGAAGGTATCAAAGAGCATGTCGATATTCTTCCCTTGCAGTTGCTTGCAGTTGTCGGAGACAATCTCCGCTGGGATGCCGAACCTGCAAATAATGTTTTGGAAGATGAACGTGAAAACATCCGAGTCACAGATTCTTGCTAGGGCCTTGGCTTCTACCCATTTACTAAAATAATCTGTGGCTACTATCAAGAATCGTCTTTTCTCCGATCCTTCGATCAGGGGTCCCACGATATCTATGCCCTACTTTGAGAAAGGCCATGTACTATCCACTGAATTCAGCTTTGTTGCAGGTGCATGGATTCTTTTGTCAAAGCGTTGGCATTCCTCACATCTCTTTGACATTCTCGCAGCATCTCGTATCATTGTTGGCCAGTAATACCCCTACATTTTTGCCTTATCTGCTAACGATCTCATTCCGCTGTGGTTGCCCGCATCTCCGCAGTGTATGTCTTTCAACACCCGATGTCCTTCTTCTCTTGACAGGCAGCGTAACAATGGTCCAAGGAAAGACTTTTTATATAAGATTCCATCCCGCGGGTCATACCTTCCTGCCTTTGACTGCACCTTCCTAGCTTGTTTGAAGTCTGCAGGCAGCGTCCCTTCTTTGAGGAAAAGGTGAACTTCGGTTCTCTAATCTTCTTCGTTCTTGAAATCTTCGTCTTCGTTGGCTCTTGTCATGATATGATCTTCTTGAAAGTCGTCAGCTATGTCTTCTCCTACGTCATCGTCAGCGATATCCTCCCCTACGTCGTCTTTACGATTTGCGGCGAAGGATTCCTGAGGGATGACTGAGGGTTCGTATATTCTAGTTATCTTTATTGCCTTGATACCTTCATCTCTGAGCATGGATGATATATAAGCTAAGGCGTCAGCGTGCTTGAGTTCCTTTCTGTCTAAGTGCCGGAATTTGCTAGTTGGTATTAGGGATGCCAGAGTCTGGACCAAAGCCATGTATGCTGAAAGGGTCTCATCATAGACATTGTATTCTAAACCTATTTGTCGTATGACCAGTTGAGAATCGCTTGTCAGTCGCACATCGGTTATTCCCATTTCTATTATCAAACGAAGAGCGTGTACCACAACTTCATATTCGACAATGTTATTGGTATGCCCTTTGAATTCCAGCCTCAAGGCATGCACGATCCTTTCTCCAGTTGGGGTGGTGATTACGATGCCTATTCCCACACCTTCCCTATTCTTCGATCCGTCAACGAAAACCTCACATCGTCTTTGATTTGAGGGCTCGAGAGTATCGACTGGTTTTTTGCCTTCATCTACTTTTGGTATGCCCCTCACTTTTTCGTCGTTGTCCAGGGGTAGATCTGCTAGGAAGTCCGCCAAGACTTGCGATTTTTAGGAATGTTGGATTTCATGGATAATGTTGAACTGATCAAGGTGGGTGTTCCACTTGGCTATCCTTCCTACTTTCCCAGCGCTTTTGAGAACTGCCTCCAATGGTGCTTTGCATGGAACACGGATATAGTGAGTCAAAAAGTAAGTCATTAGCTTTTGGGTAGCCCATACTAGCGCCAAGATGAGTTGCTCGATCTTCGTATAGTTTCTTTCTGCCGCGTTGAGGGTTTTTCTTACGTAGTAAATAGGTTGCTCTATCTTTGCATTTGTTTTAACCAATATTGCGCTGACTGCGTCTTCTGTTGCTGCTATGTATAGGGCCAGTACCTCGTCGGGATCAGGCTTTTGTAGGATCGGGATCGTGTCCAGGTATTCCTTGATCTTTTGAAAAGCTTATTCGCACTCAGCGGTCAATTCAAACTTGCTCCCTTTTCTGAGGATGTTGAAAAAATGTTTGCATTTATCCGATGACCTGGCGATAAATCTACCCAGAGCTGCTAAGGATCCGTTGAGCTTTTGGACTTCTTTTAGGTTCTTCGGGGACGGCATTTCTACGATGGACTGGATCTTCGCGGAATCTACTTCGATGCCCCTCTTCGTTACTAGATACCCAAGAAATTTCCCTGAGGTGACACCGAATGTACATTTTTCTGGGTTTACTTTCATATGGTGTTTCCTCATTGCTTCAAACATATCCCTCAGATCTTGATGGTGATCCTTGCGCATCTTGATTTTGACGAGCATATCATTGAAATATACTTCTAAGGTGTTACAGATCCATGGCTTGAAGATAACATCAACCATCCTCTGGTATGTTGCCCTTGCATTTCGAAGTCCGAAGGGCATCCTCGTGTAGTAATAGAGGTCGTGCGGGGTGTAGAATATTGTGTGTTGTTGATATTCTTCTACCAGTGCCACTTGATTGTAACCAGAATATCAATCCATGAATGATAATTCTCCGTATCCTTCGACAGCTTCAACCAGTTGATCGATGCTTGGGAGTGGATAACTATCCTTCAGACATGCTTTATTGAGGTTGGTGAAATCGATGCACATCCTTACTCCTCCATTCTTTTTTGGCACGATGACCATGTTCGATATCCATGTCGGATATTTTACTTCCTTGATGAACCCTGCTTTTAACAGCTTGCGGAGTTCCTTCTCTATTGCTTTATGATACTCTGATGCTACTTTACGTACTTTCTACCTGAAAGGTGGTGTGCCTGGCTTTATACGGAGTTCGTGTTGGATTATCTTTGGATCAATCCCCGGCATGTCCCCCAGTTTCCATGCAAAGATATATGCGTACTCCGGAGTAGCATGATTAGGGATAACTCTCTTTCTTTGTCCATTACGGTCCCTATCTTGATCATCTTCGGATTCTCTTTGGTCCCTATGTTGATTTCCTTCACAGGTTCTACAGGTGTGAACGTGGGTTTTGGTTCCCCTAAGAGAGGGACATTCTTTAATTGATATTTGGTTGGTTCTTCAATTTCTTTATTTGTTGAAGTACTTGCTTCCGTGTTTAGAACGACGCTACCCTTCGTCAGACTTTTTACGGAAATCTCTTCGAGATAAAGGTCAATTGTTTTTTCTTTCGCAGCTTCTTTGTTCGGGCCCTTCGGGATTTCCGCTGCTCACCTTGTTCGTTGTTGAGCTGATTTTGTAGAGCCTGGAATTCCCGAGCGGTGACTTGATCTCCTTTTATTTCCATTACCCTTTCGGGTGTTGGAAATCTGAGGTATTGGTGATAAGTCGCCGCCACTCCTTTGATATTGTGCACCCATCTTAGGCCAATAATGGCATTATAAGGGGAAAAAGCATCTACCATGCTGAATCATGTATCCACTTTCATGGGTCCTGCGTTTACTTGCAAGACGATGTATCCTAATGGCTTCGTAGGTGCCCCGTTAAACCCGTAGATGGTGTAGTACGAAGACATTAGTTGTTCGTCGTTAATCTCCATTCGTATGAATGTGTCATTAAACAGAACATTAACTAAGCTCCCTCCGTCGATGAGGATCTTCTTGATATTGCATCCTGCTACTGGTAACGTGAGGACCAAAGGATCATTGTGATCTTCCATATCCTCTTCGATGTATTCAGCGTCGAAAGTCATAGGTGCGTACATCCAATGTTCGTGTTCGTCTACCTCCACTCCATCGATTTTGTACAGTTCACAGTAGTCTTCAAATTGCTTCCTTAACCTTTTCCCTATTTGCGTTGTTAGCGAAGGCCCTGCGGCTTCGGAGCATGAGATGGTGTTAAGGGTTCGGTTTC
Organism: Papaver somniferum; assembly: GCF_003573695.1. NCBI lineage: Eukaryota > Viridiplantae > Streptophyta > Magnoliopsida > Ranunculales > Papaveraceae > Papaver > Papaver somniferum. Next base: position 55,733,931 of record NC_039363.1, read on the forward strand.
CTTCAGGAAATTGAACCTTCTTGCTTCGTTTGGTCCTATTTTCGGTATCCACTTTCTGTATGTACTGCTTGAGATCTCCTGCGTCGATCAGCTTTTTGATCATTATCTTGAGGTTTTTGCATTTCTCGGTCTGGTGGCCATTGAAGCAATGGTATTCGCAGTATTCCTTAGATTTCTCGGACCTTGGGGGTTGTTTCCCTTTGGACCATGGCCACTCAAGATTTTCCCGTCCTTTGATCTCCCTTAGGATGCGAGAGTAGCTAGCGTTTAGCTTCGTGTAGACCTGGTCTTCGAATTTCCGATCCTCACGTCGACGATCATCTCTTTTTTCTTTTCTATCCTCGCTAGGTCGTTCGCCAGAACCGTCCCTTTTGGATCCGCTGGCTTGCTCCACCGAGTTGGTTCGATGAGGTCTTTGAGTCTGGGCTCTGGGATTTTCACGCTGAATCTCCTCCAGCCTGGCATGTTTTTCTATGATTACTCGAAGATCTCCTTCGATAGTGGGGATGGTACCATGAATCTCGACGAATAGCGGGTTCATCCTGTCTAGCCTCTATTTGTAGCAATTGATACTGACCACTGGATCGACGTCCCCTATGGCCTGACAGATCTTGTGCCATCTGTCAGTATATTCCCTAATCGTCTCCTTATATCGGATTTCCAGCGATAAGAGCTTGTCCATTCCGGTGTTGACGATCTTGTTGTACATGTAGGTCGCCAAGAACTTCTCAGTGAGCTGGTCATAGGAATCAATGGAGTCTGGTGGCAGGTTATCGAACCAGGACATCACGGATCCTTTTAGACTTGAAGGAAAATATCTGCAAAGTATTGCATCATCATAATCCCACCGGGCCAGGATTCGAATGCAATAACAAAGATGGGAAGCGGGATCACTGGATCCGTCGTAACACTCGAAGGCTGGGACAGAGCATTTCTGGGGGATGGGAGCTTTGGCTAAACGTTGGGTTAGCGGGGTAGTGTTGGATTCCTTCATCACTTGCTCCAGTCTTCTGCCCCCCTGCTTGGCTTTCAACTGATTGATTTCCGCCATCATTTCCGCACGAAGATTCTCCATTGCTTTCTGGTGCTCCTGGTGAATGGTGGATCGTCCTGGTCTCGGGATCTCGCTATCGAAGTAGTCTGAGTCCTCTGGATTGTAATCTGGGTCGGATCTTCGATTTCCTCTGGCATCTCTTTGGTTTAGCGGCTGCGGGTTGTTCATATTGACCACTACCATCCTTCAGTCCTGATTTAGTAGCGGTTCCATGGAGTTAGCCTCGTCGTGTGAATTTTCCACCTCTGCGCTATGGGCGATTCTATCCTTGAGTTTTGGTTTTCCTGCGCCAGTAGAGCTACCGCGTCCGCGTATACCCTCTGGTTCTTCCTTAATTCTTCCAACTCTACCATCATCTGGACAGAGTGATTTCTTCCTTGGTTCGGTGTCCCCCCTGCATTTGTCCACCGGCCACTACGATGTTATCTTCGCCAACAATTTGTATCAATGGGACTGGAGGGTCAATCTGCGGGCCTTGCTGTGCGGGTTGATTTGTTATCAGAAGAGGTTGATTAACTTGAAGTGGCATATTCTATTCGTTGGTGAGAGGCATCCCGTAGAGTGGTTGCTGTATTACTGACTCTGCCATCCCTTCACGTTGTTCATTTGGTCGGGTGGCTGCTGTCACTTTGGAGGCTCCTGCTCTGGATGCTACTACTTTAGAGGCTCCTCTTTTGGCAGCAGCGGCCTTCAATGCTTCCGCTGCTATTGCGTTGGCATCCAAAGGCATCGTGCTCTCAGCTCCATCTTTTCTCTTGTCTGCTGCCTTTAGCTTTTCGCCTTTTTGTTTGTTGCGCGTCATTACCGGGGTTGTCCTTGGCGCGTATTTTGATGATGCTTTGGCTTTTCCTACATCCTTCGTTTTTTCCATCTTCGATCCTCTCTCTTTTTCTGCACAAGAAAATTATCATCGAAAAATGATATCCGCGCGTGTTGGGTTAGATACGTTAGTCTAAACCGAGCCCCCTTGGGAATCCCGTAATGAAGATCCAGAGATCTTAAATTTAATGAAATGTGATCCGTTGTTTTAAAACATATAGGTCTATTGATAGATCTGAAAATATAGTTTTAAAGGGTCTTATACTAAACATAGATTCTGGCGAAGTTAGCATTATAATAATAGCGTAAGCCTGCTAATGGGTTCTCGTGTTTTAAAGATGATAGTTGGAAAACACAGATCTCGCTAATGAACTGCCCAGAAGTTTGATTTTTAAAGATAAAAACTTGGGGTTATCTTAAAAACGCAGACCCTTTAAAAAGGAAAGTAGATCTGCCCATAAATATGATTTTCAAAGACAACTTGAAATTATCTTAAAAAACGTGGATCTTGTAAAAATGAAAGTAGATTCACCTTTAGATTTTCTTTTTAAAGTCAAAAATTTGAAATCGTCTTAAAAAACGTAGAGCTTGTAAAGATGAAAGTAGATCTACCCATAGATTTGTTTGTTGGAAAGATAATGCTTGCTAAGGCAGCTTCAAGCGTTGTTATTTTCAGAGAACAGTGCTTGGAACAAAAAGAATGCGGAAAGTCACAGGATAAGATAAATATTTTACCGGGACATAGTCCCTGTTTCTAGCGCCAGATTATGAATGCATAAATTATGATAGCATCCACGTGTTCACAAACAATGTTCGCATACAATCATTCATTCTAGAACTGAAACTATTATGCGTAAAGTTACAAAGGGACGATGACTCATCGACTCAGAGCCATCAGGCTCGTCCTTGTCTAATCATATGGTAATGAAATAGATAATCGCATGGTAGAATAAATAATAAGTCGAAGCATAAACATAAAGACATAATATAAAGTGTTGAATGTAAATGAGACGGTGATTTACGTGGTTCAGCACTAAGGCCTACATCCACGGGGGTTGTTGTTTCACTATGTAGTTGGGAGTTACAAAGATAGTCAAATGACTTTATCTGAAATACGAAGTTAGAAGGGGAAAGGGACTTCATACTTACTCTTCCTATTTCTCTCTCTCCTATGTTTACTAAGAATTCGTCGACCCCTTCTCTCTTGGTGGAGAAGGGTATTTATAGAGTTGATACATGGGGTCCACTGTCAGGGACAGTTACAACCTTATCTTCTCGTTCTTTGTTCCGATGTCGCTGGTGTCTTCGTTCCTAACCGATGCCCCCAGCGGTTATGCTTGATGACGATGAACCACCTCGTTCTCTTTCATAGATCGATTGACACGTACCCTATGCCTAAGGTATTTAATGCGGGTGGTTGGGGTGGTCTGCACGCGTCAGACAGATGTCTGATGCCCCTGTCATGTCTTCGTCAGTGGAGCTAATCTTAGTCGTTGGTCTGGGTCTGCTTTGAGACGAGATAAAGCAGATCTTTGGTTGCTTTTGAGTACTTCGCGGTGGCTCATTCCTTCAGTGCTCCCTGGTTCTCAGCCATTGGATCAGTTCAAGGATGACCACATACAACTGTTAGACGTTCCTTGGATGTTGGTATGTGGCATCGTATCTTGATGCTCTTAACCATGTATCTCCTTGGACACGTGGCGAGTATTGAATTGTGTGTATACATTCAGTATGTAAAAAACTCTGTACCGGAGCATTTGATACCGCTTTAAAAAAAAAAAAAACATTTGACATTTATATTTTAGGTTCTCGCCTTGTGATTGTAAAATTGTGACTCTAAAAGTCACGATTGCTGAAGGCAAGTACCAACATTAGCGGTAGTACCGTCTGAGTGATCCAATGGTGAGGATCGGTTGTTAGTTCTTTATCTTATATAGAATAGTACCCCTGTTGATCCTGGCACCCGCCTAATTTGTTGTAAGCCATTTCCATGACAACTTTTTTCTCGTGGTGAAGCACGTTTACTCCCAAAATTATTTCTGACCGCGCATGTTCAGACTCACAGTTGGAAGCCCACAACTAGTCCTGCTTATGGCATTACCAGTTAGTTACTCCCATTAGGAATTATACTGTGGTCTTGGATGCCATCCTCTATTTATTTGTTCTCGACGCCAACCTGTGACGATTCATTTGTACAACATACACACTGTTACGGGAATAAATGGAGGCAATAGCCAATATTTGCAGAACAGAACAAGTTGCACCGCTGTACTTGAAAAGGTATCGCAAACACATGCTGAGCAGAGCACCAGCTGCAACTTCCAACTGCTGTATAGTCTATATGCCAAAGAATCGTACTAAACTCGAACCGCATTCCATATGAGAGAAAGGGAAAGAAAAGAATAGACAAAACTTTCATTTTCACTACAGAGTATAAAGATGTCTAAGACTTTAAGGCGTCCACTAATAATAAACATCATAGGTGCTTGAAAAAGCTAAGGCATTAACAATGTAATTGTTCCACGGACAGAAGACAGCCCACTAACTAAAATCAGATACTTTTGAGTTTTGACAATTTAGAGTTAAGTCACTGAAAGTGAAACTATCAAAACTGCGACAAAAATAAGATTTAAAATTTGAATTGGGCATTATAATATCAACCCAAATTGTATCATTTCACCTAATTACATATATAAAACAACCCACTAATTTCTTGTTATATACATAAACAAAACTCTTGTTTATTTTTTATTTCATTTCATTTCCTATCTTATCTTATCTCCCCCATCCCCTGTCTCTCTCTACAAATGCTCATTCATCATCATGTACTATACCTCAGATTGTATATCTCAAGCCAAGAAGCGTATGAAATTATCGCTGTTAAAATGATTTTTTTTCATTAGTGTTGCGGTTTCCAAGCTTTCATTTTAGCAGGCATGTGTGGTATTTCAAGCTTTCATTTTAGCAGCCATGAGCACTTACTTTTGGTGCATGTAAACATAGGGTTAGTAATCATACCATTTCCAGGAGTTTAATATTTCCTGTAGAATTGGCTGCAACCAATGTAGAGGACTGACCACGCCAACAAACTGCGGATATGAATTGTGAAGCATCATCTAATTCATAACCAAAGACCGGGTCTGTGTTGCAGAATTTGTAGGATAATACGGGCATGGGGAAAGCTTTGTGGTAAACGAAAACCTGTTCCAAAGAAAGCAGAATTATTTGCACTTGTTTGATTTCTCGAAATTTTTAATAATGTTTCATGATACAGATGAGTAAGTAATGAAGCAATTTTATCCACAAACGGTTTTGGAATAAAAACAACTTCATGGGATTAATTTTATTTCCGGAATTTACATCCGGTTAGGAATAATTTCATGGTTAACAAACCATTGAAGCTGTACACAGAAGTTGGTGATAGTCCCAAACGATCACATCTCACCTCTTGATATTTCATGGTTAACAAACCATTGAAGCTGTACACAGAAGTTGGTGATAGTCCCAAACGATCACATCTCACCTCTTGATATTATTATTATTATTAAAATCGGTCTCCCTCCAACCCCCCAAATAAACAGTTAACAATGAAAGGAACACTGAAAATGAGTTTTCACCAAACAAATAATGAAATGAAGGTAGGGATACGAGAAAACGATTGATAACAACCATCCCTGCCTATCATTAGAAATATGAAGGGAATATGATTAACAGATAGGCGTTCTTGATTAAACAACGGAAAAGTTCATGTTTGCCATTGTAGGTATACAATACACCCAAACCATGTTTTCCTTAACCATATGTTTCTGAGGGTTAAATTAAATCCAAAATACGAAGTTTTGCACTTAGTCTTAAGAAGAAAGAAGGTTATTGGGTTATCTTAATCGAACTTCGTTTAGCTAGTAAACATGTAAATGAAGAAAAAGGTGAACTAAATATCTAACTTGAACTGAAAGGTGAGTAGAATGTTCAGTAGGTAGTGCTAACTATACATCTCAGGAGAGAACACTAACATAGTCAGAATTTGTGAGCACAAGTTAAAAGTAATACTACCTCCGTTTCTGGAAAAGTGATACTTTCACTTTTTCATTTTAGCCTAAAAATAGGCCAAAATGAAAAGGTGAAAGTATCACTTTTCCAGAAATGGAGGGAGTATAATAACTCAATAAGGATGCATGCCTTCGTCATCCTTAGTAAACATTGATTGCAATCAACACAATCCAAAATGGAGAAACCCATGAAATTCCGTACCCAAAAGTTGTTAGGTGATATACAACGTACCTCATTAGTTTCAGAGCCTGTAGCTATGTAGCCGTCCGATATAGATAAACCCACGAAATTCTGAATAGAAAACAAATTTCATCAGCAAACGGTCGAATTAAACATGCATAATTTTCTAGAAGAAACAGCACACAGATCAAACATCCACTAATTAAACGTTTCCTCCTGCATTTGGATACATGTTCTGGTAAAACGGTTAACACATTAACCTAGTTTCCAGTTAAATGTTTTGCACTTTAGCCTGGGTCAAACATTGTGTAATCAATAGTCTGACTGCCTTCGGTAAGATAAATACAACCCTGATTTTTAAGACGAAAAACAGCATTTAAATAATTAGAATCATTAGATTGCATATCTGAAGTTCACTATGATTTGCACCTTAACATTTGTGTGCCCTGTGAAAGTTTGTTGCGGACTATCAAGAACCCGATATGTGCAGGTTGTTAAATCCCAAAGCTTCAGTGTGTTATCCGTAGATGCAGAAACAAGAGTGGTGGAATCAACAAACTTGACATAACTCACGGTCTTAGAGTGACCTCTTAGGGTGCACAAAGGTATTTTTGTGCTACGCAAATCGTAGCAATATATATTATGATCTGCTGAACCAATTGCAAGTGAATGTGATGAATTAGGAGGAAACTGAACACAACAGACATTGGCTTTGGTCTTTATGGTGCCAATACTTCCTACCTGCATTTTCAAAACCAGTGAGAAAAAAAACAAATTATCAAGTGTCCAAGATCTATGTAGACACAATGGTGATCACATTTAGATGACTACAGTACGTTTAGTTTCAAAGTTGACATCCACCAAGTGCAAAAATAGAATTGCCTGATTGATATTCCATAGCTTAACAGCACAATCATCACTACCGCTGGCCAATTTTGTAGGATCTGCAAGTGAGAAGTCAACAGACCACACACGTCTCTCGTGCTCCCGCATTTCCATAGTCACTTGACTCCGCGTAACATCCCACACCTGAAAGTTCAGCAAGAGTTAATTTAACTGACCATAAAAGTAGAGGAAAATTGTAAATGGAGCAACCTAAAGATTTTGGCCTACCTGCACCACACCATCAAAGTCACTTGAAGCGATCTGGCTTTTGATATAGCTATTGAAACATAAACTGCTAATTTTTGATTTACTAGCCATCTCAACTACAGGATAATGAATATCACGATCCTCGTTTAAAATTGAGTCGCATTCAAATACTTTAATTTTCTTATTTACACCAGCTGTAGCAAAAAGTTCTTTGTCACGATCGAAATTCAAGGAGCATACTAAATTTGAAGAATTCAGCAGATCACCCTGCTTAAGGTCTGCCTTAACTTTTAACTTGCTATAAGAAAGATACTTGCACAGACCCTCAAGAAATGGTTCTATCCAACCGGTCCTTTTACTTTCTTCACTGTATCCCTCCTTGGAAGAAAAGTTATCAACTGAACTTCCTTCGGTCATAACAATGGAGCCTTTACCATCACCGTTCATTCCGGAATATCTATTACGCGGTCTTGTCTTTGGCTTGGTTGCCCTTAACCTAGTTGAGAAATAAGCTGCTTCTAGTTTCTTAAAATTCTTCATCAGCCGAGAACTTTTAGACAAAATACTTTCTTGTTTTTCTGTTTCTGTCCCCGACTTCTGAACCTTAGCTGGTTGTTCATGAACTTCCTCATCTTGAACCTGCATACCTGACCTGGAATGCTTTTTAGATCCCATGGCAGTCCAATCATCATTTCTATCAGGATTCACTGGTAGACTTTCTATCCTATCCATCATTCTGTAACCATTGCTGTTTATTTCCGTATATACACCTCCCTTGATATTAATAACTAAATGCTGTTTCTGAACTTCGTCAATGTCAGAAGAGATCAAAGATATTGTATCTTGCAGCTTTTCGATTGCTTCTTGTTTTTTCTGCTGGGTCAGCAAAAAGAATTCCGCAAGTAACTCTTGTTCTTCTGCAACTTCTCTTAAACTCATTGCAGCTTCCCGTTCTTCCATGCTATCTCTTGGTTCAACGAGGAACCCACTTTGTAACACCTCACTGTTGCATTTGAAACCAAAAGTGAAGTTATTAAATGAAGGAGATAAAATCATGTTAACCAGCAATGCTTCAAATATTATGCTCATTGAGTTAATGGTCCTAAGCATTATTTGCAAAAGACCCTAAACAGAAGACTTGGCATGGTGGACAAGGATCATAGGAAATAGGAAACTCGTTACGAACCACACTCACCTCATTTTTGGTCTAGTATTTGGCCTTGGATGCAATAGCCAGAGGCAAAATGAGGCTTCTTTGGGCCATTTCAAAAGCAACTGAGGAGGTAGAACTCGATGCCTGAGATTCGACATAGTTCTAAGCTTTTCTTCCGTCGAGCTAAATGCACAGAACAACTACAAGTAGAAAGTAAAGGTTAGCGGACAACTAAGGAAAATAAAATAGTTTACAAGCAAAACATAAGGAGAAAATATAAAAACTTAGGTTAGAAAAAAACCTCAAATAGAAGAACTCCCAACCGATAGATATCTGCCGCAAAGGAGCTTGGAGAACCCTCAACTTCCTCTGGACTAGTATACCAACCGATCTCCATAGCTAATATCTGTTTCAGTGGGAAATTTCTCTTGATTTCCTTAACTTCTTCAAGTTTCCTGCTATCATCTACATTTCTCTCTTCAATCTCTTCAATTGATGATTTACACATAGGAAAAACCGAACATGATCGTAAGCAACTAGTATCAGATGCCCTTTGAGAAGTATTAGGATGAGATACCTCTGTTGAGGAATTATTTTGTCCCCCTAAGGGCTTTCTGTTCGGGCGATCCTCCGAGGAATCAGAATCAGAAGAACTTGATGCCGACTCGATAAAGGAGACACGGTTGAACAATGACATGACGAAACAAGACGGCCTCACGTTATTGATTACAACACCTTGGGAATGTGCAAGATTGACAGTTTCTACAATCTGTTTAAATATATGTAAGCACTCTAAATGATCCACAGTTCGTTCCGGTTTATCTAACCACTGCCTCAAGCTAAGATCACTTTGTTCCATCAAATTCGATCTAGACGAGCCAATTTCTATCGCCTTCCCTCCCTGCATGAATCTGTCGTTGTTTGATGCATTACCTGAACTACTTAATCTATTCCCATTATTATGCAATCCATTCCTCTCCCTTGAAATAACACAACCATTCAATCCCCTAGAACTATCAGATTTTTCCCAACCTAAACCTGATGAACCAGCCATTACTACACACTACCTATTGCCACCCACAGTAACAAACCAATCAGTACTCAAAATTCTTACTTCCACTTCCACCATACTTGATTCAAAGTACAACACCACCCACTTGAGAATCACACATCATCCACATCCACATCCACTGATCACAATTTATTAAACAATTACTCAACAGATTTCCCCTGTTAATACATCAACATGCAAAACTTTCATATCCATATAACAGAACTCAAATAGCAATAACCCATTTTAACTAACCAAAATCTCAACTGAAACAACCTAGTCAATTCAACAAACACACTAAACACTTAGAAAACATAAGCAATCCCAACTACCCAGATAAACCCCATTCATGCAGAGCTACAAACAAAATACACTTATAGTAATCTATAGAGAGAGAAAGAGAAAAGTACCATGAGAGAATCAAGCTGATGATCCAAAAAAACTTAAATGAAAATTCAGCTTTCTTTTCAGCCTCAAAACAATTTTTTTTATTTTCTGTAGAGAAATTCTGGGACCATAGAAAAAAGAGGCAATGGAACGTTTTAATGTTTTTGCTGGAACTTGTATATAGTCTACTATATTTTATTCCAACTTAAATTTTTTCTTATTATAAATTTGGTATCGTTTCAGGTCTTCACCTTCGTTATCTTCACAAACTCCTTATTTTCATTCACTTTATGAAATCAGCATACGTGGCATGACTACAACCACGCCCGTCGCTATACCCCGTTCATTTTTTTTCCTTTTTATAGCTTCCGCTGGAGTTTACTCTAAACAGACAAAGTTGAGGATTGTTTAGTCTTTTTATATTAATCTGTAGACCATATTTCCTTTAATAGGAACAATTTTTATAACTTTATCTAGATCAACAATTTACCGTAGACAGCAGGGGAAGGAAACATAGTAGATGATGTTTCACAAATTTACCGATATTTCGAGAAAAAAATACATTTTGAAGTGATTTTTTTTTCTTTTTACATGGCTAATTCGCGGCCTAGTGTGATTATTTTGGACCTGCGATTACAAGACAAAAAAAGAATATTTCGAAGTAAAATGGATAACCCCTTATCCAATTATTTTACTAAATGACAAAACTTCAGATAAACCACATCTTGGGACTTTTCCTTACTCTTGTAGGTGTACATGTCTCCATAAAAGTTACCGTCCCATTCCTTGTTCTCAAAATCCCTTTTAGCAAATATTGGGAAGTGCAAATATATCCATGCCTGCAGAAAATCCATATTCCCTCCGATTTGGTTCTTGTCAGCCCTAGAAGCCTTTCTTAACTTGTCCAACGAGTGTGCAAGGATGGCAGTGCCCCAAGATTATTCGTGAATCTTGTAAAATGGTTGGAACAGCTTAATAAAGTTGGCGTTCACACGGGCACCGCAAATGTTGGGAAAGATAACAGATCCCAGGACGTAGAGGACATACGCATTGTCCGTGGCGAAGATACGTTCCTTGGTCACCTCTTTTCCCTAAGCACGAAGTTTCTTTGTTCCACTGAAGAGGTCCCTCAACTTCGATAAATGGAATATCCTCTGCTTATATTTGCCTACTAGCATCTGTGGCTTGGTCATCTCCTCATACCATTGGAACACTTCCTTGGTGAACGTGTAAATCTTATCCCACTCAAGCTCTTACGCGTATTCTTCATTTTTCACGGCTTTACCATCTATGCTTAGCCCGGTAATGAACTTCACATCATTTGGATTTATCGTCATTTCGCCAAATGGAAGATGTAAAGTATATGTTTCCCCGTAATATCTCTCGACAAAGGCGGAACAAAGAGGTTTGTCGTAACCAAGATCCAAATTCTCAACCGAAACCAACAACCTCGTAGATTTGACTAGATCGATTACTTCCTCAACTTCTCCAACGGTTGATTCTATTCCTTGCAGTGGCCAATTCTTCATCACTAACGTTCCTGGCTTCATACGACGAACGACATCCCTGTTGAAAAGACGAGGGTATCCAAACACACCACAATCTTTTATTTTGATCACAACCTATACAAGACCCACTATGTATAAACCTCTTGGAGATACAATCACTTAAAGAATATTTCAACACAGTGTCCACTTGATATAGGGTTAGTCCGAACTGGCCTAACTCGTGAATTAAATATCAAAGGCAAGTGGAGAAAACCAATAAACTTTGTGTGATTGTCTATGGATATGGAATCGAGACAATACAACAACAAAGTGATCACTTGATAAAAGGTACGAAAATAACCGAAATCAATGGGATCAATATCAAGTGTCATGTTAACGTACAAAGTGCAATTTACTTTAACTATAATAAAACAATTATAATGCGGAAATTAAAAGTAAATGGCACAACAATATTTTGTTAACGAGGAAACTGTAAATGCAGAGAAACCCCGGGACCTTGTCCAGAATTGAATACTCTCAAGATTAAGCCGTTATACAAAATATAAACCAACTTCGTATAGTTGATACCAAGCAACTAAACCTATAGTTCACCTAGTTCCTTCTGTATCCTTGCACCTCCAACTTGTAATAAGTCATGCACTTGGAATAATTCATTTGGTTCGTATTCCAAACAGTAAATGAACAACAAATCTGTTCGGTAATAACTCTTTTCAACCAAGTGATATGAGTTTGACAAAAGGCTCTACCATTTATCCCGATAAACTCCTTTGTAAGGTCCTTAGATCTATCCAATAACAATTACCAAAGTAATTGTCAAGATTTTGCAATCAATACTTTTAATCACAAAGAATTGTATTGATGTCGATCTACTCAACTAATCAATCCAATCTATCACAAAGATAAACCGATTATAGTTGGATCCTTTTCCGTTCGAAACAAGTATTGTGCACACCAAAGATTATAAACCCAAATCAGAAATCTTCTTCGTCTTCAAATATTCTTGGATCTTCAATAAACACCTGCACACAATCAACTTGAATCTCTTGTGATCAATCACATACAGAACGGAGTCTGTTAACAACGTATTATCACAATACGTCTTTAGAACGACAAACAGTCTAAAGATCCCTGTCGAAACTTCGATCTAGTTTGAGTGAATCTTATATCAGAAAAGAAGATTCTCAGACATAAATAAACTAGGTGCAATCAAAGTTCAACAACTGTCAGTCAATCAAATCAATCGAAAACTAATAAAAAAACTGTAATTATCTAGTTTCCCACCAACGGTACTAATAGAGCTTCTCAATCCCAAATAAGTCTTTAAATTGAGCGGTCGTAAGAGATTTCTCCTAATTAGGTTACTTTCCATTGAAAGATACATTAGGGAATGAAACAGTTCAATTCAAATATCACTAACCTCAAGTGGAAGGATGATTGTTGTCGTTGTAGCTCCTTGCTTCTTCACATCTTCAAGTCTTCGCAATACTTGTAACGTCTCATATCCTAATACTTTCAAGCTAACCTGTACGAAGTTGACTCTAGTACATAATCAAGCGACTCTTAATATGAGTTTTGATTCACTAAAATATGATAACCAAACTTGACATACCAACGCTTGGTGGGTTCAACCGAGCTATGCTCTAACAATCTCCCCCTTTTTCAATTTTAGTGACAAAACTCTTACATCATATGGATAAACAAATTACAAGAATTCATTACACATACGATTGATTCCCAAATTCAACAACACAATAACCTGTATACATTCAGTTCATAAATGCCGATGTTGACGATATAACAATAAAGCTAATACTCCCCCTAAAGGTAAGATAGGTAGATTTTCAATCGCACATCTTTGTTATTTCCATGATAATATTATATGTTACTCCCCCTTAGTCTATGCTTTACTCTTTTCGTTAAATATAACGTTTAAGCACCATTGTCCTTTCCTTAGTGATACCAAATCAATATCCATATCACTTGTTTACTCCATATATTTCTCCCCATTTTTGTCAGAAAATGACAAAGGTACGAGCAAATAAAGGACAAACCGAAAGGATCTTACAAATCTTACAAAGAGATTTGCAAAACCTATAAGAGTTAAGCACGAGGGTTCCACACACCATTTTTGATAACCAATATCAAAACCGAAACTACAAAGTAATTTTGTTTTGATATGTTACCAAGAAAATAATTGCCCGAAGCAATTTTCCATAATAGTTTAGTAAACCAAAAATCGACTAAGCACCTTAGTTCATTTGGTAAACCGATTGTACAAATACAATCGCTTGTTCGATAAGTCCAAAATAAAGATTAGAATTAACTTTATTTTTCTCATCAGGCTCTAGTTATTCTCATCTGTTAGAGCATAGCTCGGTTGAACCCACCAAGCGTTGGTATGTCAAATTTGGTTGTCATATTTAGTTAACCAAAACTCATTTAAAGAGTCGCTTGATTATGTACTAGAGTCAACTTCGTATAGGTTAGCTTGAAAGTATTAGAATACGAGACATTACAAGTATTGCGAAGACTTGAAGAAGTGAAGAAGTAAGGAGCTACAGTGACATCATCCTTCCACTTGAGGTTAGTGATATTTGACTTGAACTGTTTCATTCCCTAACGTATCTTTCAATTCGTGCATATTGAAAACATAACTGTGAATCATGAATGATTATACTCTAGCTAGACGTAGTATTAAGGAATAAAATACGAAGTATAACGTTTATCTTTTTGAACTTCGTATATAAGGCATCGACATAATCGTTTGAATGCTATTGTGATTATGTATGGGTATGAGGTGAAGATTTCATCCTAGGAAACAATGTTTTACATTCGTTTAAAGGAAGTAAATTCATGAACTTGTTTCTTGAATCGAAAGGGAAATCGCTAGGCTTATTGGTATTGTTATTCATTTCATATCTTTTGAACTACTAATATGTGTGATTAGTATAACCTCTCATGACTTGTTTATGTTCTTGGTAAAACTATTCACAAGGACTGACTTTTGTACTGGTATGACTTTTATTAGTGAAACCGATCTTAAGTAATCACCTGAGATGGTGTGCTCGATTTAGTTTTATTAGTGTGACCAACTCTAGGCAAAGGGGAACGATCCTCTAAAGAGGTGCAACCGATCACAAGAGGGGAATCGATCCTTGTAATAGGTGCAACACGTTTTTAGTAGATTGGGGAACCGATCCTATGAACATGTGCAACAACTTTTTAGTGAAAGGGGAACTGATCCTATGGACATGTGCAGCAAATACAAGTAGGTACCATAAGTATGTGGGGAACCGATCCTAGTACCTAGTCAACCGAATTTTTGGAAAGCTAGTGTGACTATGCACAATACTCACATGGAGGTAAAACCGAAACTTGTTTTGGTAAAACCGTGAAACCCATGATTTATGATTGAGTGTTCTTAATCAATCACATAGTTCTTGAAAGTCAGATGAACCAATTCTAAACTCGTTTGGAAGAGTGGCAAATCAGTTTCAAGATTGTAAGTATGAAAGAGGACTAACAAAGTAAAGATGTCGACATACTTTGAACATGTGTAGTAACGCTTATCTTTTATTGTTCAAAGATATTCCTTAATAGCTAAAGGAAAAATCCCGGATCGAAAAATAAGTTGAGAATCTTTTAATTAAGGTTTTTAATTTTATTTTTGGAAAATAAAAATTGGTAATGTGCATTTACTAATTGGAGATTTTCTAAGAGATTTTCGGTCAATGTTTGGACAAAGCATTTACAGGAATTATGGAAACCGAATCTGGAATATATTGCATATCTTGAGAATATTTTCGGTTTTGTAAATTCCTTGGTGTCCAAACTTCCTTGGTCTATAAATACCAAAGTTTGCATTTCTAGCAAACTAATCCTCATAGCCAGCAAAACTACCTAGTTGTGTTTTTACTGGTGGAGCCGCCTATTCGAAGAGGAAAGTAACCTAATTAGGCGAAATCTCTTACGACCGCTCAGTTTAAAGACTTCTTTGGGATTGAGAAGCACTATTAGTACCGTTGGTGGGAAACTAGATCATTGCGGTTTATTATTAATTTTTGATTGACTAACGGTGGTTGAACTTTGATTGAACCTAGTTTTTTTATGCTTGAGAATCTTCTCTTCTGATATAAGATTCACTCAAACTAGATCGAAGTTTCGACGGGGATCTTTAGAATGTTTGTAGATCTAAAGACGACTTGTGATAATCCATTGTTAAAAGACTCCGTTCTGTGCGTGATTGATCACAAGAGATTCAAGTTGATTGTGTGCAGGTGTTTAATTGAAGATCTAAAAAGATTTGAAGACAAAGAAGACTTTGAAGATTTCTGATTTGGGTTCATAATATTTGGTGTGCACAATAATTGTTTCGGTAAAAGAGGATCCAACTATAATAAGTTTATCCTTGTGGTAGATTGGATTGATTAGTTGAGTAGATCGTCATCAATACGTTTCTTTGTGATTCAAGGTATTGATTGCAAAATCTAGACGATTACTTCGGTAATTGTTAGTAGATAGATCTAAGGACCTGGCAAAGGAGTTTATTGGGATAAATAGAAGAGCCTTTTGTCGAACTCACGTCACTGGTTGAAAAGAGTTGACACCAAACAGATTTGTTGTTCCTTTACTGTTTGGAATTCGAACCAAAGGAATTGTTCCAAGTACGTGACTTATTTATAAGTTGGAGGCGTGGGAATACAGACGGAACTAGGTGAACTATAGGTATCAACTATACGAACTTTGTTTGATTTTGTATAACGGCTTAATCCTAAGAGTATTCAATTCTGGACAAGGTCCTGGGGTTTTTCTGCATTTACGGTTTCCTCGTTAACAAAATCTTGTCGTGTCTTTTACTTTTCTATTTCCACAATTATAATTGTTTTTATTATAATTAGAAGTAAAATACACAGACATTAATTCCTATTTGCTTGATAATAATCCTATTGTGTTTGGTTAAGTCTGAACCTCTTATCAAGTAAACATACTTCGTTGTTGTCCTGTCTCGATCTCGTATCCATAGACAATCACACGAAGTATGAACCGATTAGTTGTATTGTCTCGACTCAGTCCATAGACAATCACTTTCGGAGAAAGGACTTATAGGTGGAATTTTTTTAGATTGAGGTATATTTGGGTACCCTCATCTTTTCATCATCAATAACTTAGAACTTTCACTTTTAAACAAGACAAGTACTAGGTTAGTTAACTATCGTTTCTTGTTAAGGCATTCGATTATACTTGAATAACCGAAACCTCCACTTTGATAAGTCTAAGATCAGAATTAACTTAGTTTCTCTTATTCGGAATCGAATTGGACTAAACAATTCATCCTGAAAAACTTTTCTTTTGTTAAGCCATAAACAATTCATACAAACCAAATAAATCAGCTTGCATAATTATTTACCTCAACCGGAAGCAATTGAAACAACATAGACATTAAATTACTACAATTGCACCGTAATTTTGTAAGCCTAAACAATTGATACCAAACCATAAAGCAAGATAAAAATAGTTTTTCTTAACCGGAAACAATTGGATCACACACACATTGATAGACGCATTTATGTGTCTAATATGTCTCTATTGTATGTATTGTTAGTGCTAAATTTTGTATTTATTGTGTTATTTTATGTCTTTGTAGGAATATTTAGAGAAATAAGCCCTTGCGGCGAAATGGGCTCAAAAAGCAGTGTTTTACACCCCGGAGAAATGTATCGTAGGCACCCCAGAAATGCACCGGAAGCATCCCAGAAAAATGTCCCGGAGGAACCCATAAAAGTTACTATTTCCACCCAAAAATTACTATTTCCACCCAATTGCTATTCGCACCCAAGCTCTGGTTAAGGGGCATCCATCTTCTCTTTAAATTCAAAAACAGCTTTTTGGCGGGAAAAATATATTCAAAACTGGCAGATTTGTGATCGAGAAAATGAAGGTGTTTTAGTGCGATTCAATCGCTGAAATTTGGTGGGAAGTTGTGATATGGGATAGGGAACACATTGTGGGCATCGGATTCGATCGGAATTGGCTGGAAATCCTGGTTTGAGTCACGATCTCAAAACAGAGCAACGTGTCCTGTAACACGAGTTTGATTGTGTGTTTGCCATGCATGGAGTGTTTTGGAGGAGTTCGATGACTTCGGAGGCGTGGGGAAGGTTAAATAGAGCATGCAGGATCAAAGTTTACGTGTGTGGAAGCCAAAAATGGAAATTATTGTTAAATATGGGCAGCGAGCAATGACGAGATTAATGGGAGATTATACGGTGTTATGGTCGGATATTTTTGTTCTAAAACACTATAAATACAAGGCTAAAGAGTTTAGAAGAGTTGGAGAGTCTTTGGGAGAGTTTAGGAGCCGAGAAGAATCGAAAGAAAGTCACGCAGGAGAAAAGCTTGATGTTGGTGCAAGGAAAAACACGAAGAACATAATACCCTCAGGGACAGTCGTTGATTAGTGTCGCTTAATTGCGACAATACTCAATTCCTTTCCCCGACTTCGGAACAACAACACCTCTGTTGTATCGTATTTTTTGAACGCTCTATATGTGTCGCAAACACTGTTGTAAACCGTTTTTCTCCATTTTCTCTTGATTGTAAACAACTTTTGAGTATCAATGAATCAATTTGAGAGTTTTTTCATCATGAATAGCTAAACCCAATCCCAGGGGTGACGGAGGAAGCCATTCTTCCAAAAGTTATGTGGTAAAAATGTATTTAAATTTATTTATGCAACTCTTTTATGATTAATTGCACCGAATAAAAATGGAGTAAATGATTTTTATTAATCAATTGTGTTTTCTCTTGATGGAGTATGCTTAGTAAATTGCTTTTGATACTTCATGCTCGCGATTAACAGTGGATGTTTTCAAAATCTAATTTAGGCAGTGATTAGAAGCACAATTTCCTTTGATTGGAGTTATATTGTCTAGAATTGCATGATAAGAATTGTTATTGAATCACATAAATTTTGGTGAATGGTGGAATCCTGATCCCCGGTAAAAATTCTCTCCCATATTTTGTTAATATTGTGCATATAAAATTATTTATTTATTTATTAAGTCTAAAAAAAATTATCCTTCACAAATCCGAGAGTTTGAACCTTCACTACTACAACCACGAAAAATCTCATAATCATTTTGGCGTCGCCGACGTGGAATTGTGTTTAGGTAGAATTTTTTTTTTTAGATTTATTTTTCTTTGTTCTTTTTTACGTTCTTTGGGTATTTGTCTATGTGATACAGGTTTTGAGGCTTGGATCGAAAACAAAAAGAAGAAGAAGAAGTTGTCAAAGATTTTTGGCGATTTCATAAAGACTAGGAGCAAAGCTTAAAGCAAAAAGAACGGAAAGAAGACGAAGGACTTTTTTTTTATTATTATTTTTTAGATATTTTTTTTATTAATTTTTTTTTTTAGAAACTGTAATTAAAGTTTTTATTTTTGTAATATTTTATTTTTGGACATTATTTTTTTTTTCCGGACATTGAACATTGGACATTATTTTTAAAACCCTACGGAAGGGTTATAAATTAAAAAAAAAATTTAAATACAAATTGTTTGCAGGGAAGGACGACGATTACTATATCGTCTCGGCCCCTCGGGTTCGCACACTGACACAGGAGTCAGTGGCCCGAGTCGACTACAGCGGTTCTTCGCCCGTCTGGTACGGGAGGTAAACTTCTGAACACCCGCGAATCTCCTGCAAGCGGGTTTACTGTTTGCCTTAAGGTGAATATATGCTGAGGACTTGAATACAGCTGTTTTAAATTCCTAGTAAAGGGCAAGGCCTGGCTAATACAAGATAAGGGTTCGGATTTCATCACCGTTCTCTTCTTGCTTGCCTTAGGAAAACGAAACCAAACGCGATCCTAAGCCTAAAATTTTGACTAGAACGAGACCTATAGGGTAATGAGCTTAATAAGAAACTCGTTCGAAAAATATTGGTTGCTCTTTAAGCACACTTCAAAGTTCATGATGGTTTCTGTGAGTTGAATGCGTGACTGCACCGCCTTCTAATGCGGTGAGGCCTTGGGTATCAAAGCTCTACTAAGCTTCCCTCGTCTCTATTCAACTTACTTTGACTCGGATTGATTCCAGAGGGGTTTGCTCAAATTGCAACGAATTCCCTTTCGAAAGATAGAAGCTGGTCTAGAAACAATCTAAGTGGAGCCATCATGCTTTTTGTTTGCTAGAATTTATAGGTTTGATTTAGTCGAGTCAGCCTTGTTTGTGATTGTGTAGAATTCCTCTGTAGTTTGTGTTTCCTCGGTGATGAATCCTTTTCAGGAGACGCCACCTGAGATGACGTTACGAGAATATATGTCTAGAAATTCTCGTTATCAAGAGACGTCTTCGGAAATGACTCTTGGTGAATATATGCATGGGCAGTGATATATGGATACTCCAAATTTTATTGAGGAATCACCTCTAACGATCTATGAGAAATATTATAAACATAGACCATGTAGTTGGGAACAAAGCTTGAGAATTCGTGAATATCAAAAATTATATTGTGATGATGATGAGGAGGAGGATGGTGATGCTGATTATAATGATATTTCTAGTTCAAATCCAAATAATTTTAATAATTATTTACCTATTCAAAAGGACGAGGATTTGACTAGAAATACCCCCGTTTTAGACGATGATTACGAAACCGATGATGGTTTAGAGGAACCAGTTTATCTTGAGAGTACTGTTTTCGAGTCAAACAATTTAGAAACAATAGTCTTAGATGAACTCGTAGAGATTAACGGGGATGAACCTGACTTAGAAAAATCAATCGCCCACTTTCAGGAATCTGATGACCTAAAAATTAGGGAGATTATGACCAGTCTACCTAGAGACGCCGAAAACTCTAAGTTTGGGGGTGATTATCATTCTCCATTTTCTTTAACTCTTACAAAAATCCCTCACGTGGGACTTGACATCAATGCCTCAACCATCTTACAAGACTATCTTCGTACTCGTTTTCCCGAACTTAATAATATTCAACACGAGTCTCAACTGTTAGAAACCCATCCTCTGGTTGATGAGGTTAGCCCAGGCAATAATACCAAGATTGACTTTGTTTTCCCACCAAAAACTTTTCTACCAATTGTGGGAACATATAAATTTCAGATGTGTCAATTATTAAGTTTTGAGACTAAACCTAATTACTTTAGGAGATTAGGGTCGACACATCTGTTTAAGGAAGACCACCACTCTCTTTGTGGTCAGCTGTGTAAGTCAAATCTGATTGAATTTAAGGATCCCCAGTTATTCAGGTTGTTATTATTTTTAATTGAGTTTTCCAGACTTTTAAACCAGAATTGTTGGATCTTAGCTATGAGGAAGTGCATCCAATGAAAATATTCTATCAAGATCCTTTCATAGAACCTGAACCTGAACCACAATGGGACATAGGTATCTTAATCAGGAAACTAGATAAGGGTATGCAGTACATGTTCATTTTCTTGGCTTGTTGCAGATTCCTTTTACTTGTGATAGCTCTATTTGGTTTCGATAACCCACAATTATTTCGGCTATTGCTATATGATTCGAGGTGATTAAACCTTTCTTAGTCTGGCTGAAGACTATAAACTTAGCACTTCTTGGGAGGTAACCCAATCTCATGCAACCCGGTAATATCCTTCCTTCACTCTTTTGCTTCAAATAGTAACTGTCTCTCCTTGTTCATGCTTTTAATTTCATCTTTAGAACATTGAGGACAATGTTAATTTTAAGTTTGGGGGTATGGGAGAAACTTTTTAGTTGCAATAAATAAACTCCAGAGCCTAGAAATTTACGCCTATTAAGGATAGCACTAACCAATCTAAGTGGATGGAAACATTTTTGTTTTAGGAGTTGAGGAACCAATCTGACTAGATGGAAACATCTATAGAGTCTATTCATAAAAACAGAGCTCAGGTGTTAGAATTAACATGATAGTTTCGCCATATCTCGTCGAGTCCTTTTCACTTTCTATTTTTAGTTTTCTTTTATTTCAAGTGATTTGGTGGGGCACACGATTCAAGTTGTTACCTTTGCTAGGGTGAAATAGAGTGACTGAGTTACCTTTTCAAAAAAAAAAAAAAAATTAGACCAGACCAGTAGACCAATCGGAATAAATACTAACACTTGGATAGCAATATGTGTGTGTTCTCCCTGTCTCCGTCGCCTAAACAAGCGTGGAATGCAGGATCCACGGGAATCACCATGTAATCTGCTGACAAGAAACATGCGCTTCGGTCCACAAGGTCCAATCATGTTGTTAGTTCTTAAATAAATGTGTGTTTAATAAAGTCGACCACTGGTACCCTTGTATATGCCAGTTGTGTTGACCTAGAGTTAGGATTATTAACCACTGGTTCCCTTGTATATGCCAGTGTGTTAATATTATTCAGACCGGTATCTCAGTCATTTAGGTTAGGTTCATCTTGGTAGAGGCCTTCAGACAGATATGGGAAACACCGTTCGCTTTTCAACCATCTACATTTTTCTTTTTCCATCTTCTTAATCTTTTCATGTGATTAGTCTGACTCCGAGTATGATGTCCATCGTGAAACTATCTTAGTATAGCTCTGTCACTTATATGAATTTTAGTATGCTTGAGTGCAAACTCGTGTACAACAATTGGAATTTCGCATCAGGGTTCTTCCTCTTAGAGTCAATAATTGTATGCCAACCAAGGAGGTTCTTTAGTGCTTTCCAAGGTTTTGCGTAGATAGCTAGGGTATGGAGTAAAGGTTTTGTGGGTACACCTCTGGTAAACCCTCTGGATACAACACTCCGCAACTAGGGCCACCTAGGGGTTCAAATGATTTTTCTTTCTAGAATAAATTTGCTCGAGGACTAGCAAATAATAAGTTTGGGGGTGTTGATAGACGCATTTATGTGTCTAATATGTCTCTATTGTATGTATTGTTAGTGCTCAATTTTGTATTTATTGTGTTCTTTTATGTCTTTGTAGGAATTTTTAGAGAAATAAGCCCTTGCGGCGAAATGGGCTCAAAAAGCAGTGTTTTACACCCCGGAGAAATGTATCGTAGGCACCCCAGAAATGCACCGGAAGCATCCCAGAAAAATGTCCCGGAGGAACCCATAAAAGTTACTATTTCCACCCAAAAATTACTATTTCCACCCAATTGCTATTCGCACCCAAGCTCTGGTTAAGGGGCATCCATCTTCTCTTTAAATTCAAAAACAGCTTTTTGGCGGGAAAAATATATTCAAAACTGGCAGATTTGTGATCGAGAAAATGAAGGTGTTTTAGTGCGATTCAATCGCTGAAATTTGGTGGGAAGTTGTGATATGGGATAGGGAACACATTGTGGGCATCGGATTCGATCGGAATTGGCTGGAAATCCTGGTTTGAGTCACGATCTCAAAACAGAGCAACGTGTCCTGTAACACGAGTTTGATTGTGTGTTTTCCATGCATGGAGTGTTTTGGAGGAGTTCGATGACTTCGGAGGCGTGGGGAAGGTTAAATAGAGCGTGCAGGATCAAAGTTTACGTGTGTGGAAGCCAAAAATGGAAATTATTGTTAAATATGGGCAGCGAGCAATGACGAGATTAATGGGAGATTATACGGTGTTATGGTCGGATATTTTTGTTCTAAAGCACTATAAATACAAGGCTAAAGAGTTTAGAAGAGTTGGAGAGTCTTTGGGAGAGTTTAGGAGCCGAGAAGAATCGAAAGAAAGTCACGCAGGAGAAAAGCTCGATGCTGGTGCAAGGAAGAACACGAAGAACATAATACCCTCAGGGACAGTCGTTGATTAGTGTCGCTTAATTGCGACAATACTCAATTCCTTTCCCCGACTTCGGAACAACAGCACCTCTGTTGTATCGTTCTTTTTGAACGCTCTATATGTGTCGCAAACACTGTTGTAAACCGTTTTTCTCCATTTTCTCTTGATTGTAAACAACTTTTGAGTATCAATGAATCAATTTGAGAGTTTTTTCATCATGAGTAGCTAAACCCAATCCCAGGGGTGACGTAGGAAGCCATTCTTCCAAAAGTTATGTGGTAAAAATGTATTTAAATTTATTTATGCAACTCTTTTATGATTAATTGCACCGAATAAAAATGGAGTAAATGATTTTTATTAATCAATTGTGTTTTCTCTTGATGGAGTATGCTTAGTAAATTGCTTTTGATACTTCATGCTCGCGATTAACAGTGGATGTTTTCAAAATCTAATTTAGGCAATGATTAGAATCACAATTTCCTTTGATTGGAGTTATATTGTCTAGAATTGCATGATAAGAATTGTTATTGAATCACATAAATTTTGGTGAATGGTGGAATCCTGATCCCCGGTAAAAATTCTCTCCCATATTTTGTTAATATTGTGCATATAAAATTATTTATTTATTTTTATTAAGTCTAAAAAAAATTATCCTTCACAAATCCGAGAGGTTGAACCTTCACTACTACAACCACGAAAAATCTCATAATCACACATCTATACACAAATAATGGAATAAACATCAATTGCGTCGAAATTTTTGTTAAGCAAAAGCAATAAATATATGCAATAAAATCAGGCTTTTCTTAACACAGGAAAACGATTAACTAACAAATTTGTTACCTCAAATTCCGCATCCTTTTCACCCAAAAAGATATGTCATTAAGCGCAAGTTCACATTAGAACTCTCCCCCGTTATGTTGTCATCCTCTCGCAAAACAAAAGAACAACAACAAACACTAACCTTTACCAGAGAAAGGTTCAAAACCGGTTTTAACTATTGCAACGCAAAAGTTGAAACCCCGAAACACATATGATTTTATGCTAAACGAAACGATTCAACATATTGTGACTTTTTCACATATTGTTTCAATTGGAACCCCTCATGATCCTTTAATAAAGCCTACCAATATGGGCTAGAACTCAATCCCGCTAAATCAAAAAGTCACCCAAACCATAAGGGTTCACACATATGAGATCGAATATTAAGGTCATGAAAACCCAAATCAAACATCCCATAAACATACATAGCAATAAGATAAAGCATTCAATCACAGGCTATGTAATAAAAAACAATCACACGAAAAATTATAAAATAATAATTTTATTCATAATAAGATAGTTTTATTCATAAATAGACCTTACACAATTATTGAAAGAAATCAAAAATTGATGTCTATTCTTTTTCTTAATTCTTGTGAAGATTGCTTTCAAAAACTGATTCAAATTATTCTGAGCACTTCCTTTTTCAGTAGACACTTTTTTCATCTCAAACAGTTGAGAATGAAGATTAGCTAGTACTTCTTTTGAATCATTTATCATCATCTCATGATATCTAATGCAATCTTTAACAGTAAGAATCTGTTTTCTTAGATAATCTTAAGAATTATCATGAAGAGATGCATCATGAGTTTCAGTCATAACTGATGCACATAGTGCTAAATCATCAAGAGATGACTCTTCTTTTACCAATTTCTCCATTGAAAATAGTCTTCTTTCGGAAAAGAAGAAGGTATATAAGATGGGAGAAAATCAAGGGATAATTTGGTTTATGGAAACCGAATATATTCTTCCCAAAAGTAAAAGATATCTAATATTTTTCACTTAAGAAACAGACACGAACAACCTGCCCAGATTTATGCTTCCTCACAATCAGAATTTTGGGAAACAAGTGAGGATGCATTTTTCAACACAATCAGTGTGTGTTGAGATGAGAATTATTCTCACCATAGGTAATAAAGACATCCTTGGGATGACTTATAAACACAATAGATTGTGTTTCCTTTCGTTCATTTTTTCTCTTGTAATTGCAAGAATTTGCAATTTCCTTTTAAGATCTCATAAACTTACCAACCTTCAAAATCTTTATCCCCTTGTGAAGTGCCTTGATAAATCTATTTCCAAGTGAGACTGCAGTGTGGTTATTCTTTCCACATGAAGAACTTATCATGTTATCAGAAAAACTAGATTCTGATTATTTTGGTTTTTCACCCATTTTTTCTTGTTCAGATTTTACCTTACAGGTTTTATCTGATAAGAATTTCAAAAGGTTTTCAAGTACCAGGATTAACCTTTTATTTTCCTTAAATCCCAACTCAAGTTTTTCTAGGAGTTGATTAGACTCACAGGATTCATCACTGTTAGAGTTGGCAAGAAGTGAATTACAATTATATATTTCTTCATTGGATTCTTCCTCCGGAATATTATCAAGAGTGGAGACATGCGCCTTGTTGCTCTTCTAAGTTCTTCTGATGGGAAAATGTTTTTCCATATGTCCGAATTTACGCCACTTGAAGCATTGTACTTCTTCATTACCCTTTTTATGACAAAACGATAATGAACCAGGATCACATTTATCATTAGATAAGATGTCCTTAATTCGTTGTGCTAGAAGCACAATAGTTGAGTCAAGATCTTTTCCAACAGGTACCTTGTCATCTCGACAACGTTTCTCGGTTTGATTCTTCAGCAAAATTTCTCTATCAAAGATCTTTAACTTTTCTACAAGAGAGCTTCGAGAAAGTGTAGAAAGATCATTTGCTTTTATTATGGCATGTTTCTTAGACTCATATCTAGATGGTAACGATCTGAGAATTTTGCTTACTATTTCGTTTTCAGTATAGACTTTCCTAGTAATAAAGAAGCATTGACAATCTTAGAAAGTTTAATGTTAAACTCCTCAAAGGTATCGTTGTCATCCATTTTAAGGTATTCCAATTCAGATGAAAGGGACAGAAGTCGCGCTTATTTTTCGGTATTATTACCTTCGAATACGGTCTCAAGAGTATCCCATGCCTCCTTAGAAGTTTCACAAGATAGAACATGATGATGAAGATCATCACTTACTGCGTGTATGATGGCATTTAGACCATCAGAGTTCTGTTTTGTAAGAGCTCTTTCTTCAAAAGTGTAGAATGTTAAGCGTTTAAACTCTACTTCTGGATATTATACTCTAGGTCTTTCATATCCATCTTCGATTAATAGCCAGGTATTAAAATCTCGGGATTGAAGAAAGGTTCTCATAGCAGCTTTCCAAAATGGGTAATTCATCCCATTATATGTTGGTGGTACGTTAACTGAATCATTCATAAGATTCATTTTCTTATAGGTTGGATCGCACCAAACACAGATTGTTAGATCTTTTTCGTGTTTGCCCGCTCTGATACCAATTGAAAAGATGAGGGTACCAAAAAACACTACAATATTTTATTTTGATCACAACCTATACAAGACCCACTGTGTATAAACCTCTTGGATATACAATCACTCAAAGAATATTTCAATATAGTGTCCACTTGATATAGGGTTAGTCTGAACTGGCCTAACTCGTGAATTAAATATCAAAGGAAAGTGGAGAAAACCAATACACTTTGTGTAATTTTCTATGGATATGGAATCGAGACAATACAACAACAAAGTGATCACTTGATAAAAGGTACGGAAATAACCGAAACCAATGGGATCAATATCAAGTGCCCTGTTAACGTACAAAGTGCAATGTACTTTAACTATAATAAAACAATTATAATGCGAAAATTAAAAGTAAATGGAACAACAAGATTTTGTTAACGAGGAAACCATAAATGCAGAGAAACCCCGGGACCTTGTCCAGAATTGAATACTCTCAGGATTAAATCGCTATACAAAATATAAACCAACTTCGTATAGTTGAGACCAAGCAACTAAACCTATAGTTCACCTAGTTCCTTCTGTATTCTTGAGCCTACAACTTGCAATAACTAACGCACTTGGAATAATTCATTTGGTTCGTATTCCAAACAGTAAAGGAACAACAAATCTGTTCGGTAATAACTCTTTTCAACCAAGTGATATGAGTTTGACAAAAGGCTCTACCATTTATCCCGATAAAATCCTTCGTCAGGTTCTTAGATCTATCCAATAACAATTACCAAAGTAATTGTCAAGATTTTGCAATCAATACTTTTAATCACAAAGAATTTATTGATGTCGATCTACTCAACTAATCAATCCAATCTATCACAAAGATAAACCGATTATAGTTGGATCCTTTTCCAGCCGAAACACGTATTGTGCACACCAAAGATTATAAACCCAAATTAGAAATCTTCTTCGTCTTAAAATATTCTTAGATCTTCAATAAACACCTGCACACAATCAACTTGAATCTCTTGTGATCAATCACACACAGAACGAAGTCTGTTAACAATGGATTATCACAAGACATCTTTAGAACTACAAACAGTCTAAAGATCCACGTCGAAACTTCGATCTAGTTTGAGTGAATCTTATATCAGAAGAGAAGATTCTCAAGCATAAACAAACTAGGTGCAATCAAAGTTCAACAACCGTTAGTCAATCAAATCAATCGATTATCTAGTTTCTCGCCCAAAGGTACTAATAGAGCTTCTCAATCCCAAATAAGTCTTTAAATTGAGCGGCCGTAAGAGATTTCGCCTAATTAGGTTACTTTCCTCTCCGAATAGGCGGCTCCACCAGTAACAACACAACTAGGTAGTTTTGCTGGCTCTGAGGATTAGTTTGCTTGAAATGCAAACTTCAATATTTATAGACCAAGGAAGTTTGGACACCAAGGAATTTCCAAAACCGAATATTATCAAAGATATGCAATAAACACAAAATCGGTTTTCAGAATTCCTGGAAATGCTCTGTCCAATTAATGACCAAAATCTCAATAGAAAATCTCCAACTAGTAAATGCACATTATTAATTTTTATTTTCTAAAGATATGCATTTTAATTGCTGGAAATTAAAAGCATATAAAACTAAAAACCTTAATTAAAAGATTCTCAATTTATTTCGATCTGGGATTCTCCTCTAGCTATTAAGGAATATATTTGAACAATAAATGATAAGAGTTACTGCACATGTTCAAAGTATAACGACATCTTTACTTTGTAAATCCTTTTTCATATTTACAATCTTGGAACTGATTTGCCACACTTCCAGACAAGTTTAGAATTGGTTCATTTTACTTCCAAGAACTATGTGGTTGATTATCCTATCAAATCACAAATCATGGATTTCACAGTTCTACCAAAACAAGTTTCGGTTCTACCTCCATGTGGGTACTAGAATTAGTCACGCTAGTTACCAAAACTGGTTGACTAGGTACTAGGATCGGTTCCCACATATATATGGTATCTAGCTTTTATTTGTTGCACATGTTCATAGGATTGTTCATAATAACTAAAAACATGTTGCACATGTTCATAGGATCGGTTCCCAATAACTAAAAACTTGTTGCACCTCTTACAAGGATCGATTCCCCTTTTGTGATCGGTTGCACCTCTTACTAGGATCGGTCCCCCAATGTCTAAAGTTGGTCATACCAATTACAACAAATCGATCAAACCATCTCAGGTGATTACTTAAGATCGGTTTCACTAATAAAAGTTATACCAATATGTAAGTCAGGCCTTCTGAATAGTTTTACCAAGAACATAAGCAAGTCATGAGCGGTTATACTAAACACACATATTGGTAATCCAAAGATTTGCAATGAATAACAATACCAATAAGCCTAGCGATTTCCCTTTCGACAAGTTTATGATCTTTACTTCCTTTAAATGAATGTAAAACATTGTTTTCTAGGACGAAATATTCACCCATACCCATACATAATCACAATAGCATTCATACGATTATGTCGATGTCTTATATACGAAGTTCAAAAGATAAGCATTATACTTCGTATTGTATTGCTTAATACTATGTCTGACTAGAGTATAATCATTCAAAGCTTAGCAATTATGTTTTCGATATGCACGACTTGAAAGATACTTAGGGAATAAAACAGTTCAAGTCAAATATTACTAACCTCAAGTGGAAGGTTGATGTCGTCGTTGTAGCTCCTTACTTCTTCACATTCTTCAAGTCTTCACGTAATACTTGTAATGTCTCATATCCTAATACTTTCAAGCTAACCTATACGAAGTTGACTCTAGTAAATAATCAAGCAACTCTTTAAATGAGTTTTGGTTCACTAAAATATGACAACCAAACTTTGCATACCAACGGTTGGTGGGTTCAACCGAGCTATGCTCTAACACCTGTGATCCTATAAATCAAAACATATCCGATGGACAATAATCAATACACTACACGGATAATAAGTTTTATGTTACATAGCATAAAGTTTAGGTAGTTACTATAGTATAGCATACGACCACGGCCCAACTCTCTTTGTACCCGCATAACACCCATCCTCCATCACCGGGTAACCGGTAAACACGATCATTAGGGCCGCGAGGAAACGTCTTCGCAGGGTCGGGCATGTGGTCCCCTTTCTTCTTCTTTGGACCATCTTTCTTACCATATGTCTTACCTTATTCTTGAGCGTCTCTTCCTTGGAATTGTTGTTGAACTTCTCCTCCTTTGACTTGTTCTTGCACTTTTTCTTGAACTTCTCCCATCTCTTCTTCAGTTTCATTATCACTTTCTTATTCATCACCTTCATTTTCACTTTCTTCTTCATCACCTTCATCACCACTTTCTTCTCCATCACCTTCCTTGCAACCACTTTCTTCTCCATCACCTTCCTTGCCACCACTTTCTTCTTCATTGATCTGCTTTCCACCACTTTCTTCTTCATTAACTTCTTCCTCAACACTTTCTTCTTCAACAACTTCTATATCACCACCTCCTTCTTCAGTAGGTGTATCACAATCAGATTCTTCTTGTGCTGGTTGCTCCGCTTGAGGTGGTGGGTCATTGATGTGGATCACTTTGGCTTTAATACCCGAGCACCTTCAGTGGGAAGCATTTAAATTTTGACCACCATATCGACGAGGTCTCAAACACTGAGGAGAATCAAAGTCATTTTTACTCTTATATTTATTTTCTGCTTGACGTTGTTGCTTGCCCTTGTTTGGCCTGTAAATTACGGAGATAAGCGACAAACAACAATGAAATTCAATGCATATTTTGAATTCAAGGTATACAATTGGTTTACTCGATATACATATAAAGACTGGTTCCTAACATAACACATCGACAATCGATTTACATAAGTGTTAATGTAATCCGATTCTAACAAGAAAAAGTTACAGAAAAATTGGGCATTCTTTCTTACAACAATCGATATACTCGATACTGTTATAAAACCCGATTCTAACACTACACATCAACATTCGGTTTTTATAAATGCAAATGAAATCCGATTATGGCTAAGCAGTGGATACACAATCGGTTTATGTGGACACATATGCAATCCGATTCTAACGAAAAAAAGTTACAGGAAAACGGTTATCCCTACAGTTACATAATCCGGCTATGTGGGTATTAACATTGATCGATTATGGTTCAAATTTCTCGAACCAGAAAACACATGCAAGCAATCAGTCTTTATGGGCATTAAAAAAAAACGATTCCTAATACAATCGGTTCACATGTACATTGACATAAACCGATTCTGGTAAACCCAGAATAATTTGATTTCAAAATTTCTAATTTTTGAGCGATTGCATGTTACTAAAACCTAGTTTAGGGGATTAGGTTGATAGAAAAGTACCTGATTCGACCAATTTCCTCCTCTTGGTGTGCGATGAAAGATTGTTTTTCCTCCTCAACCGTTGTGTTCTTCGGTTTGTGTCGAATTGCTTGAGAAAATCCGGGATCTTGCGAACAAGGAAGAGTTCTGTTACCGACTTGCTTCACTCATTTCGTCATTATAGAAGAAAAACAACGATTAATCGTTTTTTGATCGTCGATAATCGGCAATGTTTTGGTTTCAAAAAAAAAAGAGGGAGAAGAAGATAAGAAAAATCGGTTTTTAAGTTAGGAATTGAATCTGATTTTAGTTTTAGGTTTTATTATTAGGAGTTAATAGAGGGTAAATTGATAATATCAATATTTAATAGAGGGTAAACTGGTAGTTTCAGCAAATTCAGACATCCTTTATCATTTCTTATTGGGTGGATAAAGTAATATATAGGCCTCAAATAATCACACTAGGCCCCAAACCAGCCAGGTTTTTTTATACCATTTTGAAGTGATTTCCAATATTCCAAAAATATGCTTTAAAAAAAAATCCAAAAAGTAAATGAAGAAAAAATAAATCATACTCAATTTATGTACAAGGAGAAACGTTTCTTGCCTCAGTATTTGGTATAAAAGGGAAGAGGCACGTGGGGGAGATTCACGGCTAAGGACATAGAGGAAACTACAATTAGGTTGTACATGGTTTAGAGTCTTTATACACAAAAATGCTCATAAGAAGAAGTGGTGTTCAGAGTTTTCTACCCTTTAAAGATGTCTAGAGTTTCCTCCACTTTAAAGATTGTTAATTTGCATTACCTTTCTTAAAAATTTCTAATTAGTTCCTCCTATCATCAAGTATTTCATCTGTATCTCAGTTAGCTGGATCAACGGGAATGTACATGCGGAAATAATGTACATGTATAGTGAACTACCCAAAATATCTGGAAAAGAAACAGGTTTCTTACACGTGAAAGGTCCAAGACCAACAATATGAACAGTTAAATATCAGCAAAAATTGTATCGTCGAATAACGACCACTTTATCTTCTTCTTCTTCACGTCGTCTCTATTTAAAGAAGAATTGATTGATGATTTTCTTATTTTACCCATTTCGTGTTTTTTGAAGTGCGCCAATGAAGAAAGAAGCTCAACTTGTATAGGAAAACCATGAGGGATTCAACAACAAGTTCTACCTACTCCCTCCGTTTCTTTTTAATAGGCCAGTTTTGTTTAGAAATTTAAGGAAATTAAGAGAATAATCATTGAAAGTGGTCCTCATGACACTTGTCAATAAAAGAAGTGAAGTGAAATGGTCCCCATGACACTTGTCAGCAAAAGAAGTAATGTGAAGTGGTCCACATGACACTTGTCATCAAAAGAAGTTAAGAGAAAAGTGGTCCCAAAAAATTAAAGTAACATTTGACTTTCCCAATTAGGAAACTGGCCTATTTTTTTGAAACTTTTATTTATAGAAACTGGCCTATTAAAAAAGAACGGAGGGAGTACAACATAAGTAGTTCCACTATTAGAGGAGGCAATCCATTTCGTGTTTTCTGAGAAACGCCAATGAATAAGGTAGCTCAACTTGTATAGGGAAAACATGATGGATTCATCATCAAGCTCTACCTATAGCGTAAGTAATTCCACCATTAGGGGAGGCAATGCAAATGAGTATATTTACAGAGGGGGTGCAACATTAATAAAAAAAATTGTTTCCAGTTAACATGTTGGTGTCAAATTGGCAACTTATCTTCACATTCAGTCATGCATTGCTCAAACATGTATTCAAAATGCAGAAAATGTGATGGTATATAAATGGCCAGGGAAGTACAAAATGAAGCTAACAAAGGGAGGAGATTCCTAAAGTGCCTAAATCAACCAAACAATACTGAGTTTGAATGGTTAGATAAAGCTGTGGAATCACCAATAACACCCAAAACAGTTAGCTAATCGGTAATTCAAGTGTGGCGGTGATTCTCATTGGATTCACAATGTCCAGAGTCTTCACCTGCATCCAAGAATCTTCACCTGAATTTTGACAGGTGTTTAATCGAGGAAAAATATTACACTAAAAAAAAACTCTAGTGAAAATGATCAATGATTCAAAAGTTACTGTATTTTCAGAAATTTATGACAGGTTTAAAAGTTCAGTAATTATAAATAGGAGATCATGTGATAATATGTATTCATTACTTTTGAAATCTTATGCAATAGTATATCTAGTAATGAAATAAAAAAAACATTCATATGTGATTAGCAACAAAAAAAATTCTCAAAACAAAGTTTTATAGTTTTCTCGGAAATAAATGAAACACGATTAGAAGAATTGATAATGTGAGTGAACTAAGGATTAAATCCTGATGGTTTGAAAGAGTTTAGATCGTGGCATGATTGGTTCCCTTATTCAGTCTGGTTAAAATCCATACAAACGTTGATAGCTTCCAATTGTGGTATACCTTGTAGTTGAAACAGATGCAGACCAGCCTCTATGCAGTTTTGCTCGTACCAAACAATAAATATTCAAATCCTCTTCCCTCGCCTCTTCCTTGTGTTACAACAACTTCTTTTCCTCTACCTTGTGGTGGTGGTGCTGCAGCAAATCCTCTTCCTCTACCTTGTGGTGGTTGTGAAATGCCCACGAAGTACACAAATTAAAGAGTGAATGCCCATTTTACCACCAAGGAAGTACAAATAAATGTAAAAACCTAAAATACAATTGCACGTTGCTTGCTCTTCCATTTGGTAATACATCCCTTGCATTGTTTTTGGTTGGACATGTCCTGACATTATGGGAACTAGAAGCACAAGAGTTGTAACTCCTTTTTTCCTTGTTATTTGACTTTTGTCCTTAAATATCCGACCTTGTCCTCTATGACCTTAGTCTGCCACACTTTTCCTTGAACTTGGGTCTATTGACTTCTTTTCAGGATTAAATGCAAGTAATCCCATAATAAGTATAACTTAAATGCAAGTAAATACGAGTTCATTCAATGGAAACCACCCACACATGAATACAACTTTTAAGTAAATAAAAAATAACGAACACCTAGTTATCTTAACTGTTACATGCGGTCACCATCCCACCATAAGTCTTTTTATAGGTGGAAACTTTACGGTAATCCTTAACCATGATACAAAAATGATTACCAAGCTAAGTAAATACAAGCAAAGAAACAAGATGCAAAAAATAATAATAAATGGAAGTGGTAGTTTCACTGACCTATCGAGATCCATTCTCAAGTGGCAAGCTACACCAAAAGCATAAACACATGGTACTCTAGTTATCTCTCATACACAACAACTGCAGGTTTTATCCAGCACATTAACATCCCATCTATTTGATGTTAGATTGTATTGCACACAAAACATAATTCAAATGACCCAAATAACATGTATCTTCTTTTCTCAATCCTATCATCACTAGAGACTAAAATCAAGCCTTCAACTTCCCATTTTTTGACTATCATCTTTATATTCAATATCAAACTCATCATCTTCAAGTTGAACCCTTCAAGAATCATGTGGATAATTTTTCATCTCACATCCAATAATCAAATGTTGAAACTTTCTAAAAAATTATTAGTTATATGTTCACATTTTGAAGGACGGTCAAAAGTTGTTGTAGCCTATTGGTGTGCTGGTACATCCCCTTGCCAGCGGTGTGCCCTCTTGTTATCTGCTTCCATGATAGACATATACCTATTGAGGTATGTGGTTTTATAGACCTTTGTTATACCCCATGCTAGAGTATTCATATGAATTCCCTTGTGTTTACCCGTAAAATTTTCTTACATATGCCTAAAACAATATTTATCCATATTAGCAGGAAATATAGTTCAAGAGCATGTATCAATCATTTTTGCCTATCAGAGATGATTTCAATGGTGTATATCCCATCCTTAATAATGTTGAAAAATAAGAAGTCAGTTCCCATAGTTTCATAATCACAAATGAAGATGAAGATGCAAGAGGATATATACCATAATTTCCATCAGGTGGTTGCAGAAAGCAACACTCCTCCATGTTTTTCTCTGAGGAAATATCCATCTAGACATATGAATGGCACACAACCATTCTTCAAACCTCCCAAATATGTATTAAATGCCAAAAAAAAATAACTAAAATTCTTATCCAGATCGGGAGTAACCTCACCTATGATTCTTGAAAACGCGGGGGTACCAAGTACACCATCAAATTTTTCGTTCGACAACCTATATGGACAAAACCTAATATTATTGTAAGTAGACCAACTTAATGATACTTGACGATATGTATATAGAGTTTTA
This sequence comes from Papaver somniferum, assembly GCF_003573695.1. Classification (NCBI taxonomy): domain Eukaryota; kingdom Viridiplantae; phylum Streptophyta; class Magnoliopsida; order Ranunculales; family Papaveraceae; genus Papaver; species Papaver somniferum. The sequence continues at coordinate 55,768,945 of NC_039363.1, forward strand.
AATTTTTCTACATCTTCTCAATCAGTATGTAAAAGACAATTAGTCCGTGAACCTGATTGTTAAGAAGAGTACTTGGACGATCTCAAAAATCACACAAGATCAATCTATTCGTAGCCAAATATTCAATCGGAATTCTGACAAGTGATTAAACATGTTATCTGTCTTTCAAGATACGAATACGACAAGAAATAAGTCTCTAATCGATTATAATTAGATGGACGTATCTACTAAGATTTAATACGTACAACTCGCGTAAATATAATTATAAAATAAACAATATAATGCGGAAAAAGAAAAACACCAGACACCAGAAATTTCTTATCGAGGAAACCGCAAATGTAGAAAAACCCCGGGACCTCGTCCAAATTTGAACACCAAATTGTATTAAGCAGCTGAAGACACCAGTCCACTATCAAACTTTGGACATCAATATAGTTGTTTATGGTGGTTTTTAGCTTAGGGTTAAAATCGTAATACCTTGCATCTGATGTGACGTCACTCTGCAAGGAAACGGTGCCGTGAGTGCTAATCTCTCCACCGACATATTTATTGAGCCATTCAATATATTTACATGAAATATTATCCAGACTTGCGAATGTAGCAACCATCCCAAACACTCTGTAAATTTCGGCACATCGCCAATATAAGACTCACTGAGTACTTTCCTGTGCTATGTTTCCCGGCAGAACCCTTAATATCGGTATGGCATGATGTATTTGTGTTCACTCGGAGCGGAGTAGCATGAACCTCCAAGTACAAAAGTTAAGGCCATCGCACGAAATGCTTAGACGGAAAGCACACTGCATTCTGTAGATAAGGATTTTTGTGGCAGCATACAAAATCCAGCCAATTATTGTGATAACTCGCAAAAAAAATCATAAACCCGACTAATTTGCAAAATCATGGTTTCGCGCCCCGCGCAATACACTAGAACCCGTTGGTCGAAAAACTATGCTTAGCCAAACTAGGGGATTAAATCCGCCACAACGCACTGGAAGTGTGGCCACGCCCTAGCTTGCCGGCCCCACTTCCCATCGACCAATCAGGTCGCTCCAAACCCGCCACACTCACAAAGAAGTGTAGCCACGCCCATGCCTGGACGGCCCTCTTACATTAACCAATCGGGTTGTTTTAAATTCGCCACAGTGTTGAAAAGAAAGAAACCGCGCCAGATGGCCGCAAAGCCAATTGGCTTCCCAAAAACGCGCCAACATGCCAAACGGCATGCCAAACATTCCAAACGCGCATGACGAACGCGCCAAACACGCACATGTCGAACGCGCATACCAGGCACACATGCCAAACGCGCCAAACATGGCCACTCACCACATGCAACATGCCATATATACTAATTAGGGTTTCGATAAGCCAGACCCTAATTTAGGCAATATTTCCAAACCAACGTGCCAAAATTTCAGTGGCCATGGCTACGCCAGGTGCCAACGTGCCAGCCATGCCGCGATACCGCTGGCATGCATTAAAGGCGCCACTGTCTACGGAAGGTAGCCATAATCGACGGTTATCCTTCCTCCTGAGATGCAATCTCAGCCATCCAAGTTTGCCGCCAAACTGATAGACTTGTGGCAACTTTTAGGCAACCAACCGCCTAAATTCAGCGGCCATGGCTATGCCAGGCGCCACTTGCACCACTGCGCCACTAGCATGCACGAGCCATGCCATCCATGCCGCCAAAACTTTGGCCACGACACCAAAATCCCAATTTGGCCACGGCGCTAAACCCTAATTTCGGCCACAGTGCCAAACCCTAATTTGGTCACGGCACCAAATCCCAACTTTGGCCATGCCGCCATGCCACAGGCGCGGCTATGCCACTTATGCAACCGTTCCAATGGCATGCACGAGCCATGCGAGCTATTCCAGGCGTTTCCACTTCCTAGGAGACCAGGGTACGTTTTGTTGTGACTTGTATAAATAGGTCTCACCTATTTCCACCAAACAACAAGTTTTGGTCAGAGAAACGATACAACATACAGAAATCATCTAATAGCTTTTCATTCAGCTAGCCAGTTCAACTTTCTGATACAAGTCCCGAAACACCCACACTTCCGGAATCAACTATTCTGGTATCAACACTTTCTTCGCTTCCCTCCCTAAGACCAACACTTATCCTTCACTTTGTGACCGAAGCAAGCCTGGAACGGACATTTCTTGGTTTAAGCCAGGATTGTACAGATTGATCTCTCGAATCAAAAGTACTCCCGTGCAGTATATTGTTTAGGGTTTAGACTAGTTTCTCTTCCACACACACGAAATTACCAAAATCAGCAGAAATGATTTTCACCCATAAACAATTGGCGACCACAGTGGGAGCTTAATCTCTCGGTTACAATATCAATGTCCAATTTCTAATTTCATTCTTCAAACCGGATATCAAGATGGTAGAAGCAAACAGCGCAGGGTTCAACGGCTCAGTTGTCAGTTACTACACGATGAGGAATGAGTGGGACTTCTGACAGTCACAACGGCGTCGCCCACAAAACCCAGAGGAAGATCCATTTTGTTGGGAGACCCTAAAAGCGAGTAAGTCTTGTTAGACAAAGTACATAATCTGCTACTTCAAGTTTTCACGTTGATAATAGGAACCGATAGCCATGTTATCCCCAAAATTTCATCCCACACTTTCTACCGTCATACAACATTCACGGTTCCATGACTCTCCTGGAATATTTGTGCTACTAGCAGTCATGATCAAAACGACATTATTCTAAAATTCATTCCAAAGAATAATCCAAAACCCTCATAGGTAACAATTATCTATCAATCCAAAAATCAAAAAAAAAAAGAAGGAATCATACCATAAACTAGGCGTTTCGTTTGCCTTTCAAAAAAAAAAACCTAAGCAAAAAGAAGTCTAGAAGACAGAAGATATTCAAGGAAAATCATTCAGCAATGGCTTGCTCTTCTTAGAGAAAGCCTCCTTCGCATTTTGGAGAGCCGCCTGTTTCAGCTTCAACTCCTGGGAAAACTTCTCAACTTCTACCTCCTGTTGATTAATCAAATCCGCGGAAGGGCCGTCAGCCGCTTCAGCCTGCAACCTTTGGACCTAAGAATGACCTTCACAGAACCAGGAGACGTTGAACTCAAATCCCACGCACACGTCCCAGTGAAATTTCCAGCTTGAGATTACATCTTCAGAAAAAGTATGGCCAGTCACATTGCACATGTCATGAATAGAAGATAAAGCTTCTTCCACGCGCTTGAACATCGCAAATCGGCTAGTGATCTTTTTGGAAGTGGTAATATACCCATACCTTTCCCATATCTTGGTATACAGCGCCTCATACTTAACTGGTACGCTGAAACCTCCAATCAGCACGTGACCTTCATGAGGAGTCAAAAATGGAGGGTCAAAAGTGGCGCCTGCAATTGATTCCGCGACCAGCAGGGGTTCCTTGGCGACAATCACACCTGCAGCCATGGGAGCGTTTCCTATCATCATGGACACAACAACATCTTCACGACGATAAATCTCCATCTCCAGATTACCAGCGGGTACGGTTTCCATGATTGGAGACACAGTTATATCTTCATTTCCATGGATCTCTATCTCAGGGTCATTTTCAGAAGCGGTCTCCTCCTGTAAATACCACCAATTGAATATTTGTTCGGTATAAATAAATATTCCCAGAGGAAAACGTGTGGGAGACTCACCGACTCATCTGTGGGCCCATTGATATTGTTATTGGAAGAGGACTCGTTGCCCCGCTATGAAGAACTTTCCCCATCACCGTCAGACTCTGAGTTTTCTTCTTCTTCATTTTCCTCTTCACTGCTGAGAGGCTTAGTATCGCCAGACTTTTCTTCAGAAGGCATCACCTTTTGGCCACTTGCAAGTCTGGTAAAGGCGTTTATCTTGTTGAGACCCTGAATCAAACGGGAATAGATGTTCAGTGGCAAAAATTCAGAATATTTATGCAAGACGACCAAATCAGGAAGAAAATCATACATACTCGCATATTGGAAGAACTAAAAGTCACAAGAGCCGTCGAATCCGACTGAAAACCACCCGCACGGTTTTTAGACCTTCGCTCCTTTTTCTGGGGACTGTCCACATCCGATCTAGGATATTTTCGCTTAGCAGTAGAAGGCTCCCTCAACAATGGATGTTCCGCTAAAGTCACAGGGGAAGGCTTACCATGAGAACTTTCCACCACATCATTTACAAATCCATGGATGGCAAGAAACCCATCCTGCCAGAACACGTTATACCTGGAGGTTGTCACTGGACTTCGTTCTGAGAGAAAGAAAGGAACACTTTTAACTGGCTCAAGAACACGGACATCCAGAACAGCTGGCAAAAATTCTTCCGGAGCAACCGTTTGACGAGTAAATGGGACCCCTTGGCCAAATCCCATACGCCGAGCCGCCCTGTCAATATTATAAGGGACTGTCTTGAAAGACCCCCGGAAGAAATATGGCACGTGTCCAGGGATACAGCTTCGCATAAATAAAACCTCTCCAACGCTCATATTCTCTCCAGCAGAAAGCGAAGTCAAGTTCGGAGCAGTGGCGAAAGTGTTCGGCTGAACTATGAATGCATGGACTGGAGCCCAAGGACGAAAGCTAACGGCATAGGCATTGTCAAGGAAGTCAATGAGCTTTGGTCCAGATTTTGGGCGCTTATTCTACCAACGCAGTATTCTGGAGCCGCCACAAGACTCGGGAAATAAAGCCGACGGTTTGGGAGCATATTTTACGAAATGCTACCACAACCATGTTTGGAGAAAAGCAACGTGGAAATACGAATCCACTTTCATATAACCATTTGAAGCATACATGTCCGCGACCAGATGATCCAAATGGGTGTACAAAGAGCCAAGAAACAAGCCACCAATGGGAAGAACGACACCTTTCACCAATTTGATGGTGAATTTAATGAGCTCATGTCTTATCTCCTCATTGCCAGAACCATCATAGAAAATATCTCTGGATAGCCAAAGAACCAAGAATGCTGCAACATGAATCATGATGTTCACTTGATTCGGCTCTGACTCATCCAGGAACCATTGAGACACCCACCAGCTATAGAAGCACTTCGTCTCGTAATCCTTCCGAACGAACCCTTTTGACTTCGCGACAAGAGTGGCACGCATTTTTTCTTCATCATCAGACAATGTGACATCAAGATTCCCTGTTATGGGAAGGTTCAACAGGACGGCTACACTCTCTAAAGAGATGGTCATTTCGCCCCACCTATATATGGCCGTATGAGTATCTGGACACCGTATGGAGATAAAAGTAATCAAGCCCGGGATGTCTTTCCTGATTTGAAGTATTGCAAAAGCCATGACAGCATCAATGATTTGCGTCTTGGTCAAATTGGCCCTCATACAGTCTTGACTTATCATAAATCGCATCCATTTATCAAAAAAGCGCAATGGACTTTGATAGATTTTGAAGTCGATTGGAGAAGCAGGATACTCTTTCCTCTGAAGGCAAAACCACATTACGCTCCCCAGCCGAACCGACTGGACATCTCCTTCATTTTCTGAACCGGTCAAAAGGGTCGCCACATACTTGGGATGGGATCTCCTAAGTGTAGAAGACTGTGTAAAAAATTCATCATCCGTGTTTGGCTTGGAGTGGCCAACGTTCTTCGATATGGTGGCGGGACTTTTCTGAAGTGACATCCTAACGGAATTTCTTTATGCTGCTTTCACTATTGAAGTAACTACAACGGAGCAAAACCAGTAAAAGTTACTACTAAGAAAAAGGGAGCATAAAAATCATTTTTTCAACGGTGAAAGAAATCATCTTGGTCACAAACCAATTTGTTGGGTCACAAGCCGCAGCATGCACGACCAAAGGTGACGCACGACCAGAGGAGTGGTGGCCGAAGGAATGGGGATTTGCATCCACCCCAGCTTTATGCCACGAGAGGTATACCCTCGTCCAAGAGGGTACCACAGTCACGTTCAAAAAAATAAATAAAGAGGTAAACCCTAGAATTAGGTTTTTGTGGAGAAGGTTTAAACGGCGGCTACCCGATTAGGCATAATTACTTCGCATAAAAAATTGGCTTCATTACCGTTAAACTTGGCGGTTGATGTTATTACATACTACTGAAAAAGGGAAATTACTCACATTAAAGTATTTCACGAATTTATAACGGATGTACGGCTAGGTTTACACCAACATAGAAGAGTAAACAAAAAGAAGAAACACAGAGATGCATACCTGAAATACGCTCGCCTGCTTTTGATACTGCTTTGCCGCTAACTCCAAGGCGTGAGAATAAAACTGATGATACGGGATAAATAAAATGGGCAACGCCTTTTATAGGCACGACTTTTGGGAGTTTGAAAGGAGGAAGGTTTCCTATTTTTGGTTACACATGAAAAGAGACAACCGTACCCGCGCTAGCAAAGCTCCATGGCGCCAATAGTCCACGGCCAAGCTAGCGCCGAGAACCCGCTCCTAGCCAGCACCATCTCCGGGTCACAGCCAACCCCTAACCAGCGCCATCCTCTTCGCGTCCCATCCAGATTAGCGCACACCACCCAAGCTAACGCCAATGGCTCCACGCCAAGCCAGTCTCATCTCCGCGGCCAAGCCAAGACAAGCAGCTCCACGGCCAAGTCAATCCAAGCCAGCCGCGTCACGGCCAAGCCAAGCCAATCCAGCAACTCCAATGGCTCTACGCCCTAGCCAGCACCAGCAGCTTGTATCCTCCCAGTGCTAGCTTCTCTGCTCGATAGCCGATACACCTGCATTCTTATCAGCGCCAACCTTTCCGTTCCTGACAAGTGCCATATGTAACCCAAGCCAACTCCAACCGCGTCCTAACCAATTCCCTAGCCAGCAGCGCCATGAACCATGCCTCAACCAGTATCCAAATATGTCGCATTGGTGCCAACATCCCATGGCCAAGACGAATTTATGCAAAAGCCGCCAACACAAGGATCACAGATTCCTCATGCCTTCCACCAAAGGTTAGTTGAATTTCCTTGGCAATCTCTTCACATCTTGCTCTTTCTATTTTACTCTCGTCCATCACCATCCCATGCTTACCGCGCAACAATGCCACTGCTACGTGCTAAGCAGGGGACTTAATGTTGATAATGGTTTTAGCTTAGGGTTAAAATCGTAAAACCTTGCATCTGATGTGACGTCACTCTGCATGGAAACGGTCCCGTGAGTGCTAATCTCTCCACCGGCATATTTATTGAGCCATTCAATATATTTACATGAAATATTATCCAGACTGGCGAATGTAGCAGCCATCCCAAACACTCTGTAAATTTCGGCACCTCGCCAATACAAGACTCGCTGAGTACTTTCCTGTGCTATGTTCCCCGGCAGAACCCTTAATATCGGTATGGCATGACGGATTTATGTTCACTCGCAGTGGAGTAGCATGAACCTCCAAGTACATAAGTTAAGGCCATCACACGAAATGCTCAGACGGAAAGCACACTGCATTCTATAGATAAGGATTTTTGTGGCAGCATCCAAAATCCATCCAATTATTGTGATAACTCACAAAAAAACTCATAAACCCGACTAATTTGAAAAATTAGGGTTTCGCTCCCCGCGCAATACACTACACCCCGTTGGTCGAAAAACTATGCTTAGCCAAACTAGGCGATTAAATCTGCCACAACGCACTGGAAGTGTGGCCACGCCCTAGCTTGTCGGCCCCACTTCCCATCGATCAATCAGGTCGCTTTCAATCCGCCACAGCGCACTGGAAGTGTGGCCACACCCTAGCTTGCCGGCCCCACTTTCCATCGACCAATCAGGTCGCTCTAAACCCACCACACTCACATAGAAGTTTAGCCACGCCCATGCCTGGCCGACCCTCTTACATTAACCAATCAGGTTGCTTTAAAATCGCCACAGTGTTGAAAAGAAAGAAACCACGCCAGATGGCCGCAAAGCCAATTGGCTTCCCAAAAACGCGCCAACATGCCAAGCGCACATGCCGAATACGCCAAACGCGCACATGCCAAACACGCATACCAGGCACACATGCCAAACACTCCAAACATGGCCACTCACCACATGCGACATGCCATATATACTAATTAGGGTTTCGACAAGCCAAACCCTAATTTAGGCAAGATTTTCACACCAACGTGCCAAAATTTCAGTGGCCATGGCTACGCCAGGCGCCACCGTGCCAATGGCATGCACGAACCGTGCCAGCCATGCCGCTGGCACGCATTAAAGGTGCCACTGACTATGGAAGGTAGTCATAATCGACGGTTATCCTTCCTCCTGAGATGCAATCTCAGCCATCCAAGTTTGCCGCCAAACTGATAGACTTGTGGAAACTTTTAGGCAACCAGACACCTAAATTCAGCGGCCATGGATGCGCCAGGCGCCACTTGCACCACTGCGCCACTAGCATGCACGAGCCATGCCATCCATGCCACCAAAACTTTGGCCACGACACCAAAATCCCTACTTGGCCACATCGCTAAACCCTAATTTCGGCCACAGTGCCAAACCCTAATTTTGTCACGGCACCAAATCCCAACTTTGTCTATACCTCCATGCTACAGGCACGGCTATGCCACTTATGCAACCGTTCCAATGGCATGCACGAGCCATGCGAGCTATTCCAGGCGTTTCCACTTCCTACGAGACCAGGGTACGTTTGTTGCGACTTGTATAAATAGGTCTCACCTATTTCCACCAAATAAAAAGTTTTGGTCAGAGGAACGATACAACATCCAGAAATCATCTGATAGCTTTTCATTCAGCTAGCTAGTTCAACTTTCTGATACAAGTCCCGAAACACCCACACTTCCGGAATCAACTATTCTGGTCTCAACAATTTCTTCGCTTCCCTCCCTATGATCAACCCTTCTCCTTCATGTGACCGAAGCAATCCTGGAACAACCATTTCTTGGTTTAGGCCAGGATTGTACAGATTGATCTCTCGAATCAAAAGTACTCCGGTGCAGTACATTGTTTAGGGTTTAGACTAGTTTCTCTTCCACTAACACGAAATTACCAAAATCATCAGAAACGGTTTTCACCCATAAACAATAGTTGATATTGAATCCACCCTCCAAGTGATTCAGTTACAGTCACCCTCCTTACGTGTCTTGAACCTCGCTCTAATAAATTGATTCCCTTAGATGACGTCCTTTCAAGCCTAAGAGTTGTTTTAACCTCAGTGAATACTTAATTTTGATACCAATCTGCCTCTAACAGATAAGCATATTTTATTTCCCTTTAGATCAAAAATCAAGGCTTGGAAATCTATTTGCGATAGACAAAGCTAACAAACCTCACAATCTGGAAAACTTACACTCACTTGGATGAGAAACCTGGATCTTTTACCACCTCTCAAGAACAATCTTCAAAAGATCACTTAAGATCAATTTTTAGATATCTACCTTGAGGAATCACAAAGTATGGTATGAAGAGAACTTTGTGATTTCTGTCTATGTTGCTTGAAAGAGATTACTAAAACCTCGGTAACAGAAAATCGGGATACACGAACTATCAAGGTAAAGATAGTTAGACCTGGATTCACGAATCCCCAAAGCGAAGTCATTTAGTCGTAAACCTAACTATGTTTCTCAAAGGAAACCTAGGTTTATAGAGGACGACTCAAATTATCAACTAGGACAAGAAGTGTTCGGGATTGAATTTCCCAGTTGAAAGAGCGTCTCTGTTTATAGTTTTTCAATACTGAGGGTTGCTTACAATTCAAGATAAGATAATTTAGGAATCAAGCAAATGCTTTAGGTCTTGAAAATACAATAGAATAATATAAAATATGTTCCGGTTATAGAACTATATATAATGATTATTCGGTTTGGCAAATATTCCATATGAACAATAAACAATTTGATCTTCATAAAACACTTAAGAACTTAATCATGATTCACACCCATAAGTGTTTAAGTGATCAATGAAGTCTTAGAAGTTTTTAAGAGAGTCATAGCAATGCTAAACATATTTAGAAAATAAGTCTTTCAGCAACTGTTGAATTCTACTGGGACAGTTGGTGAAACGGTTCGTTAACCACAAGGCTAGTTCACAAGTCAGAGTCATATGGTTCGTGAACCGGGTTCGCCAACCTTACTCGGCTCAGAAACTCAGATGTATACTATTCGCGAATTGGGATCGCCAATCGTACTTGCCTTGTGAACTCAGATGGACACGGTTCGTGAACTGGGTTCGCCAACCTTAAGTTTTTTTATACCAACACCAAAATTCAAATCACCATGGTTCGTAAACTGGGTTGGTGAATTTTTCCCAACTGAAATTGCAGTTTGCGAATTGGTTTTCCAACCTTCCCCGTATTTCTGAAATCGGATATCCATAGTTTGCAAATGGGTTTGCCAACCTACCTTGAGCAGAAATATTAAAATTTCATGAATTTCTCTCTTATGATGTTTGAAACATTCCCAAATCATAAAATCACTTATATGGGAGAGTTTCAACTGATCCGCAAATTAATTCTCTGTTTTGAACTAATTTTGTTAAGGACCTTTGAACATATATATAAGAATCATATTTCGAGATTTTTAACAAAACAAGTGATCGAATTTTATATAGTGGTAAGAAGGTTGTCGTTCTCTCGGACTTGTGAAGATTGATTTAAGATTTAAGATTATGGAAAGAACTGAGACTATGGATTCCACCATTGACCAATTTTAAGTGATTCAGTTAATAACAATATTTATGCAATTCACACGTTCAATTTGATTCTAAGATATTTCCAATATTAGATTTCCAAAATATTAATTGTTAATCGCAAGTATGGAACATCAAGAGCTCTAAGCTAAGCATGCATCATCAAGAGAGAACACAACTAATTAATCAAAATCTTATAATCAATTATAGTTCAGTGCAAATAATCATAAAGAAATTGCAATAATAAATTAATAAGAAAATACCACTTTATTATTGGAACAACGCTTCCTCCATAATCTCAGCATATGATTCTAGTTCCTCATTATTACAAAGAAATCTAAATAGAAGAAATAAAAGAAAATTGTGAAACTGGCTACCGGCTCACCGACTCTCCCCTCCTCCCAAATGTGCTCTATAGCTCTATATTTATAAACACAAATACACATCACTCAAATATATTCTTCCATAACTCCAAAATCTTCTTCTTTTTAATTAAAAATATCTTCAAGAATTCTTCCTTCTCTTTATTCTATATATGTCTTTACTAAACCCATATCTTCTTTAATTCGCAGAATAAAATCCAAGATAAAATCTTCTAAGGATATCTTTCTTGTTTAATACAAGATAACTTCCTTTTTCTTCAAAACTTCATGTTTGTAAGGCAAAAAGATATTCTTATCTTAAAGATAATAAATCCTTTACCGTTGATACCAAATTTCCCGCCAATTTTTCTTTTCAAATCAAGGAAGAAGATGGAGCCCCCTTAACCAGTAATGGGGTGCGATTAGCAGTTGGCTCCCTGGGGTGCCCCTTATCCAAAACTGGGAGTCCGAATAACATGTGTCCTCCGGGTGCCTATACCAACTTTTCGAGCCGAATTTTCCAAAAATGTTTATTTTCCAAAAATACCTACAAACATATAAAACACCATAATAAGTAGAAAATCGAGTACCAACAATACAGAACATTGAGGACAAATTAGACACAAAAATGTGTCTATCAACAAGCTTGACCCAAAATTTATTATTTGTAAATCTACTAGAAGTCAAATGACATAGTGTCAATATATAGAATGGTAAGATAGTGAGTAGAATAGAATGGTTCAATCTTCACATACATGGTACAGAAGTTCTTCAAGTGTCTTCTTTGATATCCAGTCTTCGAGGGTGATGTATGATACTCAACTATCAAATTCTAACCTATTCAGAGACTTGACTTAGTAGACTAGAATTAAAGAAATAGTTTCGATCATCTAACATTGACAACAAGCTTGAGATATCAAAACTTGTGGGTTCAACTGAGAATTGCTCTAACAATCTCCCCCTTTATCAATTTTAGGGAAAAAACTATTCAATACATATAGATTCAAACTAAATAAAATTTTCAGCTCCAAATCCACTATGCTTGATTTTCTTGTCAACAAACGTCTTAAATTATTCGTACTTCAAGTTCTTCTATGGTTCTTCATGTGTTTGTTCAGCACCTTTGTTGTTGAAGATCTGTAGCAATAACAACTTATGAGAATACTCACAAAGAGCTTTGTTAGAATGAAAATTCACTCTACTGATTAGTTTATATACAAAAAATAGTATTGGTACATTCCTCAAAGTTCAATTGCACCGCAATTTAGAAGCAATACTAGGGTGATATATTCTCCCCCTTAGTCAATACTTACATCTTTTGCAGAATAGGTAAAACCTGTAGATAATAATCCACTCCCCCTTACATTTGCTCCGAGAATCCATATGTTGTAGTAAGATACTACATAATAATACTCCCCTTTTCTGTCAACAAAATTGGTAATAGGAAAAAATGGGGATTATAATGAATTAAACAAAAGAGTATTCAAGAACAGAGAACACATATCAGCTTTTAGTTTAGACGATACCACCACGAAAACTTGGTTTTTGCGTCAAGGAGACGTATAGGTACAAGTATCTCTTATAATTCCACATCTGCTCTCCCCACAAAGATACTACATTTAAGCTTAAGTTCAAAAGAACTCTCCCCCGTTTGATGTCATCCTCGAATAAACAACATGAGATACCTTGACTCTAATCACAAGAGAGATATTTTCTTTGGACATTAACAAACTTACTCGTCAGTTACGAATAAAGTAAATTTGTATCCTAGCATTTTTTTTTTCTTGCCAGTCACGAATAAAAAAGTTAAAAATATCGATCTTAATGTTAGATGCACTAAGATAAAAGATTTTAGTGAGAAAAATAATCATCGATATAAACTATTCTCTGCACCAGTTACGAATAAGAGAACAATTAATGCGATATGACTCAACATAAGAATTATAACTTCTCTAGACATGTACAAACGTAGAGATTAAAGTTCACCACTTACTCCATGGTGGCAACACAATCAAGGAAGTAAATAAAGGATCTAAGCAATGAGAATAAATCCCTACAAGGAGTTAACTAGTAAGAATTAAATGAAGGATTTAAGCATCATCTTCATCTCCACTCTCTGACTCACTTCAAGAAGCTTGAATTTTATCGTTTTCTCGGGAAACTTTGTACCAAGTAAACACATTTTTTTCCGTACACAAGTTCCAAGGAAGTAGAATCACAAGTACCGATTGAGTACGGAGAAAGACTACATATTCTTTTGAGATCATTATTCCTCGTACGATTGAAGGAAGTGTTGAATTGAAGTTCCAATCAGAGCAGTGTCAAAAGCTTGAAAAAATCTATGAACAAGACAAGTAAACCCTAACTTCTTGTCTTAGAGCTTCATAGTGGCCATTTGTTTTATAACCCACCCACATACGTCAAGGTCTTGAGCTGTCACTTCATGAAAATAAACCATGTCCGCAAATTCACGGCCCCAACGATCATTTTAATAGTGGAAGGACAAAGATTTGGAATTCCAAGTTTTCCAAAAACTTTCAATGTCATGGAGAGATCCTTGGCATGGAATTTCCAATTCTTCAAACTTATACTTCTTCCACTAAGTTTATAAGAGATAATTTTACATGATGGCTTCTCTTCCCTTGTTCTTGGAAAAGAAAAATCTCCCATCGGAAGACAAGTTATGGCATCCAACAATTCTCTATCCACTTTAATAACTTTTCTTCCAATCATGGTTTTGAAGTAAAATTTCTCAAGATTACCTTCATAGACATTTGCATAGAACACTCTTGTGAGAACGTCAAATACTTCACCATGACCATCAAATATGTCACCAAGGTTACACTTTTCAAAACAAGATAGTTCATTAGCATACAATTGATCTTTGACCAACTTCTTTTTAAGAAAAAATCCTCTAGAAATAATTTTTTCACAAGCCTTAACACAGTCATCATTCACAAAGATACAAGAGAAGACCCATTAGAGTTTTTCTTTGATTTTGTATCGTCCCTAACTCTACCCATGTTTACTAGAAATAATAAAAATTGTAGGCAAAGAAGGAGGAGAAGAAGAAGAAGAAGAAGAAGAAGAAAAAAAAAAAAAAAAACTTACTTGAGAAGCTCTATGTGACCGAAATCACCTCAATTGATGATCTTGATAAAAAAAAACCCTGAACTCAAATAGGAATTAACAAGATTTGGAAATTGCAACAAGAGTTAGAGAAAGTGAGTTGGTTCTGTAACCCTAGCTCATTCCTTTTCTGCTTGCAAACTGTTGGAGAATAAGAGATAAGGAAAGTTCGTGAACCTTTGGACCTTATAAGAGTTATATGGGCTTAGACCGTTCTTGTACCACTACCAACAAATAGATATCTAGAAATATTAGATATTACAACTCAGGTTCACAGATTAGTCTAAAATAATTGACGAATTAAATTCAACCAAATATTTGTGAAAAAATGGTTAGTAGATGTTAGGGCACTTCTCGGTCGAACTCGCAAGTGTTGCTATCTTAAGCTTGTTTGTCAATATTAGTGATCAAAACTATAAGTCTTGATTTCTAGTCTACTTATAGTGATGTCTCGAACTAGGATAGATTGTGTAGTTGAGCATTAGACTTCACGACGTTCATCAATTGAAGACGAAGAACTACTAAGGCGAGCGTGTGGAACTTCATCAAAAAAAGGTATGTGGAGAATAAAACTCATCTATCACTTGGAAAGTTTATTTCTACTCTATATCCTATATTGAGGCAAAAGTCATATTACTATATAGTTGTCGATTATGCACATTTGAGATTTCGAGCTGAGTTTAACTCTTCTCGAAATATGTGTTGGTAAGCTTTCGCTTCAACCAAGTTCATCTTATATTCTTGACAAAAGTCAAAAGATGATCATATGAAAATCATCGAGTAACATCTTATATGGTTTGTGTGATACAATCATTTGGTGTAGACTTGGAATGTTTCGTTATGATTATTTCAATATCTTGAAAGTTGCTTTGATGCTAATAGTGTGTGAAAACGTCTATTGTCATCCTCTAAGAAAGTTTCAATGATTGAAATAGAGTTTAGAACTATTGGATTATGAACATAGTATGCATTCTTGCATGTATGTAATCCATGACCGGAACTAGAGTACGCATACATGTATGCGTACTTGTAATTGTGGAATTCCGGGTACCAAGTACACGTACTGGTACACATATTTGCGTAACGTATAGGTCCGGGAATTTCTGTTGGGTTTTGGAAGTGTACTAAGGTATGCGTACCCGTACGCATACTGGCGAACTCAAACCCAGAGCGCCCACTTAGGTATGCGTACCCGTATGCATACTTGAGTGGTTAAAGTTCTAAAATCGGTTAGCTCATGAACTAATACATTAATATATTAAGGAATGCATTCTTTGCAAACCGTGGCTATAATGTTCATGAATTGATTCGAGTGAATCAAACCGATTTTGATTCAATTGTGTTCTTGTATACTTCTATGAGAATATAGCAATTAAACAACTATTTAACTAGTTTCATTTGAGTCATTTGAACTAGTTGTGGTTAAGATGAATAAGGTTGATATGAGAGTGTTCATATAGATAACCTCGGTTAACTACTGTTGAGCCAACATGGTGTACACGTTTAGGTACGCTTACATAAACCTAAATGAGGGTACATTTCATTTGTGTATAAAAAGCTAAGTTCGATCTAACGGTTGAAAGATATTAGCTTGAATCTAATCAGGTTTTCATCTAATGGTGAATATTGAATGCTTTGTTACCAAGGTAACTTAGATTGCAAACCCTGGTTTGAAAACCATATAAAGGAGAACTCTAGCAACTGCGAAACCTAATCCCCATACCCCTTGTTGATACTAGTTGCATAATCTAGAGGCGATTCTCTCCTTTAACCTTAGGTTTTCACGAAACCCTGTAGGTTAATGACTTAAAGACTTCATTGGGATTGTGAAGTGATAGACACATTTTTGTGTCCGATTTGTCTCGATTCTATATATTGTTAGGGCTCATTTTTGTACTTATTATGGTGTTTTATTTATTTGTAGGTATTTTTGGCTAATAAACATTTTTGGAAAAAATTGGATCGAAAAGTTGTCGGAAAGCACCCGGAGGACATTTGCTATTCGGACTCTCACTTTGGATAAGGGGTAACCTAATTACTAAGGGGCATCCCATTTCCAGGCATCTGCTAATCGCACCCCTACTCTGGATAAGGGGCAACCATCTTCAACATTCAAAAACCAGAAAATTGGCGGGAATATAGTGCAGTTAAAGAACATTTTTGGTGATCGTGATTTGGAGGAGTTTGAGGTCGATTAAACCTCTGATTTTCATAGGATAGACTCCTTATGGGTCTAGGAATCTGATATGGGTGTTTAAATCGATTAGAATGGGCTCAAACGACAGATTTTTCTCACAACAAGAAAATACGGAAAGTCACGTGTGTGACCTGTTTTAGAGAATTTTAGAGTGATTGAAACGCTGTAAACCTTCCCAAAGATTTGTATCTATCTAAGGAAGAGTTTAGAATAAAAAGGAAAGCTCAGAAACGCGTAGAAATCCTAAAACAAGAAATTGTCGCAACTTGGCCGTGAAGAGTAGGAAAGAGATTTTGGAAGATTTGGGAGAGATTTAATCGGTATTTTTGATATAAATAGATGTCTTAGGTCATATGGAAGGGGTGTCGAGAGTTTGGGAACCTAAGGAGAGCCAGAGAAGAAGAAATCAGAGCTTTACCAAACTCTGTTTCTGCTGCTGCTGCTGTTGAAGAAGAAGAACAGCTGAAGAACATTGACCCTCGGTAGACAGTCGCAGAAAAGTGTCGTTGTTTAACAGCTGAAGACATTAAGCTGTTCAGGGAAGTATTATATCAGGGCAGTCTTAAATCAGCGACAAAGCAACAGTTTTTCCGTAACAGTTCCATTGTAACAGCTGTTTTGCAACACCAATACACTGTTGCAAACAATCTGTGTTATTACTTTTCACTCTTTTAGCCATCTTTTGAGCAACAAACACATATTTTGAGATCATGATTAATATGAGGAGCTAAACCCCATTGCTGAGGCGATAGAGGAAGCTATTTTTCCAACAAAAAGTGGTATATTCTATTTTATCTTTTTATTTGCAATAATTATATGATTATTTTCCTTGAAATATTATTGAATATGATTTTTATTTGAGTGATTGTGATCTATTTTGATGGAGTATGCTCAGTTTTAAGACTTTTGATGCTTCATACTTGGTATTTACAACTATTACTTTTGAAAATCTACTTGTTGCAATATTTTAGAATCAAATTAAACAAGAAAATTGCATAAATATAAGTATTGGTTTAATCACTTTGAACTTGGAAAATAGTGGAATCTTAGCCTCGGTGTTTCTTTTAGTATTGATATCATCTTTGATTGAGTTTGCTATAATTTTTAGTTAGTTTTCTATTTTAATATTAGGATTTAAGTGTAATTAATATCCTTCACAAGTCTGAGAATCGAACCACTTTTACCACTATCTACAAATCACATCACCTATTAATATAGAATGAATTATAAGTTCTAAATATGATTTGATTTAGTACATGAATCTCTGTCATATTTTGGGCGTCCTAAATTGAGACTTCCCAAAAAAAGAAAAACTCTACAATTGGATTCCGTGATATATTGATTTCTTCATATGATCATTTATTGTCTTTGCTAACATGAATGTTTGTGCTTGATTGATACATTATTTAGGTGGCCAACTAATTCAGTTTCTTAATTACTTTAAAGATAATAAAGGATAGTGAGATCCATAATTTTTGAATGACCCTTTAGAAAAGTATAAAACATGATACCTTGCAAGGTGATTCTGTGGAACAATCATGTGTGAAGACAACACTAGTAAGCAGGCCGAGCTTATGCATTTGATGCTAGGATCAACCTAAGTTTACAAGACCTAAAGCATTCGACTAAGTTACACCTCGAGAGCTTATTCTTGGTGTCTCAGACGGATAAATCGGGTAATCAAACGCTTCCGTATCAAGTGACATTAGGAATTTAGGGGATAACAAAGCTTATTGTTATTCTACGGTTGGTGATAATCCATGATTAATGACGAATGAATGAATATACTACTTTGATGAGTATTTAGTAACGAAGAAGGAATCCTCGATCATCTCTCTCTTTGTTGCTTACAACTTAATATTTTAATTGCTTTGTTTACATTGCTTAAATCTAAAACAAACACCCTTTGTGACCTTTTCCACAACAAAAACTCCCTGATTTTCATGGGAACGAACTTGATTTACATTATATTTTTAACTGAGTGGAAATAAGATAACTAATCTGATTGCACCTACGACACGCAACAACAGTTTCTGAAAAAGCGGGGGTCTAACAACCTCACCCAATAATTCGCTTAGCAATATGTATGAACTAACTCTAATACTTTTAAGAGAATCAACTAGACAGTCAGACTCAATCTTAAAAAAAAAGTATATCAAGGAGTTATATCTCAATTTCTCAATTCAATACTTACTCAAGCAAATAGATATCTGCGAGTCTAATTGAATACGAGAGAAATTAACTTGAAAAGTACCAAAGACCAATGTTCAAGTATCAATAAATTTCAATCAACAACCAAAGGTTGGATTTACCAATTGATCGATTCAACACACAACCTGTGATATTTTAATTATATAACAAAATATAATACGGAAAAGAAATAACACAGACACCAGAAGTTTTGTTAAAGAGGAAACAACAAATGCAGAAAAACCCAGGGACCTAGTCCAGATTGAACACACTGTATTAAGCCGCTACAGACACTAGCCTACTACAAACTAACTTCGGTCTGGACTGCAGTTGAACCCCAATTAATCTCACACTGATCCAAGGTACAGTTGCGCTCCTTACGTCTCTGATCCCAGCAGGATACTACGCACTTGATTTCCTTAGATGATCTCAACCAGCACTAACAGTTGATACGACCCAAAGTCGAAGACTTTAATAAACAAATCTGTATCAGACAGAAAAGTCTACAGGAATAGATAAATCTGTCTCCCACAGAAATACCTACGAGTTTTGTTCCGTCTTTTGATAAATCAAGGTGAACAGGAACCAATCGATAACCCAGACTTATATTCCCAAAGAACAACCTAGAATTATCAATCACCTCACAATAATCTTAATCGACTAGCGAAACAAGATATTGCGGAATCACAAACGATTAGGCAAAGATGTTTATGACTACTTTTCTATCTTGCCTATCGGAGAAATTATCTCAAGCCAATCCTACGATTGTACTCAAATACGATAGAAACAGCAAGATCAGATCACGTAACTAGAGAGAAAATAGTTGGGTCTGGATTCACAATCCCAATGAAGTCTTCAAGTCGTTAACCTACAGGGTCTCGATAGAAACCTAAGGTTAAAGGAGAATTGAATCTATCTTACAACTAGTATCACACAGGTGGTGTGGGGATTAGGTTTCCCAGTTGTTAGAGTTCTCCTTTATATAGTCTTCAAATCAGAGTTTGCAATCAATGCTACCTTGGTAAAAAAGCATTCAATATTTACCATTACATGAAAACCTTATTAGATTCAAGCTAATATCTTTCAACCGTTAGATCGAACTTAGCTTGTTATACACACATGAAATATAACTTCATTTAGTTTGAGTAACCGTACCTAAACGTGTACAAGTCGTTGGTTCAACGGTAGTTAACCATAGGTTAGCCATATGAACACTTTCAGATCAACCTTATTCTTCTTTACCACAACTAGTTCAAATGACTCAAATGAACTAGTTAGAGAGTTTTTCAATTGCTTAGGTCTCATAGAAGTATACAAGATACAATCGAAACAAAAACAGTTTTGATTCACTCGAATCGATTCATGAACATTATATCCACGTTTTTCAAAGATTGCATTCCTTAAAATATAAATGTCTTAGTTCACGAATTAATCTGTTTTTAGAAAATAACCTACTTAAGTACGCATACTGGTACGCGGAGTTAAGTACCCGGATTAAGTTTGTTTTCAGTTCACAAACTCCAGCAGAAATTCACGGGATGCGAACTTCCGGCAGTACGCGTACTGGTACCCGGACTTTGGTTCCGGTTATCCTGAGCAGCAAAGTACGCATACTTTGGTTCAAGGATATTGGACTTACACACATGTGAGTTGTCTCACAATGTTTATATCCAACCATGGTTATGTATTCTAAACTCTCATTTCAATCATTGAAACATTCTTAGAGGACGTTATATAGTTGTTGTTCACAAACTATTTTTCGTCAAAGCGATTATCAAGTAATTGAAACTAATATGACTTTCGTCACTAGTAAAGATGAACTTGGCCAAAGCGAAAGCTTACCAACACATATTTCGAGAAATAGATAAGCGAATAAACTCAGCTCGAAATAGTACATGTGTATAATCATAGTCTATATAGAAATACGACTTTTGTCTCAAGATACGAGATAAAGAGACTTTTGAGTGATAGATAAGTTCAAGTCTCCACATACCTTTTTGTTGATGAAGTTCCAACAGTTCCTTGAGTAGTTCTTCGTCTTTGCATGATAAACACCATGGAGTCTAGAGCTCAACTACACTTTTTATCCTAGTCCGAGACTTAGCTATCAGTAGACTAGAAATCAAGATTTATAGTTTTGGAAACTAAACTTGACAGACAAGCTTGAGATAGCAACGCTTGCGAGTTCGACCGAGCAGTGCTCTAACAATTTCCTCGTTAACAAAACTTCTGGTGTCTTGTGTTTTTTATTCTCCGCATTATTGTTTATATTTATAATTATATTTACGAAAGTTGTACGTAGTCAATCTTAGTAGATACGTCCATCTAATTGTAATCGATTACGAGACTTGTTTCTTGTAGAATTCATATCTTACAGGACAGATAGAAAGTTTAATCACTTGGAAGAACTCTGATTGAATTATTTGGATACGACTAGATTGATCTTGGATATTGACTTTTGAGATCGTCCAAGTACTCTTCTTAACAATCAAGTTCATGGACTCATTGTGTTATACATACTGATTGAGAAGAGGTAGAGATATAAATTGTATATACATATTGTATTACCCTGTATTTTTAGCTATTGTTTCGGGTCGGGTTATACCCGGATTAATTAACCTTGTGGCTTAAGTTATTGTTCTTTAGCCTAGCCTAGGTGGGTGGATTGAACTAGAAAGGCTATAAGTTAGGATGGAAATAGAATAATCGATAATAAATAAAATTAAGGGAAAATGAAAAGATAAATAAAATAGTTTAGAAAATAAATTTTATAAGTTAGAAAACATAAGCCTAGGAGAAGAAGAAAGAGATGGAGCTAGAGATTTTTAGATAAGAAGGATAAATAAAAATCAAGAGGAGTTTGTAGCAATTGAGAGGTATAATGTTTAATCCCTTTCTCTTTGTGTTTCTTTGTTATACTTTGATTTTTATTTTTTTTAATCTTATATCATTAGGGTTCTGAATTTATCAGTATAATTAGATGTGTTTGATTGATGATCAGCATTTCGTTATTGGTAGAGAACATAATTGAGTATCGCTAGTTAAAATTTGAGAATAATCCACCGTAAATTCATCGTTGAATGTTTGTTTGAATTTGGGTGATAGTTTCTGAAATTATGGACAGTTCCATTTTGCTGTGTTTTTGACATTCTTAGGAAGTCTTAATGATATTAAAATTATTTGAATCCTTAATAAAAGTTGTAGCTTTGTGATTTATCTATCAGTGTGCTTTGGATTGGGTTAATTTCAGGTTATTATAAATTTACCATGAATTGTTTGCTAATAACATGTAATCTGCCCAGATTTTAAATTGATAATTTAAAATCATTATCGTTTTACTGAGCCGTTAGTTTACTGTGAAATTTTGATATGTGTTTGTTTATTGAACTATGTATGTTGTCTTGAAGTTTCAATAAGATCATATAAAGAAATCATCCTGAAATATATGATGTAAAATTGCTGGAGTTAACTTGTTTGCATAAATGCTTGAAAGAAACTCATGTTGTTGTCATATGTTAAGTCATGGTTGCTTGTGTTGTTTGTAAAAATGATTTATAAAAGTAAATGAGTTCATGTTTTACCGTTATATGGAACATGTTTCATTTTAATGGCGGGTAATGATCCCGAGAGTTAAATGGGTAATGATCCCCATGGGAACTTGTGTTTCCCGACCATCGATGGCGGCTGTCCGTTCCGGTAAACGATAGGTGGTGCACGAACCAAGGTTTTTGTATTGTGAATGAAACGGGTAATGATCCCCGAGAGCAGATGGGTATGATCCCCATAGGAACTTTTGTTCCTGACCATCGATGGAGGTTGTCCGTGCCGATAAACGATAGGTGGGTGTACGAACCAAGGTTTTCGTACCGTGAACTCAAGATTTGTTGGTGAGATGTATTGAAATATAGATTAAATGATTAGTTAATGGTATTATGAACTCATGTTTGGTTGGTGACAATGTTAATATGTGAATGATGTGTTGAAACTTAAATGGATGAATTGTGAATTGATGTGTTAAATCCCAAATGGACGATTAGT
Organism: Papaver somniferum; assembly: GCF_003573695.1. Classification (NCBI taxonomy): domain Eukaryota; kingdom Viridiplantae; phylum Streptophyta; class Magnoliopsida; order Ranunculales; family Papaveraceae; genus Papaver; species Papaver somniferum. The sequence continues at coordinate 55,791,481 of NC_039363.1, forward strand.
GAACTCATGATTTCTCTGTGACTATATTAATGCGTGAATATATGTGTTGAATCATTGATGAATGATTTATTTACAATTATCTTGATGTTTTAAACTCATGGTTTGTTGTGACAATATAAATATTATTAGTGTTGTAAACTCATGTGTGGAATCTAATTGCATGAATTGTTGGGAATGTTATTGATGTTATGAACTCATGTCTTGAATATGAATTTATATGATTTGTTGGAAATATTATTGTCTTTGTGAATTCATGATTGGAATCTAAATAAGATAATTTATTAGAAACATTATTGGTAAGGTGATTGTCGAATATAACATTGATTCGCTGAAGTCGTAATGTGTTTCTTGGTAAATGTTTTTTCTTGATAAAATGATTATGTTTTGCGCATCTTTGGAGAATTGGGAATGCATTCTATTGAGCTGTCATATCACCCTAATTGACATCCTTGCAGATTTATCAGAGTGGCGCAACGAAAGCTAGGAATGAGTAGCTTAGTGATTGAATTGCTTAATTGTATTGCTTGAAAATGTAATTTGAAATAATATGTTTAGTTGAAATCGTTGTTAAGATAATAAGCGGATTTATATGCTTCAGTTTATGTTTTATAAAGTTTCACCTATGTTTCGTGCAAAAAGTAAACTAGAAAAAATATGTATGCGTAAGTCTCTTTCCGACCCGTAACGCTTCGAGTTCGGATCTCCATATTGGTTTGACCCTGGTCCGGAACTCGGGGTGTTACAAGTTGGCATCAGAGCTCTAGGCTTTAGATCTTGAATGAGACCAAAAAATAAATTATTTGATATATTGATGTGATACTAAGCATGCTTGTTTGATTTGATTGGTGTTGCTTGCGTCATTGTATTAGACGTATTGTAGATTTTGTGTAATTCATGTGATTATGAATTGTTTGCTAGATTGAATTGTTTTGGAATTTTCAGATTACACATATGTTTTAAATTTTGGGACGAAATTTCTTTTAAGGATAGTAGAATTTAATGCCCTGTATTTTTAGCTACCGTTTCGGGTCGGGTTATACCCGGATTAATTAACCTCGTGGCTTAGGTTGTTGTTCTTTAGCCTTAGCCTAGGTGGGTGGATTGAACTAGAAAGGCTACAAGTTAGGGTGGAAATAGAATAATCAATAATAAATAAAATTAAGAGGGATTTTGTGTTTCCCCCTCAAAAAATATACCTAATTTGCATTACCCCATTTATAAATCACTAATAGGTAAAACCCCCTCTACATTAACTTTTCCGTCATCACCTAGTTAAGTAAGCACATGTAGTGCAGGCGTGTGTTATAATAAAATATTAAATATGAGAGACCCCAACATACCCTGTAGTGAACTCTCTTCCTCGCTTGGTCTTCTTCTTCATCTAATTTCTTTGTAATAAGAACTCGAAATTATTCTCAAAAATCCAAGTAGAGAAGGTGCTGCTAGTATCGTCCATATTGAAGATTAAAGGCGGCTTATTGAGAGCTATTTCAAATTTCAAAAGGATAAGAACCATTGGGTTTGATTTGGGTTTGAATTTGGCAGCAAGGGTATCAAATTTGTAGGGGTTCCGTTTGGATCTGAGTTTGAATTTGGCACCACCGTCCACCAACATCGCAAATGCGTTGTGTGCGTGCAACTGGTAACCAAGAGATAGCTCATCTCTTGTTAGATTAGCTTTTCCTCACCCTGTAAATTAGAGAAACGGAAACCCATTGTCCTAAATCTTCCCAAACACTCAAAACTTTCATAAATAACAATCATTTTATCTATATAAACCAACGACATCAACCCATTTCCAAATACAGACCCGAGTTCCTATTAAATCTGCCAGTAATCATCAAAAGAAGTCAATGACATAAAGCAATTTTCAATCCTTGCTTCTCTGCTTAACAACTTGACCAACTCCTCTAACAGATCGATATTTTACCCACCTCCCTTGATGCCATTATCACTCGAAAATATGGTATGAAAATTCCACCTCCATTGATTTTGTTTATACCCACTTTAATTTTGTGTTTAACACATAGGTTAGTTTGTCTCTCTTATTCTATTCCTCTATAGATATACAATATCATTAATTTGTAGCTTCATGTAATTGCTATAATTACAAAACAGTATATGTATTGTGTTGTTCTCTAATGGCGGCGCTGTATTGGATGTATGAGGACTGAGGAGGAGAAATGGAGAATAAGGAGGGATAATAACGATGAGTCTCGTTCAATTGATTTTTGTTCTTTATTTAATCTGTACGAGCCACATTTTGGAGGGCATAGATGTCTAACCAGGGAAAATTACACACATCCAAGTCACATGTGCCAACTTAACTAGGTGATGACGGAGAAGTTAACATAAAGGGGGTTTTACCTATTAGTGGTTTGTAAAGGGGGTAACTCAAATTATGTATCTTTTTTGAGGGGGAAACACAAAATCCCCCTAAAATTAAGGGAAAATGAAAAGATAAATAAAATAGTTTAGAAAAGAATTTTTATAAGTTAGAAAACATAAGGCTATGGGAAGAAGAAAGAGATGGACCTAGAGATTTTTAGAGAAGAAGGATAAAGAAAAATCAAGAGGAGTTTGTAGCAATTGATAGGTAGAATGTTTAATTCCTTTCTCTTTTGTGTTTCTTCGTTATATTTTGATTTTTATTTTGTTTAATCTTATATCATTAGGGTTCTGAAATTTATCAGTATAATTAGATGTGTTTGATTGATGATCATCCTGTGGTTATTGGTAGAGAACATAATTGGGTATCTCTAGTTGAAATTTGAGAATAATCCACCGTAAATTCACCGTTGAATGTTTGTTTGAATTTGGGTGATAGTTTCTGAAATTCTGGACAGTTCCATTTTGTTGTGTTTTTGACATTCTTAGGAAGTCTTAATGATGTTAAAATGATTTGAATCCTTAATAAAAGTTGTAGATTTATGATTTATCTATCAGTTTTCTTTGGATTGGGTTAATTTCAGATTATTATAATTTTACCATGAATTGTTTTCTAATAACATGTAATCTGCCCAGATTTTAAATTAATAATATAAAATCATTATCGTTTTATTGAGCCGTTAGTTTACTGTGAAATTTTGATATGTGCTTTTTCATTGAACTATGTATGTTGTATTGAAATTTCAATAAGATCAGATAAAGAAATCATCCTGAAATGTATGATGTAAAATCGCTGCAGTTAACTTGTTTGCATAAATGCTTGAAAGAAACTCATGTTGTTGTCATATGTTAAGCCATGGTTACTTGTGTTGTTTGTAAAAATGATTTATAAAAGTAAATGAGTTCATGTTTTACCGTTATATGGAAAATGTTTCATGTTAACGGCGGGTAATGATCCCCGAGAGTTAAATGGGTAATGATCCCCATGGGAACTTGTGTTTCCCGACCATCGATGGCGGATGTCTGTTCCGGTAAACGATAAGTGGTGGACGAACCAAGGTTTTCGTACTGTGAATGAAACGGGTAATGATCCCCGAGAGCAGATGGGTATGATTCCCATAGGAACTTTTGTTCCTGACCATCGATGGAGGCTGTCTGTGCCGATAAACGATAGGTGGGTGAACGAACCAAGGTTTTCATACCGTGAACTCATGATTTGTTGGTGAGATTTTTTTAAATATAGATTAAATGATTAGTTAATGGTATTATGAACTCATGTTTGGTTGGTGACAATGTTAATATGTGAATGATGTATTGAAACTTAAATGGATGAATTGTGAATTGATGTGTTAAATCCCAAATGGACGATTAATGAACTCATGGTTTCTCTGTGACTATATTAATGCGTGAATATATGTGTTGAATCATTGATGAATGATTTGTTGACAATTATCTTGGTGTTGTAAACTCATGGTTTGTTGTGACAATATAAATATTTAGTGTTATGAACTCATGTGTGGAATCTAATTGCATGAATTGTTGGGAATGTTATTGATGTTATGAACTCATGTCTTGAATATGAATTTATATGATTTGTTCGAAATATTATTGGCTTTGTGAATTCATGATTGGAATCTAAATAAGATAATTTATTAGAAACATTATTGGTAAGGTGATTGTCGAATATAACATTGATTCGCTGAAGTCGTAATGTGTTTCTTGGTAAATGTTTTTGCTTGATAAAATGATTATGTTTTGTGCATCTTTGGAGAATTGGGAATGCATTCTATTGAGCTGTCATCTCACCCTAATTGACATCCTTGCAGATTTATCAGAGTGGCGCAACAAAAGCTAGGAATGAGTAGCTTAGTGATTGAATTGCTTAATTGTATTGCATGTAATTTGAAATAATATGTTTAGTTGAAATCGTTGTTAAGATAATAAGCGGATTTATATGCTTCAGTTTATGTTTTATAAAGTTTCACCTATGTTTCGTGAAAAAAGTAAATTAGCAAAAATATGTATGCATAAGTCTCTTTCCGACCCGTAACGCTTCGAGTTCGGATCTCCATATGGGTTTGACCCTAGTCCGGAACTCGGGGTGTTACAAGTTGGTATCAGAGCTCTAGGCTTTAGATATTGCATGGGACCATAAAATAAATTATTTGATATATTGATGTGATACTAAGCATGCTTGTTTGATTTGATTGGTGTGTTGCTTGCGTCATTGTATTAGTTATATTGTAGATTTTGTGTAATTCATGTGATTATGAATTGTGTGCTAAATTGAATTGTTTTGGAATTTTCAGATTACACATATGTTCTAAATTTCGGGACGAAATTTCTTTTAAGGATAGTAGAATGTAATGCCCTGTATTTTTAGCTACTGTTTCGGGTCGGGTTATACCCGGATTAATTAACCTCGTGGCTTAGGTTGTTGTTCTTTATCCTTAGCATAGGTGGGTGGATTGAACTAGAAAGGCTATAAGTTATGGTGGAAATAGAATAATCAATAATAAATAAAATTAAGGGGGATTTTGTGTTTCTCCCTCAAAAAAATATACTTAATTTGCATTACCCCCTTTATAAATCACTAATAGGTAAAACCCCCTCTACATTAACTTTTCCGTCATCACTTAGTCAAGTAAACACGTGTAGTGCAGGGGTGTGTTATAATAAAATATTAAATATGAGAGCCCCAAAATACCCTGTAGTGAACTCTCTTCCTCGTTTGGTCTTCTTCTTCATCTAATTTCTCTGTAATAAGAACTCGAAATTATTCTCAAAAATCCAAGTAGAGAAGGTGCTGCTAGTGTCGTCCATATTGAAGATTAAAGGCGGCTAGTTATTTCAAAGTTCTAAAGGATAAGAACCATTGGGTTTGATTTGGGTTTGAATATGGCAGCAAGGGTATCAAATTTGTGGGGGTTCCGTTTGGATCTGAGTTTGAATTTGGCACCACCGTCCACCAACATCACAAATACGTTGTGTGCGTGCAACTAGTAACCAAGATATAGCCCATCTCTTGTTAGATTATCTTTTCCTCACCCTGTAAATTAGAGAAACAGAAACCCATTGTCCTAAATCTTCTCAAACACTCAAAACTTTCATAAATAACAATCATTTTATCTATATAAACCAACGACATCAACCCATTTCCAAATACATACCCGAGTTCCTATTAAATCTTCCAGTACTCATCAAAAGAAGTCAATGACATAAAGCAATTTTCAATCCTTGCTTCTCTGCTTAACAACTTGACCAACTCCTCTAACAGATCGATATTTTTACCCACCTCCCTTGATGCCATTATCACTCGAAAATATGGTCTGAAAATTCCATCTCCATTGATTTTGTTTATACCCACTTTAATTTTTTGGTTAACACAGAGGTTAATTTGTCTCTCTTATTCTATTCCTTTATAGATCTACAATATCATTAATTTGTAGCTTCATGTAATTGCTATAATTACAAAACAATATATGTATTGTGTTATTCTCTAATGGCGGCGCTGTATTGGATGTATGAGGACTGGGGAGGAGAAATGGAGAAGAATGAGGGATAGTAACGATGATTCCCGTTCAATTGATTTTTGTTCTTTATTTAATCTGTACGAGCCACGTTTTGGAGGGCATAGATGTCTAACCAGGGAAAATTACACACATCCATGTCACATGTGCCAACTTAACTAGGTGATGACGGAGATGTCAACGTAAAGGGGGTTTTACCTATTAGTGGTTTGTAAAGGGGGTAACACAAATTAGGTATCTTTTTTGAGGGGGAAACACAAAATCCCCCTAAAATTAAGGGAAAATGAAAAGATAAATAAAATAATTTAGAAAAAAAAATTTATAAGGTAGAAAACACAAGGATATGAGAAGAAGAAAGAGATGGAGCTAGAGATTTTTAGAGAAGAAAGATAAAGAAAAATCAAGAGGAGCCTTGTCTTTTAGGTCGTGCAGTCTTAGAGAATTGTCTATCAATTTGATTAAGGAATGCAATAAATGTAGATCTATAAACGAAGATTATAACCATTAAAAATACTCTTAAATTATTTCACCGTCTTGTTGTGATGATGAATATAACTAATTTCGTGCACTGTTCGGACTCTAACAAGTTTTGTTTCAAGTGTAGAAAAATTAATCATGTCAAAAAATCTTACACATTCCCTAAAAAGAAAACCGCAAAGATGATGGCATCATCCACATGTTATGAAACCAAATTAGTTGATCACTTTATTAACAAGAAGGGAACTGATAGGAACTACACCAAATTCTGAAATTAGTAACCAAAATTCGTAACGGCTTATCAGCCGTTACGAAATTTATGTTACAAATATCCGTTACGAAAATGTTTGTAACAAATTAAAGCCATTGCGAATTTTTTAATATTTCGTAACATAGGATAGCCGTTATGAAATTTTTTATAGTCGTGCCAGCCACGCGCTCGGTCACACCTAGGTCGTAACATCTGAAATATGTGTGTGTGTGCCATTCACACGCTTACCATTGTGTTTCCACCCAAGATGAGTAACACTAGAGGATATTTCCTCCCTGCGTGTGCCATTCACATGCGTGATTTTGGTATACCCTAAGAGCAACTGCAGTGGACGATCAAACCTATAATTATGGTCCATGGACGAGACGCAACGGGACGGAGTAAAGACTAAAATCTGGACCAAAACCAAATTCCAGACCATATTTGGTCTGGGACCAAGACCAAAACTATATATAGTGGAGCGGATGTATAATCACCGTTTGTCATCGGGCGTGTATATAATCTACGCCTGTTGTGAAACGTACGTAAAGTCACCGCCCCATAAAGAGGCGTGTATATAAGTTACGCCCGGTTCAGGCGTTGCTGAAATGTTCGCCCGTTGGGACGTTGCTAAAGTTTACGCCCCACGCCAGGCGTTCATAAAATTAACGCCCCATTCAGACGAAGATTATACAAACGCCCCAGCCCGGCGTTGATATTGTTAACGCCCCACGCCAGGCGTATATATAGTTAACGCCCCATTCCGGCGTTGATATAGTTAACGCCCCACTCCAGGTGTATATATAGTTAACGCCCCAGCCCGGCGTTGATATTGTTAACGCCCCACGCCAGGCGTTTATATAGTTAACGCCTGTTGTTGAGCGGACTTAATTGAGTTTAAAAAAAAAATTAAAACTTTAGACAAAATTGATTTTGAAATTTTTTTTATACCGTTGGTAACTCGAACGTTGAAGAAAATGGAACGTTGGATAATTTGGAACTTTGGAAAGTTTGGAAGACATTTTGGAACGTTGAAAATTTCGGAAGAAACACCTATATATACACATGAGATCCTGTGACATTTTCCCACGACTAATACTTCAAACTATCTATCACACCAATAAGAAGAAATATTATTTTTGCTTTCAAATCATTTGGAAAATTTTCACCGATTCGCTTACAATGGCACCAAGAGTAGCACGAGGTCCAAATTTTACGACAATCGAAGATGTAACAATGTGTAAAATTCATTTATCTATATCTCAAGATTCTAGTGTTGGAGCTGATCAATCAGAGGCGACGTTGTGGACTCGTATCAAGATGATATTGAACTTCATTTACCTAATAATCCAGAGCGGTCTTGGATTTCTTGGCAAAAACGATATCAGGGAATAAGTAAAGATGTGGCGTTATTTTCGGCAAAAGAGGCAGAAGTTGAAGGTGAATCTTACTGGATGGGGTCCTGAAAGCCGGTACGCATTCTTGATTTTTCGAACTTTTTCTATTTAATAAGCGCCCATGTATTAAGTGTTTTAAAAACTTACGCTTGAAGAAGTTCACGAGGTTCAAGGAATGCAACGATGAGAAAAGATTTAAGCACGAAGAGTGCTACCCAATTGTGTTAGAAAATATAAAATATAATCGCGATCGACTTTTATATCGCTACGACGCATGATTTGACACTTATGAGAATACGAGGAAGATGATGAAGGACCGCAAACAACAACTCAAGGAGAGCCCCGGTAAACGACAGATGGGGGAGACATAGAGAACACATATCTCTCGTAAGATGGGGAAAAAAGCCGCAAAAGATTGAAGAAAACAGGGAGAGAGAAATCCAGTCACCAGAGGAATTGATGGAATAATTATTAAAGAACAACAAAATTTCAATATCATTACCAAGCCACAATCAAGATTCCAGTGGAACAAGAGCGCAGCAGAGTTTGCAGCAAAACAGCTGAACATGCGGCCAAAAATAGCCAAGCAAGCTGAAGACGACGATTTCGCATTCATTATGATGGATCTTCAAAAAATAGATCCTGTACAACAAGAAGTACTTCCAACTTCGCAGGGCGGGGAGATAGTTCAGAATAGAAGAAACCAATATTAACACAAGGCGGAATAGTTCAAACCTTAATTATTTCTCCTATTTAGTGATTAGTAGTATTATTAGTATTATATGTTTTAAATTTCTTATTATCTGAACAATTAGCATTATTATTATGTAATTTTTGGATTTTAAATTTACTTCCGTTGATTTGAATTAAATTTCTACTTTTTTGAAACATACGACCTTAATTAAAACTTGAGGATGTTTACATACAAAGAGATAATAGAACGTACAGCAAAATCATTTGGGAAAACTTGAGGATGATTACCAAATTTAACATAGAAAGGAAATGACAAACGACAATTTTTAATTCCCATATTCTGCCCATATATATTCGATCAAGTCATCACGCAAGCGAATATGTGCATCTTTGTTACGCATTGCACGTCGGCGTTGCTGAGCTCTAATTTGGGAAAACTCGTCACTATTGCCTCTTAATATATTAACCGGTGCTGCGTTGCTACGTTGTTCATAAACATGTGGCCAGTCACCGGGTAGACGCTCATCCTCGACTATCATATTATGTAAGATAATACAAGTTTTCATGATATAGGCAAGCACATCTGGATTCCACATTCTTGCAGGTTGTTTGATGATTCCAAATTGTTGTTGAAGTACACCAAATCCCCGTTCAACATCTTTTCTTGCACCCTCTTGCATCGATGAAAAATTTCCTTTTTCCTACCAACCGGATGTTTAATGGCCATAATAATAGTAGGAATCTCTGGGTATATTCCATCACCTAGATAATACGGCATATCATATGAATGTCCGTTCACCTCATAGCTCACCGGCGGTGCTTTTCCTGTTACAAGACTTCGAAAAACATATGAACGGTTCATAACATTAATATCGTTGTTAGAGCCGGGCATACCAAAAAAAGCATGCCAAAACCATAGGTCATACGACACCACTGCCTCCAACACGATACTTTCGCTCCCTTTATACGCGGTGTAAGCCCCAGATTCTGCCGACGGACATTTATCCCATTTCCAATGCATGCAATCTAGACTACCCAGCATCCCAGGAAATCCCCGGTCTTTGTTTTGCTTGAGCAACAGTTCAATATCACCAGCCGTTGGTTCACGCAAATATTCTTTCCCATACACATTCACAATCGTCTTACAGAACCTACGAGTAGCTTCCAGCACAGTTGTTTCTCCTATGCGTAAGTACTCGTCTATTGCATCTGCCGCACATCCGTAAGCTAACATTCGTACTGCTGCTGTTACTTTTTGATGAGGGTTTAATCCTAAAACTCCACAAGCATCGGGCTTTTGAACAAAATCTGTTTGCATTGGTAACACCTTCCACTATCCGGTTAAACAATTGTCGACGCATTCTAAATCTTCTGCGAAAAACATTGGGTGGTTGGTTTGGGTACGGAGAGAAATAGTCGTTCCATAGAAGTTCAGCCCCTGACTCACGATCTCTTGGTATTCTGATACGAGTTTGAGGCCATTTTGAATTTGTAACAAGGACTCCCAAACTAACGGCCATGTTATTTTGCATAATTGCTATTGCATCATCATCCGAGGAATAAAAACTACTATTAGAAGAAGAAGATGAAGAAGAAACAGAAGAGCAATAATGAGCGGTTTTCTCATAGTGTTCCATTACTATATGAAGCAGAAGAGATGTATTGTTATTCATATATTGAGTGATCAGGTCTTTAATTTATAACCCATTTTCAAGAGCATTAAAAAAACCAAAAATAGATATTTTTTTGGGTTCACGCAAAAGTGTTTTCCAAAAAAGATAAAGTGTTTGTCAGTGACCTGATATGACTATACTATATATGATATGACTATACTATATAAGATAAGAAAAGATAACTCCAAAGACAGGTCATCTAAATAGTCATACAAACAATTAACCCTTCATATTATCATTATCCGAAGTCGACGATCTTGGTGCCATAAAAGGCATGTGCGTTCTCGCATTGGTATTGACTGAGGACATTGTTGAAGCTGATCCTTGATTCATACAACTCCAAACTTGTGATGGCATTGTTTGGGAAAAGGAACCGTATCCAAGGGGAGGTTGGACAGTGTGCGGCATACGGAAAAGAGATAGTTGTTGCTGCAAATCAACGTTCGCATTATTTAGCCTTTGTATTTCTGCTTCTTTCGACATAATAACGTCCATCCTCTCCTTCGTTTGTTTTAATGTAAATTCGCGAAATTGTTGATTAAAATCAGCATTTTCTTGAAATAATGTGTAAGCTTCATGCTGTCAAGAAAAAATAAAATACATAAGTACAAATATACCAACAAAAATCGAACGTACAATAAAAAGTCGAAAGTACACTTACGTGGGATAATAGATGTGGAGGAGGGATATGTACATGTTCAACAGGTTGTTCAATTGGTCCGTATACAAGTCACCGACATACCCATATGTTGGGCTTCCCAAATAGGATGAGTCACGTAATCTTTGTAGTTGGTTACCATTCTCCAGTATTGTAAATATATATCATAATCTTTAACAACTTGCACTATCTCTGTTGCATCGACCAAACCTTCTTTTTTTAGGCGTTCGGCTTGAATATTGCCAATATCCCCTATAACTGTGTGTAGTCTTATAGGAACAGCGAAAGTACAATGGTTTTGCCGCCAACACCTTTCACCAAGATACATGTTGTGCTGTACAGTTAGAAAGGGAATAAGAATTTAGTAAGTATGTTATATAGAAAAAAAGTATGTTATATAGTAAGTATGTTATATAATAAAATTTAATTATTAACTCACAATGCCCATGTAAGAAAATAATATCTCGAGTCTGATAGCCGCGTAGCCGTGCATCCCATATCAGATGCAAGAACTTCTCTGTATGATTCCCATGGGCGCCATGTCACTTGTTCAGCAGTAAGCTTACTCAGTAAATCCCTACAACGGAAAATATCATTTGTATTCTTCGGTACATTCCATTTAGAAGATACGGGCCATTTTTGTTCTGTACTCGCCTCTGGGATTTCTGGTCGACATATGCCCAGGTATTCATACCCCCAAAACTACTCCATCAAAATAATTAGCCAATTTAATAACTTAGCAACAAAATAAACAATGAGAGGAAAAATAACTAGATTGAAAGAATACCTCTAATACTTGGAATGGACCACATAGTGCCTTCTGTCTCCTCCCAGATAAACGGAGTGCCGCATACAATTTCGAAAACGCAGCACCACCCCAGTCATACGTGGATACTACATCAAGATTTTCAAAAGCAGCTAACCATCCAGCATCAATATAAGTCTTTGCATTAGAAAAGAAAAAATGTCCCAAAACATACATGAAAAAGGCAATTGCTACTCTATGAGCAAGGGTGCTATCATTTTCAGCCGCAACCAACTTGTCTTCGAAGAAATATGACCTTAAATATTTAATTGTAATTGAATTTGAAACCCACGACGGTGCTTTTGGACAGAGCGTGACATCTTGGATATCCGGAAAGATATGCTCACGAACATGTTCAAATTGGTACTTCCCCGAATCATAAGGAACATCAGGCCCATCACCGATACTCAGTCCAGTCAACATGAGCCAATCTAGGGGGTGAATCCCATCTCACCAAATGGGAAGTGAAAAGTGTTTGTTGTATCCCAAAACCGCTCAGCAATATAATCAACCATTGAATGGTTGGTTTCGCTACATTGTATGTCCAGTAAATTTTGCCATCCCGCTTTTTCAATAATATTTTAGCTCTAGGACAGTGTTGTGAAATAGTTTGATAGTGATGAATTACCGATGCCAAAGATCCACGATGTTGATACTTCAATTTGTGCTCCCCTGTAAATGTGATGTCCGTAGTAGCGTGCGGTTTATCATCTTGCAGTATAGGAAACCTCCCTAACCGGGGAATATCAACCTCCTTAATTGTACCAGTAGGGATTAAGTTATAATCCTCTTCGGCTACAGATTTTTGTTTCTTGTTCGTCTTCATGCGACCATTGAACCGCGCTGTGAATTTGTTCAACATCTGTGCACACACAATATAGATGCAGTTACATTATTAAAAGACCAACCCTCATTAACGAATATTTTTTAGTCCATCACCATTTATATTCCAAATACTATAAATCCTTAACACAAACCATATCAATTCCAAATTCTATAATTCCACAAACACAAATTAAATCGTCACCGATGCATTTCGAAAATCATTACAAGATTCCACAACCCAATTTAATCACTTCAAGATTCCATAAAAATCACTAAAAAATCAATTCCATACTCACGCAATTAGCTCTTCTACATATGTAACTCCCAAAATTTACATAACTACAATTTACATAACTAAAATTAATCACCTCAAAATTCAATAAAAAACAATACAAATTCAATTATTGGTAACCATATTCACATACAACATGCAGAAAAGCAATAATTAATCCAATAATTTACATAACTACAATAATTTAAAATTAATCCAATAATTTTAAAATTAATCCAATAATTTACATAACTACAATATTGATAACCATATTCACTAAAATTAATTACCAACAGACAACATGCAGAAAACAATAAAAGGAAGCTCTCAATTGAAATAGGTTGATTGAAACAGATGAAGGGTGAGAACTATTTCCCACATAATCTACATAACCACAGATTTTTACAATACCCAAAAATTATAAATCTATTCCGCCCACAAATTAGATCTTCTATAACTATTTTAAAAAAAATTTAACCAAATTTACATAAGCAGCAAATATGGTTTTTTTCACATACATATTAATCTCTAAAAAAACATAAAACACACATACCCAATTAAATTTAACCAATTTCATATTCATATTTGTTCGTTAAAACCCAATTTTATATAAACTAATTTTAACAAATAAAACCCTAAATAAATTATACAACAAATGGAAAACAAAAGAGATTAAGAAAAAAAAACATACCTCTTTTGTAACCCGGGTTCATCAAGTATCTCGTTTTTTTCTTTTCTTTTACTACTGCTCGTTACTGTGATGTGTTGGTTTAGAAGCTGTGTTTGTGGGCGGTAGAAACAAAGAGGAGGTAGAAAAGAAAGAAGAAGACGGAGAAGATTAGGGTAAAGGGCAAGTGAACACGTGGGCTATACGTGGTGGTTAGAGATTGTCTGGGCTTTAATTCCACACGTGCTCGATACGTGTGTTAATACAAGTCCAACACTATACGTACGCCTGCCATGAGGCGTTGATTCCTTCATTCGCCTGAGTGAAACCAAGCGTTGATTATACGTACGCCTGAGAGAAGAGTGAGGCGTTGATTATACGTACGCCTGAGAGAAGAGGCGTTGATTATACGCCTGAGTGAGGCGTTGATTATACGTACGCCTGAATGAGACGTTGATTATACGTTCGCCTGAAACATGCGTTGATTATACGTACGCCTCAAAACAGGCGTTGATTATACATACGCTTCATTCAGGCGTTGATTATACGTTCGCCACACCAGGCGTAGATTATACCTACGCCCCTTCTCCGAGCGTGAACTATATGTACGCCCCACAACCAGCGTATTCTTTACCAACGCCCCACAACCAGCGTTAACTATATCTCCGCCCGGCCCAAACGAAGATTATACCAACGCTCCACATGCAAGCGTGGATTATACATCCGCCCGACTAAATATACTCCACTGCCTTAACGTGACACTACAGACTAAACTCAAATTTGATCGTTTGTTTTGGTCTTTGATCTTTGGTTTTGATCGTACCACTGTGGACGCTCTAATGAGAACCAGATCGAACTTTTCATTTTTCATGTTTCAGTTTTTCTCTCTTCTGCAGCTCTGCTCTCAGCCTCTCTTATCTTCCTCTCAGCCATGAAAACCAGGTCGAGTTTAAACCATCAAAAAAACTTCGATCAACACAAAAATTTCAATCATCACAAAAATATCTTCCTCTCAGCCTATGAATCCATCTGTGTAACTTATTTCGCAAAACCTAATCTCATAAGTTTATAGATTTCCTAGCTTTAGTTGTGGCTATATGTAGATATTGTTCCTTCTGCTTATCAAATTGGTAAAGTACATATAGATCTTTAGTTAAATCTTTTCATAGTAAAAATATTCGAAAATTTACTAATGGCGGAAATTGATGTTTTTCAAAATGCCAATGCAACGAACAACAACAAGGATTAAAATCTAAGAGTTGGAAGTTTTGTTTTGTCAAGTGTGCAATGAGTTTCTTTGAGACAGAAAATGGCTCCACTATATCAGAGAAGCTTAATGGCGCTTTCTTGTTTAATATGTTTGTGTGTCTGTTCAGTGGGATACTGCAGGACAAGAGAGATTCGGGACTATAACTAGCAGCTATTATCGAGGGGCTCATGGAATCATTGTAAGGGTATCTCTCTCGGACGCCATGGTTAGTGGTATTTTGTTTTTTTTTTACTTGCATACTGATGTTGAGATTGAAACAGATCGTGTATGACGTCACTGAGAAGGAAAGCTTTGACAATGTAAAGCAGTGGTTAAGTGAGATTGATCGATATGCAAATGATACTGTGTGCAAACTTTTGGTTGGAAACAAATGTGATTTGGTCGATGAAAAGGTGGTGGAAACGGAAACTGCAAAGGTAACCTTCCGCCAACTAGTGCAAATCTAAATCTTCAAATTCCGCTAAAGGTTTAGTAATCAGCATTATGCTCTAGGTTGGTTCTGAAATTCTTAATCTGTTTGGTGCACTTATTTAGCATGCTTAATCTGGACTGCAGGCATTTGCAGAGAAGCTTGGTATCTCTTTCCTTGAAAGTAGTGCCAAAGATTCTATTAATGTGAAACAGATTTCTTAACCATGGCTGCTGAAATTAAAAAAAGGATAATTCAGGTAATTATGCTTATTGTGTATATTGATTTGCAGAGATGGGTTTTATTTGATTCATGGAAGTTGGAGAGTATTTATAAAAGACAAGGCATTGGCAGAGGCTAGAGCGAACAGAGAGGCTAGGTCTGAACTTGAGAGTCGTTTGAGAGAATCAGAGGAGATTCAAAGTACATTGATTCGAACAGTTAAAGAATTGAGGCAAACTCTAAGCAGAACGGAACAACAGGTAATACTTGTTGGACACATCTGTTATCCTAAAATTATCCTAAACACTATAATTTGATTAATTTGTAATTGACATACTAGGCAGCATTTAAAGAAGACATATTCCGTAAAAGACTGACGATCTTCAAAAGTGCTATCAAGTGAGTTTAACCTCCTGACTTTCTACTGGCTTCTTATGTTAATGTTGTTTACAGTCATTTTTATTGATGCCATGTTTTATTTTTACATTTTGTTTGTAGGCAATTGAGCATCGGTACGAGGATCTGTTTACATAAGTTCCTGATCCAACGAGGCCACTTTTGAGACAGATAGAAGCTATGCAGGTTCTTTTTCTTCTGTCCCTGTGATACTGTAGTCATGAAATTCGTTAATATAAATTGTTGCAGAGCATAAATTTCCAAGGTTAGTAACGTTCTAATCTGACAAGTAGAGATCCTTCTAGGATGATTGTTGTTTTTCAGTTTTTACGGTTATATAGCATGTGAGGTTCCTTCCTACTTACTGAGATTTCCAACTTGGTGGAATGGAAGTAAAAGACTTTCTGCTGTTTATACTCTGATGCTTTTATTGTTTTTTTACTTATTTAGTTATTATCTGACCTGCTGAACTACTTTCTATATTATCTGGTGGATTTGTTCCATAAATCCTTGTAGAACTAAATTTTTGATCAAACTTATCTGTACTTGAGTTGGTTGTTAATCATTTTGCAGGTTAGCGAAGCATGGGCTGCAAAGCTGGTGGGTCGTACATAAATCCTAGGAAGTTTGGGACTCACGATACCATGCATGAAAGAGATGATGGCGCTTCTAAATTGCTTGGCCACTAGTGAGAACAATGATGCTAAGTGTGTTAGGCATAAGGACCTCTTGCGTACTTGCAGGGATACCCAGGTGCACAATTACTCTCAATTCTGTATATCCGCTCGTTGATTTAAAATTCAAACAAGAACTGTTGCTATAGAACACAGACTGTACAAATACTATTGAAAGCATATACTATTGGTCGAGTCTTGATTGAGCATCTTTCTCTTGCTCAAAGACAATGTTTCCCAATGTTGATTGTTGGACTAGAAAATTTACATGTTACTTTTTTGCTTGCAGGTATGCGAGAACCATCCTCAGGGAGTTGTTTCGGTGAGATTCAAAGATACAAAGGATGCTCACAAGCGTATAGAGCTAATGAATGAAAGATGGTAAGCACTGGTACGCTTTTGCGTTCAAAATTATTATTATCTGCATGTTTAACTGCTCAACTGGTAATGAATATACGTATATACATCCCTTAAGAAACTAAAAGCATATCCCAACACCTATATCGCTATCTTACTTTGGCTTTGTCTTGCCACTTTGTAGTCTGTATGGCATCCAAAGTCACTTAGATCAGACCCATTTGCATACTTAGAAGCAGAACAGAAAGATTTTCCACGATCAGTCAGTCACGATATTAAGAATAGCTATCCATGACTGCCAACGTTTATATACAGCTTGAAAAGTAAGAAATGTGTAGTTTCTGTTATCTCTTTCGTATTGTCCTATATGTAACTGTTATATGCTATCTCTAATCAACTGAATTTGGTATATGCTGTTGCATTTGCCGAATTTTCTTGTTCGACATCTCTATTAAAACCGTTGTTAACAGTGTTTTGTGTCAGCAGATGAAGTACTGCGTAGCTGCTTCTTCCTGGAAGAGAGATCTCCTGCAAGAGCAGTGGCCATGGATTGAAGATGCGTAGCTGCTGTCGCTTTGGATTCCATTCGCTTCACCAATTCTGCTTCAAATGCAACATCTCTATATGTGAGTCATGTTTCTGTGCATGTTAGTCTGCAACATGAGGAAACTTAGAAATAGGTTAGGAACTTAAAGACTGTTATGTGAGTTCTGCATCTGTTAGTGTTATCTTATATGCTCTTTAAGTTCTAAACAGATATTGTATGAGCTTTAAGCCACTGAAAACTTAGAATTCTCATAAGTTTCTAACCATCCATTATATTCCCTCAAAACATAGGAATTCTCTGAAGTTGTTCTTGTTGAAAGAATAAGACTAATTATTATTGTTGTTGAATGTGTGACTGAATTTGGTTGAATTGAATGAAAGATTTTTGCAGGAAATTATTTTTGAATTCCAGCCTATTTCCGAAGGGACTGAACTGCCGGTCAATATTGGTCAGCATTGACTAATTTTGACAAGGTCAATGTTGACTGGCAGTAATGTTTTGTTGTTACAAAAAAATTCGTAACGGCTTGAACTTGTTACGACCATGTAGTTACAAAATTTTCTTAACGGCTTTCAGCTGTTAACAGGTGTCAATTCGTATAGGATGTCCCCTGTTTCAAACGCCGTTACAACTCAAAATTTGTAACGGCCCTATTACCGTTACAAACAATTGTAATACCCCTTTTTGTAACAGGCAAAAGCCGTTACAAACCCTTTTAGTAATAGCTCAGATCTGTTTCTAATCCCAGAATTTGGTGTAGAGCATTGCTCGGTCGAACTCGCAAGCGTTGCTATCTCAAGCTTGTTTGTCAAGTTTAGTTGCCAAAAATTATAAGTCTTGATTTCTAGTCTACTTATAACAAAGTCTCGGATTAGGATAGAAAGTGTAGTTGAGCTTTAGAATTCACGACGTTCATCGATTGAAGACGAAGAACTACTAAGGAGAGCTTGTGGAACTTCATTAACAAAAGGTATGTGGAGACATGGACTCATCTATCACTCAAAAGTCTATTTTTACTCTATCTCCTATTTGAGACAAAAGTCGTATATTTAGCTATACACTACACCAAATTCTGGGATTAGAAACAGAATTAAACCGTTACTAAAATGGGTTGTAACGGCTTTTGCATGTTGCATAAGTGGGTGTTACATTTTTTTGTAACGGCCCTCTTAACAGCTCTGAGCCGTTACGAAATTGCCACGTGGTAAAAGCTCCGGGCCGTTACGAATTTCTTTTGTAACAACGCTGTCGTAACAGCTTGCAGCCGTTACGAACTTTTTTGTGACAACAAAAAAATTACTGCCAGTCAACCTTGACCTGGTCAAAATAGGTCAACATTGACTGGCAGTTAATTTTCTTCCTGAAATAAGCCGCAATTCTAAATTTAATTAGCTGCACAAGTCCGCATTTATAACAATAATAACTTGTTCTATTCTTTCAACGACTTAAGAGAATTCCTAAGTTTCAAGGGAATCCATCATCTGCTTAGAAACTTAAGAGAATGCCTAAGTTATGTGCGGCCTAAAGCTCATACAAATTTGTTCACAACTTAAGAGAATATAAGATAAAACTAACAAATGCAGAACTCACATAACAGTCGCCTTCTCTTGCGTAATGTATCTATCACAAATCTGCAGCACTTCGCCTCACCTGCTCCAACAATACGCCTCAGCACCTAGAGGAAATGAGTTGGTACCTAAGCCAATTAAAAAAAGAGAACAAAGTTACGTCCAACTGGTGCCAAGGATTTCAAATTATATCAGTTAGAAAAATTCAATGAAAAACAGTTCACAAACACTTTCTTATCCAAACCAACAAGTTAATAGCCCATGGTTATGCATGGTAGAGGACAATGCATCCTACAAAGAGAGCTGAGTGATCAATGCATCTTAATCCAACAGAAAAGATGGAAGGCAGACATGCTATCAACAGCTTGACAACAAAGTTTTACAGAGAATCAAGGTAAAATGATAACAAAAATTCTAGAAATCTGGTCACTACACCTCAGACATGCTATAATCAGGACTGCCTAAAATACATAATGCTATAATCACAGTGATTCCTCAACTACAATTTATAAAAAACGATAAAAATAATAAAGAAGATTATACCCTCTTTGTATTGTCGTCCTCTGTACCCATCCAGAAACCTTTATACGCTGCCCTATGGACCTCAGAAGTAAAATAAAAAATCAAAATAAAACCCATGATGCTGTCTATAAATACGGAAAACATCCTCAAAGTACTCTGAATCAGCAAGCAATGAATTGGAATAGGATATAGGATATGTTAAACCATTATAAAAGCAAAAACAAGATTTACTTTTGTCATAAACTGTACAAGAGGACTGAAGGCTAGAAAATAACTTTGGTCTCACACGCACAAGCTTCAAATAACTCAACAGCCTACGCCCTACATCGTCCTCTTGTAAAAATCTGTTGTCATACAGAAATTCACGTGACCAAATACCTCTTTTATACTGCCGTGATCAGTCGGACTGCTACAAAGGAGCACCGTCTTCTACCACCAGACATAATCATCACGAAATATATAAGACAAGGAAAAATCTTGAGCTCTTAGGTTTCTTTTCCAATGTTACTAAATCGGCTAAGGTTTAGGTACCAATCCACAAAACAAACTACTGATAATGCGGAATAGATCGACTTACCTTAATAATATGATCCAGAACCACTACTACTACCACCACCTCCAAGGTAACTGCTACCACCCAAGTTGCGACTGGAATATAGTGATGACGAGTAAGAGCTACTGCCAACCTGCCACCAAAACACAAGTAAATATAAGCTTCCAAGAGAAAAGCTTTAAACTACAGAACTGGTAAAAGGTTTAATGCATACATCAGGTCCACGAGAGATATAATCATCAGCGTAGTTGGTGTACATTCCACTGACATCATTGCTGCCATAAGAACCTGACACCATATCATTCATGTAAATAGGAATCATACACACAATTGGTAAACACTCAGACCACCTAGAAAAGACTCGAACTCGAAACAACACCAAAAATAAATAATTAAACTCCCTACCTCCACTATAACCTAGACTCTGATGACTGCCATAAATCCCATGCGAGTCCTGAGCAAAGAGAGAACTTCTGCTGCTAGCACCATACCCCAGGTGAGATCTCCCAAGCCTAAATCATAGCGGGGTATTATAAATAGGTGCTTAAAAGAAACCAACTACAACTACTAGCAGTAAGATGGAACTTACAAACCTGTCATTGTAAGCTTCCCCGTAATGAGAAGCACTGCCACCTTCCCCATAATCTAGCTGAGCCCTTTGGCGCGGACCAGCATCAGCATAACGTTGAGGAACATCCCCCTAAGGTAACATACACACAAAAAATAATCAGACTACTAAAAAAACAAATAAGTCCAACTATTACAATAACTGTACTCAAGACTAAAACCCCCGAAACTAATCAAACAAGGACCAAGGTTATTAGATGTGCATACTTGGTCTCCTTGTGTAGGACCAAAGTTTGATAACCATTTCACCACAGAAGATGGTACATTTATAGCCATGGCTGCTGTTGGATCTGTTTCGCATACACGAGGTAGAGACAACGCAGCACAATTCACAATCACATCAGGCTGGCAATACATAAATTAAACTTATTATAAGATTTTGAAATCAGTTCACGATTTCCCACATCAAAAATTAAAATAATTACGAGTTTGCAAACCTTTTCAAATGTAGTGGAGATTGAATCAAGACCTTGTCCAGTTTGTAAAAACCCAGGACTATATGTAAAACTTATGCAGGACTAGGAGAAGTTCCAGGTTTGTCTGTGTCCATCGGGTCGCCTGCAGTGAATTCACCCTCTCCTGCGCTCGCATAGATGTCAGCACCTTCGGTTTGGGGTTCGGCTGTGCTTTTTGGTGGAGGTGATGGTGATTCTGATGGAGTAGGTGGCTTTGGTGCTGCTGGCTTGGGTTTCGTCATCACTGGCCTGCAAAACCTGTTCCAACGAAACAAACAAAATATATTCATCACTCAGGAGAAAGTGGATGAGGCAATCAATCACGAAGCCAAACTTGCTTACAAGAGTTTCAAACAAAGACTCATCCAATAAAATTGCGGACCTCAGCGAATCACGAGACTCGTCAAGTGCAGTACCAATCGCAGATTACCAAACTACAAGAGTTTCAAACAATTTCACATCTTCAGAACAATAAATCTTTGAAATGGAAAAAAGATAATCATAAAACAGATAGGAAAATAAAATCTTATCCACCTCTACATTCTACTTTGTTCCTTGTATACGCCGTCCTTCAACAACTGGGTTTTCCAGAGGAAGAGTACAGTAATCAATGACCTGTCACAATTAACATAGAAATTTAGCCATAACAACAGTGTATGGAATGATTCTAGAAATGAAATCCAACTCAACACAGTAATTCCAGAACAATCAAATCAAAATAATAGAAAAGAAAACACAAACCTCCAATTTACAAAGTTCTGGTAACCAAAACGTACTTATACCATCAAGAGTGGCTGGTCTATCACATGCATAAGTAAATTGATACCTATCAAGGGCCTCTACATTCCTATTAACGTCAGCAGACAACAACACTAGGTTAGCATATTTAGGAAGAGAGTCTTCCTGCTGCTGCTTCTCTCTCAACCATGCTTCTGCTTCCACACACTCCTTAATGACCTGCCACATTAAGTCGAGTTCTTTCCTAAGTGAGTTGCATACAAATATACAAATAGAAACTCATTTTCTTTTTCTATAAATGAAGGCAGGCTCATATTTGGCTAATACTAATAAGTGGAAGTGCAACAATTAGGCATTGATAATGGGAAGAAATTGAAATAAAAATTACCTCCATAGCATTGAACAAAGTAGGAAGTGCTCTATTTGTAACATCCCTTCCACCGACAGATTCTCAAATCGCACTTCAATTTTAGGAATATCATTTCCAACCCTGGTATAACAAAACCGAACCAATCATTACCTGTAAACAAACCTTATTTACAAGTAAAACTCCCTAAAAGTGATTAACAAACTGAAACCCTTAAAACTGATTAACAAACTGAAACCCTTAAATCTGATTAACAAACTAAAACCTTAAATCGAAATAACGCAAACCCTAAAACATATGACGAAAGACTTACACAGATGAATTACAAATGATGAAATCGAAACCCTAAACTCGATTAACAGATGATGAAATTGAAATTCTGAACTTGATTAACAAATGTGATTCTATAGGGAAGAAAAAAAAAAGAGAAGAAAGAGAAAATCTAACAGACAAAAAGAAGAAACATATACCTAAAGCTGAGATTCAAGACCAGTTCTTCAAAGCTCCAACCCGACGAACCCTAAAATGAAATGGAAAAAAAATTGGTATCAGAGGAAACACAAAAATCTGATTTAACAGATGATAAAACCCTAAAATCGAAAAATTGATGATGACTTATGCAGATCGAAACTAAAATCGAAACCTAAACTTGTTAATCTTACACAGTTCTTCAAAGATCAAAAGATTAACAAGTGTGGAGACGAGACGAGAGGAGAGGAGAAGAAAGAACAGGAGCAGAAGAGAGAAAAGAAAAAACTGAAAATGAAATATCGATTTGGCTAAGTGCTGAGATATCCTCAAAAGAACGCATGTGAATCGCACACGCATGGGAGGAAATATCCTCTGGTATAACTCATCGTGGGTGGAAACATAATGCCACACATGTGAATGGCACACGCACATTTTGAAGGTGTTACCACCCAAGTGTGACCAAGCGTGTGACTGGCACACATATAAAAAAATTCGTAATGGCTTAGCCCTGTTACAAATTTTTAAGAAATTAGTAACGGCTTCCACCTGATACGAATTTTTCGTAACGGCCATTTGTAACGGGAAATACGGCTCATAAGCCGTTACGAATTGTTGTTACTAATCCGGGAATTTGGTGTAGTGATATAGACTTCGATTATATACATTAATAATAGATTGATATTTCGAGCTGAGTTTAAGTCCTTACATATTTCTCTAAATATGTGTTGGTAAGCTTTCACTTTAACCAAGTTCATCTTATATTCTTGACGAAAGTCAAAAGATGATCATGTGAAAATCGCCTGGTAACATCTTACATGATTTGTGTGAGACGGTCATTTGATGTAGACTCATAATGTTTCGTATTGATCTATCGATCACTTGAGTATTTCTTTGAAGCTAATAGTTTGTGTGAGACAGCTATTGTCGTCTTCTAAGAATATTTCAATGATTGAGATGGGATTTTAGAACAATTAACCATGATTGGATATAGCACAGTATGCGTACTTGTATGCTAACAGTTGCAAGTTATCCCAAGTCCGGGAACCATAGTATGCATACCCGTATGCGTACCGGTTGGTTAGTTGAAAGTCCAGGAACTTAGTATGTATACCCGTATGCATACCGGCGTAAGTTCAAGTCCGGGAATTCAACTAATTTTGGTGGTATGCATACCCGTTTGCATACTGGCGAACCCAAACCAAGTCCGGCCACTTAGGTATGCGTACCCGTTTGCATACTTGAGTAGGTTATGTTCTAAAATCGGTTTGTTCATGAACTAATACATTTATAAATTAAGGAATGCAATCTTTTGCAAACCGTGGCTATAATGTTCATGAATTGATTCGAGTGAATTAAAATCGATTTTGCTTCAATTGTGTCTTGTATACTTCTATGAGAATATAAACAATTGAGCAACTCTAAAACTAGTTTCATTTGAGTCATTTGAACTAGTTGTGTTAAGATGAACAAGGTTGATATTAAAGTGTTCATATGGCTAACTTCGGTTAACTATTGTTGAGCCAACAAAGTATACACGTTTAGGTACGGTTACCCATATCTAAATGAAGTCACTTTTCATTATGTGTAACAAGCTTAGTTCGATCTAACGGTTGAAAGATGTTAGCTTGAGTCTAATCAGGTTTTCATCTAACGATGAATATTGAATGCTTTGTTACCAAGGTAACATTGATTGCAAACCCTTATTTGAAGACTATATAAGGGAGAACTCTAGCAACCGGGAAACCTAATTCCCACACCTCATGTGTGATACTAGTTGCGACTAGAGTCGATTCTCCTTTAACTTAGGTTTTTCTAAAACCATTATAAGTTAACGACTTAAAGACTTCATTGGGATTGTCAAACCAGACCCAATTATTTTCTCTGTAGTTGCGTGTTCTGATCTTGCCTTGTTCAGAACACGCAACTACATAGAAAATAGTTAGGTCTGGCTTCACAATCCCAATGAAGTCTTTAAGTCGTTAACCTACAGGGTTTCGTGAAAAACCTAAGGTTAAAGGAGAATCAACTCTAACTTATGCAACTAATATCACACATGAGGTGTGGGGATTAGGTTTCTCGGTTGTTAGAGTTCTCCTTTATATAGTTTTCAAATCAAGGTTTGCAATCTAAGTTACATTGGTAACAAAGCATTCAATATCCACCGTTAGATGAAAACTTGACTAGATTCAAGTTAATATATTTCAACCGTTAGATCGAACTTAGCTTGTTATATACAAATGAAATGTACCCTCATTAGGTTTATGTAACCGTACCTAAACGTGTATACCATGTTGGCTCAACAGTAGTTAACCAAGGTTAGCTATATGAACACTCTCATATCAACCTTATTCATCTTAACCACAACTAGTTCTAATGACTCAAATGAAACTAGTTAAAGAGTTGTTCAATTGTTATATTCACATAAAAGTATACAAGAACACAATTGAAGAAAAATCAGTTTGATTCACTCGAATCAATTCATGAACATTATAGCCATGGTTTGCAAAGAATGCATTCCTTAATATATAAATGCATTAGTTCATGAGCCAACCGATTTTAGAACTTTAACCACTCAAGTATGCATACGGGTACGCATACCTAAGTAGCCGGTCTGGGTTTGAGTTCGCCATTATGCGAACGGGTACGCATACCTTAGTACACTTCCAAAACCAAGCATAAATTCCCGTACCTATACCTTACGCAAGTATGCGTACTGATACGTGTACTTGGTACCCGGAATTTCACAACTACAAGTACGCATACGGGTATGCATACTCTAGTTCCGGTCATGGATTACATACATGCAATAATGCATACTATGTTCATAATCCAATAGTTCTAAACACTATTTCAATCATTGAAACTTTCTTAGAGGATGACAATAACCGTTTTCACATACTATCGGCATCAAAGAAATTTTCAAGATATTGAAATAATCATAACGAAACATTCCAAGTCTACACCAAATGATTGTATCACACAAACCATGTAAGATGTTACTCGACGATTTTCACATGATCATCTTTTGAATTTCGTCAAGAATACAAGATGAACTTGGTTGAAGTGAAAGATTACCAACACATATTTCAAGAAATATGTGAGTGAGTTAAACTCAGATCGAAATCTCAAATATGCATAATCGACAACTATATAGTAATACGACTTTTGTCTCAATATAGGAGATAGAGTAGAAATAGACTTTCCAAGTGATAGATGAGTTTTAGTCTCCACATACCTTTTGTTGATGAAGTTCCACACGCTCGCCTTAATAGTTCTTCTCTTCAATTGATGAACGCCGTGAAGTCTAATGCTCAACTACACAATCTATCCTAGTCCGAGACATTACTATAAATAGACTAGAAATCAAAACTATAAATTGAGATAGCAACGCTTGCGAGTTCGACCGAGGAGTGCTCTAACAATCTCCCCCTTTGTCAATTTTAGTGACAAAACTATCAATACATATGGATTACAAAATAAACAAACTTTTTAGCTTCTCATCCAAATGTTTGATCTCCTTGGTTATTCAACATTACTCGAAATCTTTGTCACTTCCAAGTACTCCAATGATTCCAAATGTGTTCAATTCCGCATCATTGATGTTGAAGATCCGTAGCAATAACAATGAGAAAACAGTTGCTCTCAATCATTATTATACCGTGTCATAGTATCATTGTATAACATCAAAGTCCAATTGTATCACAACTTTGACAACAATACTATGGTGATATGTAACACTCCCCCTTAGTCAATACTTCATCTCACAATGAAAACCACTCCCCCTTACATAATGATCCGTAAACCATATATATTTGTAGTGTGAACTACACATTAATTCCCCTCCTTTTGTCAATATAAATTGGAAAAGGCACGAAAACTAGTGGTATCCTCATGAAATTTTCATAGAGATACTTCATGACCAAAAGATAACAATATACCAACTTGTTTCGATGATTTCACATAGTCGAAACTTAGTGTAATTATCAAAGAGTTTATAAAGATACAAGATAACTCCTACAGTATTCCACAGTTGCACTCCCCACAAATATTTGGGAATTAATCACAAGTTCAATTAAGAAGTCTCCCCCATAAAATTGCATTCCCGAAGGAACAACAAGAGCGACCTTACTTTCACAAGAAAAGAAGGATTTCTTTGGATATTAACAAATCACATGAAACATGAATTTGTATCCAAAAATATCAATTGAATTAACCACAAGGAAAATGATCAATTCAATTATACATACTCAACATAAGAGAACTTACATAGCAACACAGTACATACACAAAGATGGGGATCAGGGAAAGACCAATATTGCGGAATAATTAAAGATTCATTCTATTTTTCATCAATATTTGTACAATGACATATAATAGACTTAATCTTTGTAACAAAAGTTCATCCTTTCTTCCATCAATATTTGCATAATGACATAAAAGGCTTAACTTTTGTAGTCAAAAGTTCATTCTATCTTTTATCAATAATTTCATACCGACATATAATAGAGTTAACTTTTGAACAAATATGGGACAGTCAAGGTTGACGGACGTAAACAACATAACCCATAACAATTTGCAATATATAAAACCATAAAGGTTAATACTTCAAAAATCATCTTCCAAATTAACTTTAGAATTTAAACAAATAAATCTAAAAACATTGCAAGATGAAAACGTTGGCAATAGCTATGTGTACTCACAATAATGGCTATTCCAAATCCTAGTTATCCTTCTTAAAAACACAAGAATAAATTTTCATAAGAAGTTTCCTAGACATTGTAGAGCTTTCCCAGGGCATTTACAGAGAATTCCTTCTCATTATTGAAGAAACCATTGATAATAGGATCATTTAGTTCTTCCAAATCTTCAGAAATATCGGTTAACTCACTAAGTTCTCACAAAGTGTTCTTTGTAAGAGACAACATTTGTTCATAGTGTGATATTTCTTCTAAAGATGAAATGATTTGAGATTTTAAATCACTTTTTTTCTTGATGAAGTCTTTCACCATAGCCCTAAAGTTATTATCATAATGACAAACAGACTATAGGAAGTTAGAGGAAGAACCTGAATCACTAATCGTTGCCTTCACCTTTTTCATCCTTGAGGACAGGATTCCTTCACAAAGATACACATTGACAGCTTCTACTACATCCCTTTTTGTGATACCTCTAGTTATAGGTGCCATGAGACTGTATCTTTCAAAGAGAAAAACGTGAAGAACAATTTTGATTACAAATGAACATAAATAGACTTACAGGATAACTAACCCTAAAGAAACTTTGAAAAAGTCTTCACGGTTCATGATCCATTATCTATCTTTACAACAAAATATTCACTTGCTCAATATATACTAATGAGAAATTACTACCACAATTTACAGGACTTGAACACCCTTGATGTAATCCTTATTCTCAAGTCAAAAATAAGGATACATTACATTACTACGACTAGATAGTAATGGAGTGAACAGGGTGTTCACCTCTTGTGTCACAGTGTGACATATCAAGGTTGGTTGAATAAACAGACTTACCTCGTCTGACTCTGCTTCTTTTAGACATCTTCTTCTTGTATTCAGGCGTTTGCTATTTTTCCAGAGTCAGACTCATCCTTTGCATATCATTTTGAAGTTTGGAAACTCTTTTGTTATTCTTCTTGAATTTCCAAAACTTACTTTGAACATGACTCGCACTACCACAAAACTTGCACAACATATAAAAGTGTTTGCTTTGTAAGGATGATTCATGTTTATCACAACTTTCACGACTAGTTGCTCAAGAACCGTCCGGAACAAACGAGTTGATTGTGCTCACAGCCTTATTTTTAAACTCTAAACCTTTTGTGTTTCCAAAAGCCTCTTGAACAAATAACATTGCTGAAATTTTATCGGAGCTTTCTGACAACCTTTGCAGGTCACACTTGGGAGAATTAATCTCTTTTTGTTTTAGAGATAGGGTTCTGGTGAATTCATCATTAATACAATCGGTCTCAAGAGTTTTCACCTGAAGTGATGATTCAAGTTTCTTCAATAAAATCTTTCGTTGAAGATTTTCCTTGTGAATTTATTCATTTTTATCCAAGAATTCTAAAATCTCAGTCAAACTCGCATCCTGAAACAGAACTTGAGTTAATAGAAGTTTCTGCCGAAAAGGATGAAAATTATGAACATGCTTCAGGAGTATATATATGATTGACACCCTGAGATATTTCTTCTTGAACTGAATCATCAAAAGCATTAGAGAGAGAGGGTAGTCTCTCAGATCCCTCGCTTTTCTTCACAAAATTCTTGATCTTTTGTGCAACCAGTGATCTATTAGGATCAGATTGATTAGAACAATATTTATCAGCCCATGACAAGTTAGAAGCTTCACTTGTAATGGTCACAACATTGAACGCAAACGTTCTGACTGTATTCTGATCATGATCAAGAGATTTTAACTTTCCAACAAGAGAATTTCTGGAAAGAGTTGCAAGGTTATTACCTTCAACGATGGCATGCTTCTTTGAATCGTATCTAGATGGCAACGATCTGAGAATTGTAATCACAATGTCCTTTTCAGGAATAGTCTTACCGAGCACAAAAGATACATTAACAATTTCAGACACTTTGTGATTAAACTCATCAAATGAATCTTATCTGCCATACAAAGGTTTTTCCAATCACAATTTAGGTTTTGCAGCCTAGCTTCCTTTTCACAGGTATTCCCTTTAAATACAGTTTCTAAGATATCCCATGCATCTTTAGACCGAGTGCACGTAGTCACATGGTGTTGAAGATCTGGGGTAATGGCATGGATGATAGCACTTAACCCATCATAATTTTTCTTTGCAGCGAGCATCTCTGCAGGTTCATATGCACCAATATCCTTTGGAACAGTTGCATCGCCTTCTGCAATAACCAGATGATTATAGCCATTAACAACATAAACCCATGATTGAAAATCACGCGCTTGGAAAAAAGCATGCATAGCATTTTTCCACCACAAGTAATTTGAGCCATCGAAGACTGGTGGTACATTTATGGAGATAACAATTTTGTCCATATTCAGATCGCTACAAACACAAATTTATAAGGAGTTTAACGTGTTTGCCTGCTCTGATACAAAATGAAAAAGCGTGGGTCTAACAATCACACACAATATTTTTTTTGGCAATCTGAATAGACAAACTCCAATATACTTTCAAGAGAATCAACCAGACAGTCAAACTCAATCAAAGAGTTTTATATATCTATCTCTCAATTCAATCTGCAATCAGCAAATAGAAATTTGCGAGCCCGATTGAATATTAGAGAAGTAACTTGAACGGTACCAAAGACCAATGTTCAAGGATCAATCAATTTCAATCAACGACCAAAGGTTGGATTTACCAATTGATCGATTCAGCGCACAACCTGTGATATTTCAATTATATAACAAAATATAATGCGAAAAAGAAATAACACAAACACCATAATTTTGTTAACAAGGAAAACCGCAAATGCAGAAAAACCCCGGGACCTAGTCCATCTTTTAATACCACACTGTATTAAGCCACTACAGACACTATCCTACTACCAATGAACTTCAGACTGGAATGTAGTTTAACCCTAATCAATCTCACATTGATTCAAGGTACAGTTGTGCTCCTTACGTCTCTGATCCCTGTAGGATACTATGCACTTGATTCCCTTAGCTGATCTCACCCACAACCAAGAGTTGTGACCCAAAGTCGAAGACTTGATAAACAAATCTGTCTCACACAGAAAAGTCTATCGAAATAGATATATCTGTCTCCCACGGAAATACTATGAGTTTTGTTCCGTCTTTTGATAAATCAAGGTGCACATGAACCAATTGATAAACCAGACTTATATTCCCGAAGAGCAGCCTAGTATTATCAATCACCTCACAATAACCTTAATTGTATGGTACCGAAACAAGATGTTAGAGCATAGCTCAGTTGAACCCACCAAGCGTTGATATGTCAAGTTTGGTTGTCATATTTTAGTGAAACAAAACTCATTTAAAGAGTCGCTTGATTATGTACTAGAGTCAACTTCGTATATGTTAGCTTGAAAGTATTAGGATATGAGACATTACAAGTATTGCGAAGACTTGAAGAAGTGAAGAAGTAAGGAGCTACAACGACAACATCATCCTTCCACTTGAGGTTAATGATATTTGACTTGAACTGTTTCATTCCCTAATGTATCTTTCAAGTCGTGCATATTGAAAATGTAACTGCGAAGCATGAAGGATTACACTCTAGTTAGACGTAGTATTAAGGAATAAAATACGAAGTATAATGCTTATATTTTGAACTTCGTATATAAGACATCGACATAATCGTTTGAATGCTATTGTGATTATGTATGGGTATGAGGTGAAGATTTCATTCTAGGAAACAATGTTTTATATTAGTTTAAATGAAGTAAATTCATGAACCTGTTTCGTGAATCGAAAGGGAAATCGCTAGGCTTATTGGTATTGTTATTCATTGCATATCTTTTGAACTACCAATATGTGTGGTTATTATAACCGCTCATGACTTGTTTATGTTCTTGGTAAAACTATTCACAAGGCCTGACTTTTGTATTGGTATGATTTTTATTAGTGAAACCGATCTTAAGTAATCACCTGAGATGGTATGATCGATTTAATGTTATTGGTATGACCAACTCTAGGCAAAGGGTAACCGATCCTATGAAGAGGTGCAACCGATCACAAGAGGGGAATCGATCCTTGTAAGAGGTGCAACACGTTTTTAGTAGATGGGGGAACCGATCCTATGAACATGTGCAACAAGTTTTTAGTGAAAGGGGAACCGATCCTATGGACATGTGCAGCAAATACAAGTAGTTACCATAAGTATGTGGGGAACCGATCCTAGTACCTAGTCAACCGAATTTTCGGAAAGCTAGTGTGACTATGCACAATACTCACATGGAGGTAGAACCGAAACTTGTTTTGGTAGAACCGTGAAACCCATGATTTGTGATTGAGTGTTCTTAATCAATCACATAGTTCTTGAAAGTCATATAAACCAATTCTAAACTCGTCAGGAAGTGTAGCAAATCGGTTTCAAGATTGTATGTATGAAAGAGGACTTACAAAGGAAAGATGTCGACATACTTTGAACATGTGCAATAACGCTTATCTTTTATTGTTCAAAGATATTCCTTAATAGCTAAAGGAAAAATCCCGGACCGAAAAATAAGTTGAGAATTTTTTCATTAAGTTTTTTAATTTTTTTTCTTGGAAAATTAAAATTGGTAATGTGCATTTACTAATTGAAGATTTTCTAAGAGATTTTCGGTCAATGTTTGGACAAAGCATTTCCAGGAATTATGGAAACTGAATCTGGAATATATTACATATCTTGAGAATATTTTCGGTTTTGGAAATTCCTTGGTGTCCAAACTTCCTTGGTATATAAATACCAAAGTTTGCATTTCTAGCAAACTAATCCTCAGAGCCAGCAAGACTACCTAGTTGTGTCGTTACTGGTGGAGTCGCCTATCCGGAGAGGAAAGTAACCTAATTAGGCGAAATCTTTTACGACAACTCAGTTTAAAGACTTATTTGGGATTGAGAAGATCTATTAGTACCGTTGGTGGGAAACTAGATAATTGCGGTTTATTATTAGTTTTCGATTGATTTGATTGACTAACGATGGTTGAATTTTGATTGCACCTAGTTTGTTTATGCTTGAGAATCTTCTCTTCTGATATAAGATTCACTCAAACTAGATCGCAGTTTCGATGGGGATATTTAGACTTTTTGTAGATATAAAGACGTCTTGTGATAATCCATTATTAACAGACTCCGTTCTGTGCGTGATTGATTACAAGAGATTCAAGTTGATTGTGTGCAGGTGTTTATTGAAGATCTAAGAAGATTTGAAGGCAAAGAAGACTTTGAATATTTCTGATTTGGGTTCATAATCTTTGGTGTGCACCATACTTGTTTCGGTAAAAGAGGATCCAACTATAATCGGTTTATCCCTGTGATAAATTGGATTGATTAGTTGAGTAGATTGGCGCCAATACGTTTCTTTGTGATTCAAGGTATTGATTGCAAAATCTAGACAATTACTTCGGTAATTGTTAGTAGATAGATCTAAGGACCTGAAAAAGGAGTTTATTGGGAAAAACGGAAGAGCCTTTTGTCGAACTCACATCACTTGGTTAAAAAGAGTTGATACCAAATAGATTTGTTGTTTCTTTACTGTTTGGAATACAAACCAAAGGAATTGTTCCAAGTACGTGACTTATTTATAAGTTGGAGGCGTAGCAATACAGACGGAACTAGGTGAACTATAGGTTTAGTTGCTTGGTCTCAACTATGCCAAGTTGGTTTGATTTTGTATAGCGTCTTAATCCCGAGAGTATTCAATTCTGGACAAGGTCCCGGGTTTTTCTGCATTTGCAGTTTCCTCGTTAACAAAACCTTGCTATGTCTTTTACTTTTCTATTTCCGCAATTATAATTTTCTTTATTATAATAAGAAGTAAAATACACAAACGTAAATTCCTATTTACTTGATAGTAATCCTATTGTGTTTGGTTAAGTCTGTACCTCTTATCAAGTAAACATACTTTTTTGTTGTATTGTCTCGATCTCTTATCCATAGACGATCACATGAAGTGTGAACCGATTAGTTGTATTGTCTCGACTCAATCCATAGACAATCACTTTCAGAGAAAGGACTTATAGGTGAAAAGTTTTAGACTGAGGTATATTTGGATACCCTCGTCTTTTCACAAGATATTGTGGAATCACAAACGATGAGACGAAGATGTTTGTGACTGCCTTTATCTTTCCTATCGGAGAATCAATCTCGAGCAAATCTTAGAGAATATAGTACTCAATACGATAGAACTGGGCAAGATCAGAACACACAACTACATAGAAAATAGTTGGGTTTGGCTTCATGATGTGATTTGTAGATAGTGGTAAAAGTGGTTCAATTCTCGTACTTGTGAAGGATATTAATTAGACTTAAATCCTAATATTAAAATAGAAAACTCACTAAAAATTACAGTAAACTCAATCAAAGATGATATCAATACTAAAAGAAACACTGAGGCTAAGATTCCACTATTTTCCAAGTTCAAAGTGATTAAGCCAATACTTATATTTATGCAATTTTCTTGTTTAATTTGATTCTAAAATATTGCAACAAGTATATTTTCAAAAGTAATAATTGTAAATACCAAGTATGAAGCATCAAAAGTCTTAAAACTGAGCATACTCCATCAAAATAGATCACAATCACTCAAATAAAAATCATATTCAATAATATTTCAAGGCAAATAATCATATAATTATTTCAAATAAAAAGATAAAATAGAATATACCACTTTTTGTTGGAAAAATAGCTTCCTCTATCGCCTCAGCAATGGGGTTTAGCTCCTCATATTAATCATGATCTCAAAATATGTGTTTGTTTCTCAAAAGATGATTAAAAGAGTGAAAAGTAATAACACAGACTGTTTGCAACAGTGTATTGGTGTTGCAAAACATCTGTTACAATGGAACTGTTACAGAAAAACTGTTGCTTTGTCGCTGATTTAAGACTGCCCTGAAATAAGACTGCCCTGAACAGCTTAATGTCTTCAGTTGTTAAACAACGACACTTTTCTGCGACTGTCTACCAAGGGTCAATGTTCTTCAGCTGTTCTTCTTCTTCAACAGCAGCATCAGCAGAAACAGAGTTTGGTAAAGCTCTGATTTCTTCTTCTCTGGCTCTCCTTAGGTTCCCAAACTCTCGACACCCCTTCTATATGACCCAAGACATCTATTTATATCAAAAATACCGATTAAATCTCTCCCAAATCTTCCAAAATCTCTTTCCTTCTCTTCACGGCCAAGTTGCGACAATTTCTTGTTTTAGGGTTTCTACGCGTTTCTGAGCTTTCCTTTTTATTCTAAACTCTTCCTTAGATAGATGCAAATCTTTGGGAAGGTTTACAGCGTTTTAATCACTCTAAAATTCCCTAAAACAGGTCACACACGTGACTTTCCATATTTTCTTGTTGTGAGAAAAATCCTTCGTTTGAGCCCATTCTAATCAATTTAAACACCCGTATCAGATTCCTAGACCCATAAGGAGTCTATCCTATGAAAATCATAGGTTTAATCGACCTCAAACTCCTCCAAATCACGATCAACAAAACTGTTCTTTAACTGCACTACTTTCCCGCCAATTTTCTGGTTTTTGAATGTTGAAGATGGTTGCCCCTTATCCAGAGTAGGGGTGCGATTAGCAGATGCCTGGAAATGGGATGCCCCTTAGTAATTAGGTTACCCCTTATCCAAAGTGAGAGACCGAATATCAAATGTCCTCCGGGTGCTTTCCGACAACTTTTCGAGCCAATTTTTTCCAAAAATGTTTATTAGCCAAAAATACCTACAAATAAATAAAACACCATAATAAGTACAAAAATGAGCCCTAACAATATATAGAATCGAGACAAATCGGACACAAAAATGTGTCTATGAAACACCCCCAAACCTATTATTTGCTAGTCCTCGAGCAAAAATAAAATAGAAATAAAATCCTAACTCACTGTCGCAGGCATCGTCGATTGCATTTAGCGTATGCAATAAGCCTTTACACCCCTAGGTGTCCCTAGTGGCGGAGTGTTGTCTCCGGAGGGCTTACCAGGGGTATACCCACAAAACCTTTTTACTCCAGACCCTAGCTATCTACACAGAACCTTGAAAGGCACTAAAGAATCTCCTTGGTCGGCATACTTATTGACTACAGGAGGAAGTACCCTGATGCGAAATTCCAATTGTTGTACACGAGTTTGCACTCAAGCATACTAAAATTCATATGAAGTGACAAAGCTCTACTCATATAGTTGCACTATGGACATCAATATCCGGAGTCGAACTAATCACATGGATAGATCAAGAAGATGGATATAGAAAAACATAGATGGTTTTGATGTTTACTAGGTGAACGGTGTTTCTCATATATGTCTGAAGGCCTCCGCCAAAATGAACCTATCCTAATGGACTGAGATACTAGTCTGACTAATATCAACACACTGGCATATACAAGGGAACCACTGATTGATAATCCTAACTCTGGTCTTTTTTTCTTTTTTTTGGTATCTCAATCACTCTAATTCACCCTAGCATTGGTAACAACTTGAATCGTGAGCCCCACCTAATCACTTAGAGAAACATAGTTTAAAAACAAAACAAAACAAAAACAGAAGTGAAAAGGACTCAACGAGATATGGTGAAACTATCATATTATTTCTAACACCTGAGCTCTGTGCTTTTATGAATAGACTCTTTAGATGTTGCCATCTAGTCAGATTGGTTCCTCAACTCCTACAACCAAAATTCTTCCATCCACTTAGATTGGTTAGTGCCATCCTTAATAGGGATAAATTTCTAGGCTCTGGAGTTTAATTATTGCAACGAAAAGGTAACAAAAAGTTCTACCCCACCCCCAAACTTAAATCTAACATTGTCCTCAATGTTTCTAATCAAAGAACAGTACCAAAAATATAAGTAACATGAGGAAATAGTAAAGAAAGAAGTCGGAAAGATAGTACCTGGGTGAAGTGTAACCAAAAACCTACAAAAATATTATACAACATACAAAGTCGCCTCGATGGTCAATCAAGGTAAACAGGGTCCTCCAGAGGGACCTCCTCAACATCACCTGTAGGAAAAGGCTCTAAAAAGGGCTTCAATAGTTGACCGTTAACCTTCAAAGAACTACTACCATCTGGTGTCTCAATCTCAACAGCGCCATGAGGAAAAACAGTACGGACCACAAAAGGACCGGTCCACCGAGAGCGCAACTTACCGGGGAATAGATGCAAACGAGTGTCATACAGAAGAACTTTTTGACCTGGAGAAAATGACTTTCGTAAAATATTCCTATCATGCACAAGTTTCATTTTGTTCTTATACTCCTTAGCATTATCGTATGCATCTCTACGAATCTCGTCCAACTCATTGAGCTGGAGCTTTCTTTGAGCTCCTGCCTTGTCAAGTGAAAAGTTTAAGTTCTTAATAGCTCAATAGGCTCGATGCTCTAACTCAACAGCCAGGTGACATGCCTTGCCAAACACTAAACGATAAGGTGACATTCCAATGGGTGTCTTAAAAGCAGTATGGTAAGCCCATAAGGCATCAGTAAGCCTCGACGACCAGTCTTTCCTATTTGGATTAACTGTTTTCTCTAGAATACGTTTAATTTCCCTATTGGAAACCTCTACCCGACCACTAGTCTGAGGGTGATATGGGGTTGCTACTTTATGGGTAATACCGTATTGTTTTATTAAAAGAGAAAACGGTCTATTACAAAAGTGTGAACCTCCATCACTAATTATAGCTCGCGGCTTACCAAAACGTGTAAGTATATTCTCTTTCAAAAACTGGACTACGACCCTGTGGTCATTCGTTCTACACGGAACCGCCTCAACCCACTTAGACACATAGTCTACAGCGAAAAGTATGTAAAGATAACCAAACGAACTAGGAACTGTACCCATAAAATCAATGCCCCACACATCAAAGACCTCAATCACTAAAATAGGGTTCAAAGGCATCATATTTCTACGGGAAATGGTTCCTAACTTCCGGCAACGCTCACAAGAAACACAATGACTATGGGAATCTTTAAACAACGAAGGCCAGTAAAATCCACACTGCAAAATCTTAGCAGCGGTCTTCTTAGCACTAAAATGACCCCCACATGCATGTTCATGACAAAAGGAGATAATACTAGACTGGTCACTCTCAGATACACATCTCCTAATAATCTGGTCCGGACAATACTTAAATAGATAAGGATCGTCCCAAAAGAAATGCTTAACCTCGGCTAAAAACCTAGAACGATCTTGCTTACCCCAATGTTGAGGGTTCGACCAGTAACAAGATAATTCACTATATTTGCATACCAAGGTGATTGGGAAACAGAGAAAAATTGTTCATCAGGAAAGCTATCCCTTATAGGAAGGGAATCACTAGGTGAACTAACAACTAGCCTAGACAAGTGATCTGCTACTACATTTTCTGCACCCTTTTTTGTCTCTAATGTCTGGGGAAAATTCCTGTAACAATAGGATCCATCTAATCAATCTAGGTTTGGTATCCTTCTTAGATAAAAGGTATTTCAAAGCAGCATGATCTGTATAGATTATGATCTTAGAACCTAATAGGTAAGACCTAAACTTATCCAAGGCAAACACGATGGCTAAAAGTTCCTTCTCGGTAGTTGTGTAGTTCATTTGGGCATCATTCAGAGTTTTGCTAGCATAATAAATCACATGAAGTAATTTGTTTTCTCGTTGTCCTAAAACGACGCCTATAGCATAATCTGAAGAATCACACATAATCTCAAAGGGTAGGTTCCAGTTAGGTGCCTGGACTATCGGGGCAGTAGTGAGTAAAGTTTTAAGCTTCTCAAAAGCCTCTAAACAAGCATCATCAAAGACAAACTTAACATCTTTTGCAAGCAAATTGCAAAGAGGTCTAGAAATCAAGCTAAAATCCTTAATGAATCGACGGTAAAAACCTGCATGCCCTAGGAATGACCTAATATCTTTTACGGTTTTTGGGACCTGTAAAGTCTTAATAAGGTCAACTTTGGCTTTGTCTACCTCTATACCCTTTGAAGAGACGATGTGCCCTAATACAATTCCTGATTTAACCATGAAATGGCATTTTTCCCAATTAAGCACTAAATTTTTTTCCTTACACCTAGTCAACACTAATGTCAAATGATGCAAGCACTCATCGAAAGATGAACCAAACACTGAAAAATCATCCATAAAGACCTCTAAGAACCGTTCTACCATATCAGAAAATATGCTCATCATACAACGCTGAAAAGTTGCAGGGGCATTACATAGCCCGAAAGGCATGCGTCTATACGCAAAGGTACCAAAGGGACAGGTAAAGTGGTTTTCTCTTGGTCTTCTGGGGCAATAACGATCTGATTATAACCGGAGTAGCCATCTAAGAAGCAATAGTGACTATGTCCAGCTAATCGCTCTAGCATTTGGTCGATAAAAGGAAGGGGAAAGTGATCCTTCCTTGTGACCTTGTTCAATTTCCTATAGTCAATACACACACGCCATCCCGTGGTCACTCGGGTTGGGATTAATTCATTATATCATTCTGGACTACAGTGATACCTGATTTCTTGGGGACAACCTGAACAGGGCTGA
Organism: Papaver somniferum; assembly: GCF_003573695.1. Taxonomy (NCBI): domain Eukaryota; kingdom Viridiplantae; phylum Streptophyta; class Magnoliopsida; order Ranunculales; family Papaveraceae; genus Papaver; species Papaver somniferum. The sequence continues at coordinate 55,830,474 of NC_039363.1, forward strand.
CCCACTTACTGTCTGAAATTGGGTAAATAATACCCGCATCTAACAACTTAAGCACCTCTTTTCGAACTACCTCTTTCATGTTAGGGTTCAGTCGACGTTGCATCTCCCTAGAAGGTTTGGAGTCTTCCTCTAAATGAATCTGATGCATACACACAGTAGGACTTATACCCTTAATGTCTGCTATAGTCCACCCTAAAGCTTCCTTATTGTCTTGAAGTACATTTACTAGCCTACTTTCCTGATCACTATCCAAATTGGAAGCTACAATCACAGGTAAAGTCTCAGATGGGCCTAAAAACACATACTTTAGTAGTATCGGGTAGTGGTTTAAGGTCCAACTTTGGGGGCTCTTCTAAAGAAGGAATTAGGGTAGTCTCAGAAACTGGTAACGGTTCGAACCTAGCTTTCCATCTATCAGTGTCTAACACAGGGGTAGAATCTAATAGAGCATTCACCTGTTCAATAGTGCTATCGTCGTCAAAATCTAAACCAAAATGGGATAGACAACTTTCTAATGGGTCTTCAGACAAGATGTTTGGTAATGACTCCTGAACTAAGGCTTCTATCATGTTCACCTCCTCAACACATGTGTCATCTAGCTCATGAGGTTGCTTACTGACATTAAAAATGTTCATCTCCATAGTCATATTACCAAAAGATAAACTCATCACACCATTTCGACAGTTAATGATCGCATTAGACGTAGCTAAAAATGGGCGACCTAAAATCACAGGTATCTGGTTCTCTGGGTCAGGGACAGGTTGGGTATCTAGGACCACGAAATCCACTGGATAAATAAACTTGTCGACCTCAATAAGAACATCCTCGATAACACCTCGAGGGATTTTAACAGACCTATCAGCTAACTGCAGTGTCATCTGAGTAGGTTTCATTTCACCAAGTCCTAGCTAAGTATACATGGAATGGCAGTAAGTTCACACTGGCTCCTAAGTCAAGTAAAGCTTTTTCTACCCGGAAGTTACCTATTGTGCAAGCAATGGTAGGAGAACCTGGGTCTTTGTACTTTGGAGTTGTGGTGTTCTGAATGATTGAACTTACGTGACTAGCTAAAAAGGCTTTCTTATGGACGCTAAGTTTTCGCTTTCGCGTACACATATCCTTAAGGAACTTGGCATAAGCAGGAATTTGCCTAATTGCATCTAATAAGGGAAGGTTTATGGTAACTTGCTTAAAAACCTCCACTATGTCATTAAAGTTCGATTCCTTCTTTGTTGGTACTAATAGCTGAGGAAATGGGGCTCTAGGCCTAAAATCAGACCTTTCAGGAACCGAATTCACATCATCAGAAACTTTATCAGTCTCTTCAGCTACTGGTCCTGAGAGGTGAGATCCTGAGGGGTGAACTACAGTATGTTCACTATCGGGCATGGTTACCTTATTGTCTACAACTCTACCACTTCTAAGGGTTCTAACACATTCAATTGATTCGATGGTTTTGCACCTAATTCATGAACTCCTCTAGGGTTGGGTTGTGTTTGACTAGGAAACTTACCTTTTTCTCTCAAAGAATCACTTATCAGACCAACCTGGGTTTTTAACTCGGAAATAGCCTGACTATTTTCTTGTCCTATCCTGTTACTAGCTTGTAGACTCTGTTCTACGGATAACTGGAATTTTGCAGTTTGCTGAGTTAACAAGGCGAGAGATTCCTCTAAACTTAGGATTTTCTTATCTGACTGATTCTGAAACTGAGCTAGTCCTGAAGGATTCTTAGTATAGCCAAAACCTGGGGGAGCATTAGAATTACTAAACTGACCTTGACTTTGGCCCTTAGACCACGAAAGGTTCGGATGGTTTCTCCAACCAGGATTATAGGTTTCTGAATATGGGTCAATCTTTTGACGGTTATCAAATCTAGTGTTATTATAAAGAGCATTGGCCTGCTCTTCAATATTCTGGCCTTCCCAAAAAGGCTCCACTCTACCACTAGTCTGGCCCACTTCTAAGGCTTCTAACCTTTTTGCTATAGCAGCAATTTTGGCATCTGATTCATAGCCTCCTTCTACCCTATTAACGTTTCCTCTACTTAAAAGAATTGTTTTCTGGGGTGCCCTACTATTTTCCCATTGCTGGGTTTTTTCGGCGATTTCATTAAAAAATTCCATCGCCGCATCAACAGTTTGGTTTTCAAATCCACCAGTGCATAGAGACTCAACCATGGTCGTTGTGGAATAATCTAAACCCTCATAAAGGATCTGAACTAGCCTAACCTTTTCTAAACCATGATGAGGACACTGGGATAATAAATCATTGAACCTTTCCAAATACCTATATAAAGATTCTCCCTCTTGTTGTGAAAATGTGCATATTTGCGTCCTAATAGACGATGTTTTGTGCCTAGGGAAAAACTTATTGAAAAAGGCAGATGTAAGTTGTTCATATGTCTCAATTGACTCGGAGTCCAAACTATACAGCCACGACTTGGCCTTATCTTTCAGGGAAAATGGGAATAACCTAAGTTTCAAAGCATCATCATCTAAGCCTCTAATTCTTAGAGTACTACAAATTTCCTCAAAATCCCTAACATGGTAATAAGGGTTTTCATTTTCTTTCCCTAAAAAGATTGGGAGCATCTGTAAGGTCCCAGGTTTCAGTTCATAGGGTGCCTCCGTTTCAGCTAACTTAATACACGAAGGACGGGTAGTCCTAGTTGGATTCAACAAAGCTTTCAAAGTTGCCATTTCTGGCGCTATCGGAGCAACATGGATTCTCTCCTCAGTCAAAGAACGTTCAAAAACAGACTCTTCAAAAGCCGGACTTTCTAGATTAAGGTAATCGAGACGCTTCGAACTACTAGGTTTCTCTTTAACAAATCTACCTAGTGCGTCTCTTTTACGTTCAGGCATACAATAGAATTTTCTAAATTGGAAGGGTAAGCAAACACAGATCAAGGCCGACTCAACCAAATCAAACCTATTGATTTCTAGCAAACAAAAAGCATGATGGCTCCACTTAGATTGTTTCTAGACCAGCTTCTAATCCTTCGAACGGGAATTCGTTACAATTTAAGCAAACCCCTCTGGAATCAATCCGAGTTAACGTAAGTTGAATAGAGGCGAGGGAAGCTCGGTGGAGCTTTGATACCCAAGGCCTCACCGGTATTACAAGGCGGCGCAGTCACGCATTCAACTTACAGAAACCGTCAAGAACTTCGAAGTATGCTTAAAAGAGTAACCAATATTTTTCGAATGACTTTCCTGTTAAGCTCGTTACCCTATCGGTCTCGTTCTAGTCAAAATTTTAGGCTTAGGTTCGCGTAGGTTACGTGTTCCTAAAGCGGGCAAGAAGAGAACGGTGATGAAATCCGAACCCTTATCTTGTATGGCCAGGCCTTGCCCTTTACTAGAAAAATAAATGTCCGTATTCAGTCCTCAACATATATGCATACGAAGGAGTCCAGTAACTCGCTGACAGGGGATTCGCGAGTGTTTAGAATCTTACCTCCCGTTCCAGACGGGGGATGAATCGGTTGTAGTCGACTCGGGCCACTGACTCCGATGTCTAGTGTACGAACCCAAGGTGCAGAGACAATATCGTAATTGTCCTCCTTCTCTGCAAACAGTTTATATTTAAAGTACCCTTCCGTAGGGTAATAAAAAAATAATGTCCCAAAGTCCAAAAGTCCAAAAAAAAAAAAAATTACAAAAATAATAAACCCTAATACATTTTTTTTTAAATAAAATAAACAAACCCTAAACTAAAATTGTCTAAAAAAATTGTCTTCTTTTCTGTTCTTTTTGCTTTAATCTTTAGCTCCAAGTCTTTATGAAATCACCAAACTCCTTGGCTCAATTTTCTTTATGATCCAGAACCTGTAGACACAAGATAAATACCCAAAAACATAAAAAAGACAAAAAAAAAATAAATCTAAAACCCTAAAAACAAGTCCGCGTCGGCGGCGCCAAAAATTGATGTGATTTGTAGATAGTGGTAAAAGTGGTTCGATTCTCAGACTTGTGAAGGATATTAATTAGACTTAAATCTAAATTAAAATAGAAAACTCACTAAAAATTATAGCAAACTCAATCAAAGATGATATCAATACTAAAAGAAACACTGAGGCTAAGATTCCACTATTTTCCAAGTTCAAAGTGATTAAACCAATACTTATATTTATGCAATTTTCTTGTTTAATTTGATTCTAAAATATTGCAACAAGATTTTCAAAAGTAATAATTGTAAATACCAAGTATGAAGCATCAAAAGTCTTAAAACTAAGCATACTCCATCAAAATAGATCACAATCACTCAAATAAAAATCATATTCAATAATAGTTCAAGGCAAATAATCATATAATTATTGCAAATAAAAAGATAAAATAGAATATACCACTTTTTGTTGGAAAAATAGCTTCCTCTATCGCCTCAGCAATGGGGTTTAGCTCCTCATATTAATCATGATCTCAAAATATGTGTTTGTTGCTCAAAAGATGATTAAAAGAGTGAAAAGTAATAACACAGACTGTTTGCAACAGTGTATTGGTGTTGCAAAACAGCTGTTACAATGGAACTGTTACAGAAAAACTGTTGCTTTGTCGCTGATTTTAAGACCCTAGAATAAGACTGCCCTGAACAGCTTAATGTCTTCAGCTGTTAAACAACGACACTTTCTGCGACTGTCACCGAGGTCAATGTTCTTCGCGTTCTTCTTCTTCACAGCAGCAGCAGCAGAAACAGAGTTTGGTAAAGCTCTGATTTCTTCTTCTCTGGCTCTCCTTAGGTTCCCAAACTCTCGACACCTCTTCTATATGACCCAAGACATCTATTTATATCAAAAATACCGATTAAATCTCTCCCAAATCTTCCAAAATCTCTTTCCTTCTCTTCACGGCCAAGTTGCGACAATTTCTTGTTTTAGGATTTCTACGCGTTTCTGAGCTTTCCTTTTTATTCTAAACTCTTCCTTAGATAGATACAAATCTTTGGGAAGGTTTACAGCGTTTTAATCACTCTAAAATTCCCTAAAACAGGTCACACACGTGACTTTCCATATTTTCTTGTTGTGAGAAAAATCCGTCGTTTGAGCCCATTCTAATCGATTTAAACACCCATATCAGATTCCTAGACCCATAAGGAGACTATCCTATGAAAATCAGAGGTTTAATCGACCTCAAACTCCTCCAAATCACGATCACCAAAACTATTCTTTAACTGCACTATTTTCCCGCCAATTTTCTGGTTTTTGAATGTGGAAGATGGTTTCCCCTTATCCAGAGTAGGGGTGCGATTAGCAGATGCCTGGAAATGGGATGCCCCTTAGTAATTAGGTTTCCCCTTATCCAAAGTGAGAGTCCGAATAGCAAATGTCCTACGGGTGCTTTCCGACAACTTTTCGAGCCAATTTTTTCCAAAAATGTTTATTAGCCAAAAATACTACAAATAAATAAAACACCATAATAAGTACAAAAAGGAGCCCTAACAATATATAGAATCGAGACAAATCGGACACAAAAATGTGTCTATCAATAGGTTATTTAGCTACTCATGGATGTAGAAGCATTCATATTATACATATAAGAAAAGTGAAGAGATATCATTACGATCGATGAGAACCACTCTGAAACCCTAGTTTTTGCTCCGTTGTGATGTTCCTCCTCTCCAAACTTACAAAGTAATGTCAAAGATGTCTTCTTAATGTCTTTGGGTTCTCTTAATATAGTACCCACAAAACCTTGGGGTTGGGTTTTTCTGGTTTCCCAACCGTAAGTTCTCCTGACTTTACCTATGGTTAAGCTTCCCCACCGTAAGTCTCTCTGAGTTTGTCTGCGGTTGGGTTTCCTAACCATAAGTTCTTATGAGTTTATTTACGTTTGGGAAAACCCAACCGTAAATGTTTTAGAATCTCCTCTTTTGTATTCCTTCACCATTTAGGCCATAATTTCTTCATCCAACGTATGATTAAGTTCTTCTTTTTGTGTTGTCTTTGTATTGTTTTCTTCTACAAGATAGCGTCTTCAAATACTTCATATTTATTTATTCTCATTTACGGCAGGGTTTAGAATGCCTTCCAAACCGTAAGTCTCCCTAGATTTGCATACGACTTGCTTTCCTCTTCGTAACTCTGACCCCAACAATTCTGGAGAACCTGGATCATCTACGGTTGGGATGAGATGGTTTCCCTACCATAACTCTGACAAACTTTGTGCCCCACTTACAAATTCTACGGTTGGGTTTGTAGTATTTCCCAACCATAAGTGCTTATGGATTGTCACTCCAAAAGTATTTTCTTTAGCTGTAATTCTTCTTTCTCGTGATGGAATGAATCATTTTCTCTTCTTATCTCTTACAACCGCGATTCCGTTAACTTTGAATGATTCACCTAAAGAAACAAATAAAATGGAAAACAAGAATAATACAAGGATAATATGCAAGAAATTTAATTAAAACAAGCATGGAGTCAACACTAAAATCATGTGAATTATGCAATTATCAACCGCAACTATATAAAAAATCGGGATGTCGTCTAGATTTGAATTCCAAATTGTATTAAGCAGCTAAAGATACTAGCATACTATCAGACTTCGGACTGGAATTTGGTTGAGACCGAATCCACCCTACAAGCAATTTAGTTACAGTCGCGCTCCTTACGTCTCTTGAACCTCGTAAGACTCTACGTAATTGATTCCCTTAGCTGACGTCCTTTACAACCTAACAGTTGATTCAACCTCAGTGAAGACTTTTGATACCAATCTTCCTCTAACAGATAAGCCTATTTTATTTTCCTTTGGATCAAAGATCAAGGCTTGGAAATCTGTTTGCAATAGGCAAAGCTAGCAAACCTCACAATCCGGAACACTTACATTCACTTAGATGAGAAGCCTGGATCTTTTGCCATCTCTCAAGAACAAATCTTCAAAATATCACTTAAGATAAATTTTCATATATCTATCTTAAGGAATCATAAAGTATGATACGAAGAGAACTTTGCGATTTCTATCTATTTTGCCTGAAAGAGATTACAAAAACCTCGATAACAGAAAAGCTAGATCAAGATATACGAACTATCAAGGTAAAGATAGTCGTACCTGGATTCACGAATCCCTAAAGAAAAATCTTTTAGTTGTAAACCTAATTATGTTTCTCATCTGTAACCCAGGTTCATAGAGGACGACTCTAGCTATCAACTAGGACACAAAATGTCAGGGATTGAATTTCTCGGTTCAAAGAGTATCTCTATTTATATTTTTTTCAAGACTGGGGGTTGCTTATAAGATAGCTTAGGAATAAAGCAAATACTTTAGGTTTTGAAAATACAATAAAATAGTATACACTATGGTCCAGTTACAGAACCGTGTATAATGACTATTCGGTTTGGAAAATATGCCATATAAATAATAAACAATTTGATATTCATAAAACACTAAGAACTTAATCATGATTCACACACATAAGTGTTTAAGTGATAAATGAAGTCTTAGAAGTATTTAAGAGAGTCATAGAAATTCTAAACATATTTAAAAAAATAAGTCTTTGAGCATCTGCTAAATTTTACGATGACAGAAAGTGAAACGGTTCGTAAACCGTAAGTCTAGTTCACGAGTCAGGGTGCTATGGTTCGTGAACATGGTTCTCCAACCCTACTCGATCGAGAACACATATTTACACTGTTCGAACTGGGTTCACCAACCGTATTTGTCTTGTGAACTCAGATGGACACGGTTCGTGAACTAGGTTCGCCAACCTTAAAAATTCAGATCACCGCGGTTCGTGAACTTTTCCCAACTGAACTTGTGGTTTGTGAACTGGTTCGCCAACCTTCCCTGTATTTCTGAAATAAAATATTTATGGTTTACAAACGGGTTTGCAACCTATCCTGAGCCTGAATATCATAAGTTCATGAATTGTTCTCTTATGATGTTTGAAACATTCCCAACTAATAAAATCATGTATATGGGCGATTTTCAATTGATCCAAAAATTAACTCTCAAATAATAAATTTTTTTGAACTAATTTTGTTAAGGACCTTTGAACATCTATGTTAGAATCATATTTCGAGATTTTTAGTAAGGAAAGCTTGACTCGAAATTTATTCTTTGTAAATCTACCAGAAGTCATACGACAGTCTCAACAAATAGAATGGTAAGATAATGAGTATAATAGATTGGTTCAGTCTTCAGATACACGATACAAAAGATCTTCAAATTCCTTCGACGATCTTCAGTCTTCGTGGATCATGTCTGATACTCAACTACCACATTCTAACCTAGTATGAGACTTGATTTAATAGACTAGAAATCAATAAATAGTTAGATCATCTAACATTGACAACAAGCTTGAGATAACAAAACTTGTGGGTTCAACCGAGCATTGCTCTGACACTTTTTACATTTTTATTATTAATTTTTCTAAAACCTCTGACATCTACTTGTATCCATCTTCATAGAACCCAAGTAACTTTCTTAAGTTTTTGCTTTTACCTTTCCGAACATACCCAATAACTGAGCTTTACCCTATGTCTGGTCTGCAATCTTTTCCCAATCTTTGCAAGTTTTAATAAATGTTTATCCTCCTTTATATCATTGTTGATGGTGGATTTTTGACGAAGGTCATATTCGTAAAATCACATCGTAAATCGTGTATCTCTGATCAGTATCGGAATCATAAGAAATTTGTATCTTCACAAGAGGTGAATCACAGTTCTGTAATATCATGGTAGCAATATTAGGGTTTCTGAGGCAGAACTTTTAATATTCCATGCATTTCATTATTAAAGTTGAAAGATTCAGCACATTTTATTTGAATTTGGAATTCATTCACGGTGTCTGAATTAACCCAGAATAATATATGATGTTGATCACATCATATTTGTATGCTCCTAGACATATTGTATGCTAGTATAGAGCAATAGATTAATTAAATCTAGTAGCAGTATTCATCAGATACAATTCCTAGAAATTATACACTAATTAAACCCTAAATGTTCGCCTACTCAGGATCCATGGCTTTTCTCAGTGGAATTCTATGGAAAGTAACAGATATTTACCTTTCGGGCATTTTGGGCATCCCGAGTAAGCCCCGACCAAGAGGCACGAGTGTATTTAGTAATAATGCTCAAAGGAGCATCCATGGAAGAACTAAGAATAAAAACCTGATCAAAGAAGGAAAAGGAAGAGAGAGAAATAATAATAAGATAATAAAATAAAGGAAACCGTGTGGGTGGTTAAAACTCTTATTTTATTATTATTTTAGTGTTTCCTCTTTCAATCAAAACTTATGAAACTTTCATATTTCCCATGAACCACGTGGTTAGCAAAGCAAGTGGTCCTGCAACCATAACTTATCCTCCTATCACCATGAGAAATATTAAAATAATATTATTTTAATACATTTAATAGTGGTCCTTCTACCACTATTAAGAGTTTCAGTTAAACTCAAATTCTTCACACAAGGATGAAATAATGCTCGATGGACCATCAAAAAATACCAAAATTCTCAGGATTGGTCCGTGGAGAGCATGGCAACACGGGCATGCCCCCATGGCCGGTCATGGTCGGCACTTTGGCTTGCAAAAGCCGGTCCCACCTTTTTTGATGATTTTTGACCTAATTAATCATCCAAAGTTCATATTTGGTTAAAAACTCCTTCCTCAACTGGAAATGGTCTTTCATTCACCATCAGATGGTCCCACGACCACCAATGGCCGGCTATGCACCCTTGGTTGGCCCCTTCTTTCATGATTAGGTTCTGACACTTGTTACTCAGTTAAGCACAATTAGATAATGATTAAACAACAATTAATCATCATTTCACCAACTGCTCTATAAAGGAGTTTGGTAAATGCTCAGTCTATCATCCAAAGTACTACATGGCCGATTCAACATTAGTAGAGGAGATTCCTCTCTCATCCACTGGTTGACTCTGAGACGAGCATCCATTGATCATTCACTGATCATAGTTAGGGTTTTGAACTATATGCTCTGTCTAGCATAATTCTGAACATGTTCAAACACCAATATTTTAATATTGATTCACCGATCAATATTTTAATTAAATAAAATAATATTTGGTCAATGTTTTTAATTAATATTTATTTGGTATTGCTACCAATTATTCATGGATCTAATAGTATCTGCTCTGACTAGCAATACTTGCTCTAATTATCAATGCTCCATCTGGCAAAATCCTAATTGCTTCAGCTAGCAATGGGTCACGGCCGACAGGGTTCAGAACCGCCAATATTGATTCAACTATCAATATTTAATTGCTCAGAGCAAATTCCTCATATTGATTCAGCCATCAATATTCGAGTTACAATATTTCTCATGTTGATCCAGTTATCAATATCCAAGAATTTAACACTGATCAAGCTATCAGTATTTTATTGGTTTATCAACCAATATTTGGTCCGTCTGTCAACTATTATTTTAATATTATAATATCTCCTCGTCATTCGACTGACTCATGACACATGGATCGAGGAAGGTCTTTTATGATCATTCAACAATGATTATTTTCGCAAGTGCTCAGCGCACCAACATAATGGTTTATGATCGATCCATCAATCCCATAAAACCATCACTAAGTCTCATTCGACTATCATTACGGCTTCAGCTAACATAATGATACATCATGGTCATCAGTGACCTAATTCAACATCCATGGTCTGCAAAGCATGTGGTTATTTCAACATTCAATGCTTCATCCATCTTAACATTGAATATTGTCTGTTCAGTTCATAAGACTCATAGTCTTAGGTCAAAGATTGACCACTCACACATGAGACATCAATTCATGTCACATGGGGGGATATCACTAGGGTTTTGGTCTGGCAGCCTATGGCACGCGCGATGTGAGGTACATCCACGATGGGAGTTGTGGTAAGTCGTGTTGACAGTTAAGTAGTAAATGGAATGGTGGATGGTCGATCAACCCAGTCTTCTGCACAAAATAGAAATGGTTTTTACACGATCTCCCACTTCCCCATTCTTCCACTACCTTCGACTGTCATCACTTACACGAGATTGACGTGATGTTGTAAATAGGTTACTGAACCTATGATTTGATAACGGACAACAACTAAGACTCATCACTGTCAAGTTATCAAACACTTTTAGAGGATTACTCTCGTCTACACAGAGAATTCTCTTCACAACAGTTCAACACATCAAATCACCTACAGATCAATCTCCATTGATCTCCACACAATCTCATCTTCCCTCCCTACAGATCGACCCTTCTCCTCCTCTTGTGACCGAATTGAACCTGGAATGGCCATTGTCTTGGTTTAGGCCAGGGTCTTACAGATTAGTCTCTCGAACTCAAAGTACTCCCGTGCAGTACATTTTTTAAGGGTTCAAACGATTCATCACTTCGAGCGCCTGCTTCAACGAGCATTCTTCTCCTCCAACACTTTTTTACCAGAAAACTTGTGAGACGTTTTTACCCACAAACAATCATCTTTAATCAAACTTGCTACCAATCTTGAGATTGTCATTATTTTCTTTCCGAAACTGCTTCTGTTAACTCAAGTGTGTTTAGAAATATACTTGGTCAATTTGATATCATTCTTATTATTTGTTGATTGCTTTGTATCAGGTTTAAGTTTTAGTAGTTATGAAAAAGGTCATTAAGATTAAAATGGTAACACAAGGGAAGTGGGCTTGCTTGTTCAATGAACTTTATATCTTTACATTGACATCTTAAAGAGAAAGAATATCATTTATCAAAAAGACCTAATTATGACCTAAGATACACAATACCCGTAATCGTCTAGGGTGATTCATCACGAGCCAACAGAAATGGAAAACTACCAAACACTACTTGTAATTTTATTCCAACAATATCTTCTTCTCTTCGATCAACTTTATATTGAGCAATAATCAGTTTGGGATTTTTCCTCTACTCTCCAACTAGTTTTTAGGATTTTTTTATCGTTGATGTCTATTCCCGATCAACTTTATATTGAGCAATAATCAGTTTGGGATTTTTCCTCTACTCTCCAACTAGTTTTTAGGATTTTTTTATCGTTGATGTCTATTCCCGCTCCTTAGTGGTGGTACTTGTAGAGACAGAGGATACGTATTGCAATCATAGAGACATACCAAAAAATAGGCAAATGATCACCTTCCATTTTCTAATATAACGCTTAACCATTCGATTTTTTTAATAAGATGCAAAGCACGTGTCTCCAGTTTTCTTATAGTAAGAAGTTATTTTAGAAATTTTTAAATATCAGTGAAATGACGAGGGTACTGAGTATTCCACAATCTTTTCGATATCAACCTATGCAGACACTCCTTATATAACTATATTGAAGCAATAACGACCAAAATATTATTTCAACAAGGTGTACTTGGTAAAAAAAACTTGTGGATCAAAGGGTACTGAGTCACTTTTTAGTTCACAAAGATCAGAACTAAAAAGAAAAGCCCTTAAGTGTTCACTCTTGAAAGTAACCACTGCAAACACCTTGGTTTCACTATTGATCAATATACACAGAACGGAGTCTGTTAATCTTGGTTGATCAATAGTTCTATCAACAGATCTAGAATCACTTAAATATGTTCAAGCAAATTTTCAAAAAAACTTGAGTGGTTTTATATCAGAAGAGGATGACCATGTAATAAACAAGTTTGACCTATCGAAGATAACTATATCGTTAGTCTAATCAAATAATAATTAAAGAAACTGAAATAACAATACGATTTAGTTTCCCACCAACGGTACTACTAAAGCTTCTTAACCCCAAAAAATATTTTGAATGAAGCAACAAAATATTTTTCATATATTAAGATTATTCTTATCTCTTAGCAAATTGGCTTCTCACGTGATCAATCGAGATATATGTTCAAGGCTCCCTATTTGTAGAGTTATGACCAAGTTAAATCGTACTACACCTATCATGTGAAGGGACATGATCCCCTAACTTAATTAATTTTTTGGCCATTGATTTGATTATATATAATTGCTCAATATGAATCCCTTAACTATTAAATTTTCGGACATAGCTTGGCTCAGGTTGAGTCGAGGCTCATCTGTTATCATGTATCTTCGGAAGTATGGTTTTTCTTCCGGGGAAAAAAAGTAACACTAGATACTATGTGAATTTATGCTAGCTGAAAATATTTGAAACATATGTTTAGTTGATCTAACAAGTAAAAAAAGAAAATGAGGATTAGGTCATAAATATTATTCTTCATCGCCTTCCTCCTTAGGTCATTTTGAATCATGAATTTCATGGATAATGTCTTTGAAGACGAACAAAACAACGACGATCATGGCGTTCTAAAAATATGGGTACTAGTAATCAATTCCAAGATGAGATAGTAATTTTGGATGTGATAGAGAAGGTAATAATGTTATGATCACGCCATGTCTTTCAGTGACTTTTAATTCATATGAAGAATCATGTGATTATAATACTAAGTATGGAAGACAAAGCGGTTTTAACATGCGAATTAAATCGACAAATACAACTTGTGTAGGAGTCAATCAAGTGTCATCTGCTCATTTTGTGTACTCACGTTGAAGGAAAACCTACGGAAAAAAATTTGACGGAATAGACGAAAATTTTAGTATTTATAGTTTTGTTCAGTATGGGTGTAAGGTAGATATGCGGGTTCTTAAGGATAAAAATATGAACCAATGAAGAGTGACAAATAAGAAATGTTGTCCCAGGACAGATATTGTACCATTATGATGCATCACGCCAATGGGAGACTGTCCAACAGCGATATTGCACCATTACGGTGAAATACTCAGGTTGGTCATCGGATTAGAACTGGTTTTGCACCACCATAGTGTAAATTTTGAAACTTGTCGTCACGAAAGTAAGTGGTACTTGGTACATGTCCATCCTCTCCCGATTTATAGTTGTAGAAATATCAATAAGACACATATAAGGAAGGGGGTTTTGGTTGAAGGTGCTTTCGGCGGAGATGCATCTTTTAGCTATAAAGGCTTCGGCGGAGATGCATCCTTTAGCTATAAAAGCTTGGTTAGTGAAGCGTATTTGATGCAAAAGCATCATTATGACGTGTTGCTTACTCGAGAGAGCCTCATGATGTGTAGGAATCATCGTTGCTACGTTGTAAATGGACCGAGCTACAGAATACATATTTGTGAACTGATTTGCCCAATGATGCACACTCTTGTGCATATCTTGTGAAAGACCCTTTGGTCTATATGGACTAGGCTTTGCTTGTATTTGGTATTGCAACACGAGTTATCTTTAGTCGCTAGTCACAACGAGGATGAACTACGATCTGTGCTTGATCCGTTCGAGTCATGGAGGAGAGTATATAGACAGTCGTAATGAGTTGCAGTAGTGATTGCGATACTATGATAACTCATATCATCTGACTCGGAAATAAGATGCAAGCGATGATTTTTGCCATACTTGATGCGGCATTTGCATTCCATTCCTTGGAATCTCATAATGCTCATTCGAGACATCCGACGTAGGCATGCACCAATTGTGATGGACAAGAAAGAAAGTTAATCGATATGCAAGTTAGGAAAGCTTGCATAAGCCACTGCATGACAAGGATGATGTGGGGAAAGAGTGGCATGAGCCTAATTGGTGCACTATTTGTACGAGCAAAATCAATGCATGATCTCAGTGCCGAAGCAAAGTAAGGAAGTTGGAAATAAGCTTGTGATGGCCTATCTACAAGGCGTATCGCATCTTTATTGATTCAATCAAAGTATAGTCCATAGAGTTAAATCTAAGTGTAGTAATAGTAAGTCATGGTTTTTTAAATCTATTCATGGACTTGGCAGTAATGTAGCTCACTCTTTAGATCGCAAAGCAAGAGCTGAAGAGCCAAACTTTCATTTCACAACTAATACTCTAGATTTCATCACAAACCTGGTGACTAATGATTACTGTAACAATTCAGATTAATCAATAAAAGACTATTTAGTATAACAAAAAGATTAAAAATTCTAGGCATGCACTATGCCTGGGCAGGACTTAGAAGCCAGTGAAACGTGTTATTGCATCAGCACTAGCCTTCAAAGCTATATCCCTTTGGGCAAAGTTGCAAAGGTATGAAAACCACATCTAAATCATCATGCTTGCAAAGCATGTTTGTAAGGTAAATGGACGTGCATTTGTCTATTGATTTTGAAGCTTTATGGCCCAATTACTTCGTTCATGAGCGGCGCACAATTACTTCGTTCATGAGCGGCGCATCGAGAAATTTCGACCTGCTAGGCATAGTGTCGGAGGCGTAATCACCCGACTTACTCTAATCCACTTTTAGTATAGTCAAATTTTTTATGGGTCACTTATGTCTGGGACAGCCATCTCAGTTCATTTATATGCGGGTTCCTAATTTGGCTTTTATGGGTGAGATTTTCTCTATGTGGTTCTTATTTGTTATCGTTTCCTCTTCAAATTTCTAAAGTAGTTGAACCAAAAATTAAACATGGTTTCCACTTCAAATCTTCTAAAGTAGTTGAACCAAAAATTAAACATCATGTTCGGTACATGTCTATCCATAGTGGTAGGGTCTTACACCGCTGTGCAAGCCTAGAGATGACAACTAAACTGAAGTAGCCATAAAATGAGCCCACACTGGTGGTTCAGATGGACTTGTGGTTCTGCATAACCCGTGCACGCTAAAAGAAACGATTCAGTTTCACTGCTCCGAGAGATCTTATGGTCCCAGTATCAAAGGATTCCGGTTCCACATGTAAGGTCAATAATTGTAATGCAAATCCGACTTAGATCCATGTGTAAAACCAGGTCTTGAAGAGTATAGAAGAGTCGGATCTGCTGTTGTTTCAAGTTCAACAACAACAATCTTCATAGGGAAGAGTCTTGTCCGTCGCAACTATTGATGTCAACAAACACCTCTTGTTTTTTTTGGCAGTAACTGTTGATACCGTTTGTTGTCCTGTGCAGCCTCACTTAAGGGAGCTGCAGCACCTTAAGAGAAACGCAAACTAACTCATGAATCCAGCAGGTTTTACACGGTGGCGCCTATTAGGTTGCATCATGTGGTTAAGGGACTCTATCGGCTTTCGCCCAGGCATTTTAAGATTACAGCCCCTTTATTGTGCTTGGGCATTCGATTCTCTTCAGGTGAGCAT
Organism: Papaver somniferum; assembly: GCF_003573695.1. Taxonomy (NCBI): domain Eukaryota; kingdom Viridiplantae; phylum Streptophyta; class Magnoliopsida; order Ranunculales; family Papaveraceae; genus Papaver; species Papaver somniferum. Next base: position 55,846,533 of record NC_039363.1, read on the forward strand.
ATAGCTTTAGCATTCAGCATCCCATACACTTGAGAGTGGTGACTGGTGAGGTGTGGGGGAAATACATCTGTAAGGGTGCAGATGAAATAATACAGCAGCAGCATATAGGACTGATTTTAGATGAATGCTTCAGCAACACAGACAAACTCACAGGTCACACTATTATCAGATGTTTCAGTAGTATAGGTTGATCGGTTTTCAACAAAGTTTCAGCAGCATATAGGACAGGACATGATCACCAAAGTTATGTCGTTTAAAACCTGCATCTGATTATTTATTTTTTGGACAGCAACCTATATCTGAAGTTGGTAAGCGAAGTAAATGTCTTCATCTATTCCTAATAGAAACAGAAAAATTAGAGCCCTTCCATGACAACAAAAAACATATATACCTGAAACATACTTTGATCTCATCTTTAATTCTATGTACACTATCCTACATATTTTTTAAACAAACAATTCAATAAAATATCGTTAAGAACGAAAATGCAATACTCACAACTATTAGAGTGCTCCTCTATTTTTATGTAGTACTACTTTTTCTCTATTTATTATAACTCTCCTTTAATCAATTGATTTTGGGGTAAAATTTATGTTAAGTAGTGCCAAACCCACTTATCATCGGCCCTCGGTAATGATATCTGAAGCAGTGAGAGACACCGAAGATGAGAGTGAATCTCGAAGCTGCTCAAAAGTTGGATGTCCTCCGTAAGATGATCTAAGTAGATAGTTAGACCACATTGCAGTTGATTTCATCTTATCAAGCAAACAAACCTCCGTTCCTTCTTCATCCAATTCATATGCAACATGTTCTCCTTCCAAAAGCTTCAAAACTTGCCTCATTGTGGGTCGAACTGACAGATCAGGGTATGCACACAACAACGCCAAGTGAAGAATCCGCTCGACCTCATCACCGTCGAAACCACCTTTTGCCTTTAACCGAGCATCTAATGCAGACAACAGTTCACCTTTCTCCATCAAACCCCAAATCCAATCAACCAAAGGAACTTTCCCATCCTCAATCGGTCTTCGTCCACAAACAACCTCTAGAATTAGAATACCAAACCCAAAAACATCTGTTTGGGCAGAAGCCCGCCCAGTTCGAATCACTTCAGGTGCCATATATCCTACTGTGCCAATAACCCTAGTTGTGCTGGCTGCCTGATGTCCGTGCCCATGCATTCGAGCTAACCCAAAGTCACCTAAGTTTCCATTCATTTCCTTGTCAAGCAATACATTACTAGCCTTTATATCTCTATGTAGAACTCTTGATTCCCATCCCTCATGCAAGTATAGAATTCCAGCTGCAACATCTTTTAAGACTCTCATTCTCTCTTCCCAACTCAACAAAAGACTGTCTTCACATTCAAATACTCTTTTGTCTAAACTCCCATTTTCCATATAATCATAAACTAAAATCAAACTCCCTTTGTCTCTTTTACACCAACCTCTTAATGCAACTAAGTTTCTGTGCTGTAACCGGCCCAAGCTCGAAACTTCAGCTAAAAATTCCGTGATCCCTTGATCATTTTCATGTGAAATTCGCTTCACAGCAACCTGAATCCCACCTATCATGACCCCTTTATAAACCTTTCCATTCCCTCCAATCCCAATCACAAATTCATCACTAAAACAATTTGTTGCAGACTCAATATCTTGATAATTAATTCTATGTGGCCAATACTCTAACTCCCAATCTTCCATTGCCTCTCTCTTCTTCTTCAACAACAGTCTCCTCTTAGCTAAGAACACGTAAACTCCGGCACCCAAACCAATGACAATCATACTTGACACTGTAATCCCAACAATAAACCTTGCTGATCTAAAAACAGAACTCTTAGGTTCAACAAAAGAAGGCAAATTTGTGTTGATCAATAATTCACTTATGGAAGAATTAGAATTACTAAAACTCCATGCTAAAATTCTATGATTTTGAAATAATCTCCCTGTTGCAGCAGTAAAACCCACAAACATTTCATCAAGCAAAACATCTGTAAGATCATAATCCATACTAATCAAATTCTTCAAAGGTCTTTTCTTTCCGGCAACACCCATTGAAACATTAAGTTGAGGATTCAAATAATCAACCCAAACTTGATAATTCACAGCATTATTCAATTTCAACTCATCAAAATCTTTACCATTTTCATTCCAAATTCCAGCTGGGTGAGAATAGGTTGAGGTAAGAGAATTCACATCAACACCCACATGATTATTATTAATATCATTAAATTCTTGATTTTGAAAAACGTCAAACTCAATACCAAACACATGGTTCTTTTGATTACCATTATTAGTTAGATTAAACAGACCAAGATGGTTAGAAGATGTTGCACCTGCTATACTTGCTGAAGGAGTGAATATAAAAACAAGACCATGACCTCCTCCTGCTTCATTTTTGAGTGGAGCCATTGAAAAAATAAAAGAAGTATAGAAAGGAAGAAGCTTTTTTGATGATGTATTTGTTTTTGTTTTGATTTTTGATTTGTATAAAGCTCTACCCATACTGTAAGTTGAAGAACCAGTTAGAGAGAGTATATTTGGTGATTCTATAGTTGTGTTAGCAAAGAGTATGAGATCAGAAGAATTGAATCCATTGAATACAAAATCTGTTGCATTTGTTGGTGGTAATATTAAGAATCTGGGTAGTAAGAGGATCAGATAGAGAAAATAAATCGCCATTCTTCAACTGAAACAGTAACAGAGAAAGAGAGGATTGGTTTTATACGGAACATATATTTGGTCGTGGATATTTTTCCAACAGTAAAGTAAATCTTAGTGCCAACAGGCAACAGCCAAGTCGGTTGCACCGCCAGCCTTTTGGTTATTCTATTTTTTTTTTTCTTGAGTTCACATATATATATATATATATATACTAATTTGGTATATATATATGTGAAAGATTATTCTATTTTTCGTCATCCCACTTTTGAAAGATTAATAAGCGCTGGAAACTAAAGCAACGAAAAATCTCCGCTACCCTTATATGACAAGCATAGTTGAATCCGCCAAACCTACGACTCTGCGAGGATAGAATTATAGTACAGAACAAGTAAAATAAAAGTTAAACTTACTGATTTACTCATCGAATTACATGCGCAGTCTATTTTTCAAACTTTCAGACACATTTAAGGGTTTTGGATAAGAAGAGGAATACAGCCCACGAAGTTTGGTGAAGGGGACAGTCCCCATGGCTCATAAAGTCGTGATAGAGAAATGAAGTGAAAGATGAAAATTGAGATAGACGGAGTTGGTCATGTTTGACTAGCAAATGTATGTGCATATAAAAGTAGAAACAAAGAGTTTGTATGTACTTTGACTTACCAGCGTCAATAAAGAGAAGTACTTTGATTAAAGAGTTTAATTAAGTCTAGGAAAAGTGGTTTAAGTGTCTACTTAGGAGTAAAGTGGATTGAAATTAGTTCTTAATAGAAAAAACTTACGTAATTTTAATTCGCCCAAGGGTGATTCCAGTTGAAGGAACCTAGCAAATGCGTACATCTAGAAGGCATACATCGGACCATGAAGTAGATGTTGGATCCTCGTGGCAGATTTAATATTTGAAGTTTGTTGTTAGATTTTTTTTCATAGTCATACTACGCACTTAATCGTGGTACATGATGACAGTAAGGCTCGGTCTTATGGAGCTTCCAAGCTCTTTCCAGCTGAAAAAACCATGGCCTAAACCCCCTCTTCCCTGGTCAGTGAGAATCCCAACGGGCATCAGACAATGGTTAGCCGTTTTTAAAAAGGTAAAAACGAATAATGATTACCCGTTGTATTTTTAAGACCCTTGTTAACTTAGCGGGGACAAGAGAGTTTTTAACATAAAAATCGAACAACTTATATGAATCCGATAATCATTATCCGTTTTTGGTGAAATTTAGTGAGAACAACGGAGAATTAATTGGTGGACCCAACAAATTCAAAACCGGACAACTATTATCCGTTCTTCTTTTAAAACCGGGAACAACCACAAGGACTGAGCTCTTCTCAGACTGATGTATAAAGGCATTAGGAAAGGAGCTGGGAAGCTCCATAAGACCCGATCTAAACCAGTTATGCCGGAGACATGGGTTTTCTAGGAGTACCATACAAGCCACGGTTTTCTTGTTGCCCTTGTTGTTTTCACATCTATTGGGGAAGAAAATATTGTACTGAAATTTTTGCATTTATTCCGTCTGGGAGAAAATATATGACTTTCTTTTAAAAAAAATTTCTTTCAAATCTCAAGAGAGAGAAACCTACCAATTCCAAGAAAGCAAGCAAAAATATCAGCTAAGTGAGTTTACCCAAACGGTTGGTTCTAGTGTGAAACGCGCTACTCATCCTGCCCAAAAAGTATCCTGAACTGCGGATGTTACTTGCCACCATTTCCTGACAAGAAAATTGTTATGTACTAGATTCCCTTTTTAGATGAAAATGATACCTTACATGGTCAATATTAGCAACCGCCTCCTACGTCCGTGCAAAAATTCCATTAGAGTTCTTTCTTGCACCTGTTGGGAGAAACTGAAGGAAGAGTCTGAATATAGACAGGTGATACTTGATAAAGAACATTATCTAGTGTATAAACAGTCTCCGAAAGTAAATAAAGAAGGCCATAGATAGATGTTTCAGATGTTACACTAACATGAAACATCTAATTACAGTCTGACATTTGCGCTTTGTACCCTAATTTCTATTACACCCTATTAGCCCTCTACGTGGAACTTCGTGGAGATGTAAACAGTGGCTGATTTTTTTACCTTACAAAAAAATGACACTGTTGCAATACATAAAACATTTTGATGAATATTTGCGTTAAAATGGGTGTTGAAAAGGAATGGCTGAAACCTGCGGGAGCACCATTCATTACGCGCCTCCACCACTGAATGCAAGTACTTGATGGCGAGCTGGTCTTTGGTGGTTGCCTTCAGCGCCACCTTGATGAACTCTCCTGACTTTCTCTTTATCTATACGTGCTCGTCGAACAACTTCTTGGATCTGTCTGTCATGATCCTTGAGCATCTGGTCTGTGTTCCCAGATGGAACTAGTAGTGGGCCAGAGTAGTGGATTTTGCGTCCCTTGGGTCCGTAACCCTGCTGAAAAACAAAAAACAGTTTATTGTGTATATGCATCTTTGAGTGACAAATTCCTAATAAAAGAATAATGAGGATCCAAAGCTGATAAAGGAACTGAACAATTCACATTGAAAAATAAATAAAACAAACTCTTAGGACAAAAAATGTGGAATGTAATCGAGAAATTATACCACAGCAACGAAAGCTGATAATAGAGGAAACAAGAATCAGTTGCCATAAGATATAACATATTATCACATGCTCGGGCAGTACATATAAATGGAAGTCACGGTACTATATCAAACACATCAGGGATCATATCAAGTTAAAAACTCCTTCCAAAATAATATCGATCTACAAGAAAACTACATGTACCCAGCACATAATTCGACAAACGCATAGAAATGTAACGCCATACTAACTTCTCAATTTGGAAGGAAAAAACAGGAATGATTTCATTACCAGGAAACGTGAGTTCTATGATCAACCTCTAAAATTAGGTAATGTTGTCGGTATCCAGAGGAATACAAACAACACCCATCATACTCATGAAAATCACAGCATATTCCAACTAACACCCTAGCAGAGCCAAAAAATCCAGTTAGGACTTGACTTTAATATCTATATACTTTGAACTGAAGTAAACTGCATCATTTTTATGGTTTGAATTACGAACGATTTACATAATCAGAATACTGGCAACTCATTTCTCCAACCAAACACTTATTTTTCATCTTTTAAGCACACTCAAAACCCGACGTCCAAGTCTAAGGTGCGCAACTGCAGGAAACGTACATGCTGATCTGAAGAGACGGACCATAAAGCTAATGGATAATGGCTAAATAAAGACAAGCCAGATATTTGAAATGCGTCAATTTTTCAACCTTTGCGAAGTTAATTTATGAGCAGGAGAACTCTCTCTTGTGACCTAGATTAAGCTAGTATCTGGTTTAGGAAATTCTTATAAGAATTTTTTTTGTAGCACTTACCATAACTTGGTCCCTGTTGCTTGACCTAGCAGCTTCCTGTTGATGGGAACCTGACACACCCTGCCCATGATGACCGTAATAATCCTGTCCTCTGGTAGAGCCAGAGACATCATTGAATGACCCCGGCAACCTGGCAAGTTTTTTTGCCTCGGGTTGTGTAGAAGAAGATTTTTCTCTGCGGTCATCAGACAATAAGTTCCTTGCCGCTACTAAACTGGACAAGGTTGACAAGTCTGCCCCTGTTGACATTTTTGGAGCATCATCCAGGTTCTTCCCAGCCTTTGACCATGCTGTTCGGTGAACCAACGGTCCTGAATGTGAAGCTCTCCTATGATAATTTGCCTGGGGATCTTTACTTGCCTCTTCGGCCTGTGATTGCCTAGGTGGGTCAATAGGAAACCCAGAAGCAACTTCTTCCTGCTGGGTGTTGAACATCTCACTGCGGCTCCTAGAGTTGGACTGGCTTTGTCGTTTCTGAAAGAATAACCAAATAATCAGTTGAAATGTGCAACAAAGTTTGTCAACTAATGTAAAAAAACAAACTTTTTAACTGAAGAAAAAAAAGAAGGAAGCAAAAATGCTGGTCTCAGTGATTGTATTGAAAATCAACAACATAAACTCAACGAATAAAGATTTGGCGGGGATACTAACTGAATTCCTAACAAACAAACAAAAAAATCTAACAGATCCTCCAGAACTTTCCTTGCTGCCCAGTTGAATATGAACAAAGAATAAAGAGAACCGATATACTTCAGTCTTCTTATAACAAATCTTGAAACCAAGGAAAAGATTTATTTCTCTCTACGCTGCTAATAGACTATTAGCTTACAGTCAGCATACATCTTTTGACTTTCTTGTGTAAAGTCATCACTCCTCTAACCCTTTTTGCTTGCTTGAAGCGTACGTGAACTCTTTCCAACCATATGATTTCAGTCACACCCACACAACAGATGCTGTGAGGGAATACATAGAAAAAAAAACTCTGATTTCTGTTCCTTCTGAGGGGGGTCATCTGGAGGTAACTTCTTTGCCACCATTGACAATGACAGGCTTGAAAACCCGTAATTCTGGAGCTAAGCTACCATAAGTTCACTACTATATCTTTGGTACATGAACCAAATAGCTGCTACACCACATCATTTCATCCATGTTGGAGTGGCGAGAGGCGATCTTACTCATTAGAAGACAAGCCCAATTACCATACCAACACACAAAGTTTAAGTTCATTCTCAACACATAAAACCATCTAATAAAACAAAAGGCCAGAGGAAGATAGAGTTAGCTCATAGAACATCAGTACAGTACCTGCATGGACATGATTAGTTCGGCATTGGCACTAGGTGCAGGGATGGCCCTAGATTCCCTTGGTACTTTTCTTTCAAGGTCGGCCCTTTGTCCCTTGGTTCCAGCTGTCCCTAGCCTGTCAGTATCAATCATTCAATCAGTAGGGTAACTACACAGGTTCAGGAAATAAGCACATGCATTAAGATTTAAATAATGAAATTCAAGTTAAACTTAATTATTTGTTGTTGACTTTTTCCTGCTGTTGTTGGGAAACTACATGGTTATATAACTTTGAGTGCAATGAACTTATAATTGCCACATGAAGAATATCATCTAAAAACCATATCAGGTAAGCTTTATTGCCACATGTCAGGGTGTGACACAGCTATATGCCTATAATAAGAATAAAGAATGGTCAATGTCTATGAGCATCTTTATTAGTGCGTCTAAAAATTATACATGGAGGTCTTAGTTAGACCTTCATTTCTGAAGGTTTCCATACGAATCACAAATAAGACCTTTTAACATAAAAATTGTCTCTAATGGTTGAGGCCTTATAGTAGATTTTAAAACAAAGATAATGATTAAATCATTTAAAATGGCGATGTGGAGGTCTAAGCAAAAGTTTAGATAAGACTTATTCTTCGACATTTTCTCGTCCATGTCATCACTCCTACTTTTTGGAATCCTACAGTTGGAGATGAAATTGTAAAGCAAGGGTCTAAAGATCCTAGTTGGCAAACAAAAATTGGAGATGCTCTAGATGTTCTTACTCTCTAAGCATGGCATTCTGCTTCCTTTTTTCCCTGAAAACTAGTCGCGACGTTTAACTCCCTGAGCATGGCATTCTGCTTTCTTTTTATCCCAAAAACTAACAATTTAGAATACTTTTGTAGATAAGTGTGACAGCTAAATTTTGAATGCCTGACTTCATTAGACAAAATGAATATCTGTATATTTTGGTCCCTACAGTGCGGATGTGTACAAAATTAGATCTGAAGCATGCACACCTTCTAGCTTCTTCATCTCTTACTTTTGCATCGAACTCTTTACATGGAGGATACTTGGGCAAGCTTGAAGGATCACAAGCAAGTGGTTTTGTTGTAAAGAACTGAAACATCAAAAGTACCAAAAGTAAATCAACATGATGAAGCAAGAAAAAAGTGGTTCCTTCCCTAAGGTACAAATAGCAGAGGCAAACAAGTTGCATGAGAAGAACAGGAAACACGACTGCCAAATAAGAGACTAACTCTTTCTGTTATCTGAAACTGTATTAAATTTCAAGCTGCACATTACTGGTTTTCAATGAATCAGATTCATACCTCGCCCTTTAGAGCATAAGCTGCAGTTCCACGATTTGCAGGATCTACTGAAAGGAGTGTTTCAATGAGACTTAATGCGGCAGCAGGGAAGTCTTTGAATGTTTCCCCAACACATCTCCTATAAGGCAGTTGGGGCTTAAAAATGGTTGCATGCGGCAATTTTGACTTTCGCCAATAGTCCTCAGACGGTGAACCACAAAGCTTGAAAATCTTATGCAACTGCTCCACCTAGAAGGGTGAAGATACAAACAAATATAACATCAGTTAATAATGAACATTTTTTCAGTAACATCTGGGCATTGCTCCATCCAACAACAAAGAGAAACTTAAAAGCAATAAAAACTATGAAACTAGAACTGCTTCACACAATATTGATGCATAAAGTACCTCAGTTCTCCCAGGCATGATTGGTTTACCCGCATATAATTCTGCCAGTATACACCCAGCACTCCACAAATCTACAGCTATCCCATAGTGAGTGGCTCCAAGTAAAAGCTCAGGCGGTCTATACCAGAGGGTTACAACACGGCTTGTCAAGGCTTGGTTTTGCTTAGGATCAAAAAAACTCGCCAACCCAAAATCTGCAATCTTTAAGACGCCACTGTTATCAATTAGAAGATTTGAACCCTTTATATCACGATGTAGAACGCCACGACTATGGCAATGTTCAAGTCCTCGAAGTAATTGCTGCATATAACATTTAACCTGCCAGGAAACTTAAAACCTTAATCCATGCTCCGCGTGAGAGGCAAATTTGGCACTTCAAGATAAATGGCTAAAGTAGTGATATGCCACACGCATAACCTCGGACTTATATGACATTGGACATAATAAACAGTACAATCGCTTCAGATTGACTACCTGTGACTCCGTAAACTTGAGACCTGGAAAAGAAGCAAGCCCAGCAAGATCGTGTTCCATGTACTCAAAAACAAGGTACAAGCTGCTAGACATTCGTGATGTTACGAGGCCTTCAAGTTTTATAATATTTGGGTGATCAAGTTTACGCAGAATGTTAATTTCCCTTGCCATGAATCGAACACTTTCTGGCTCCAGGTTGTCAAATCGTACTTTCTTTAGAGCAACAATTTTTCCAGTTTCAAGATCACGGGCCCTATACACATTACTATATGTTCCTTGCCCAATCTGCAAAACTGAGACTCCATCAGCGCAAAACAATAACGTTTCATCAAACATCAACCTAACGGTCGAGATATTGCCTCTTTAGAGAAACAATAACGTTTCATCAAACACCATTTTAACCAATAAAAGAACCAGCAAGTACCAAATCAGCCTTCGTCTTAGTACTGCTGGGCATTTCTTAGTCACAAGTACAACCAAAACAGTACAACAAGAATGCAGGGAAAGGAATGTAATAATAAAACAAGCAACACTTTTCTTCGCACAAACAGCTAAAAAATCACATATTTCATACATAAGGAGGTGCAGTATCGACACTCTTCCTGCCTGCTGATTCACAAATATTGCCTCTTTTCACATTAACCACTTCACCAGTTTGTTGCCACCAAAGGAAAGAAAAAGAGAATCCCCAAATAAACAGGTACGAGTATAGCCAGAGTAAGAGCTCAGCAAAGCAGATTGAAGCTAATTATAGAGTCGCAGTAAACTCCCAAATTTGTCATAAAAAGTCTAATCTATCACTGATCCTACATGTGGGTTCTGCAATTTCTACAATTAAACTCTAATTTATTACTCATAGGAAGTTATCAGCTCTTAACCCCCCAAAAAAGAAAAATTCAGGATTCTCTCTAACCTGTTTCCCCACTCAAGCAATTGATCAAAATACCCAAAGAGACGAAATCAATCTCCTTACCTTATATCGAAATTTGAAAACAGATTAAATTTCAAACAGTAACTCTAAATTGCAAGAATCATAAACAAATAAAAGAAAGCAGAAAAACGTACTTTATCCATCTTTTCAAAAGAATCAGCACGACGTGGTATCCAGCCTTTAATAGCTTCACCAGCAACAGCAGCTAACCATGGAGGCCAACCCGCAGCTACATGTTCACTTTCAATGCCTTTAGGACTAATAGCAGCCTTTGGATGTTGTTGTTGGTGATGTATAGAAACAACCTCAGTTTTCTCTTTTTTCCTTTCAACAAAATTCTCTGTAGACAAACGATTTGTATGTACTTTTTGTTTATTATCAATCACAACAACTCTTCCTCCGTTTCCATTTCCATTTCCATCTCCTCTGCTATTAGGAGGCCTTTCTTTCTCTTTGAAAACTACTTCTTCCCCTCTCCTTGTCGATACACGTCTTGGTACTGCAACTCCTCCTCTTAAATCAGATGATGTTTTATAATTATTATTATTACTGCTTGATATTCTCTCTTTTGCTGGAGGACTTTCTTTACTATCTTCTATTGCTGATGGTTTACCACATACACAACCCATTTCGAAACAAGAAACAATTCTTCAAACCCAGATTTCTTCTTTTTGGAAAATCATCTTTTTCCAAACCCTAAAAAGAGATAATCAAGAAGTAGAGCATGACAAGAATCAAAAAATGAAAAAGAAAACAAAAAGTGGAATTTGGACAGGAAATCCTAAAGACATGGATCTAACTATAGGGCATAATAATAATAATAATAATAATAATAATAATAATAATAATAATAATAATTTAAGAAGAAGAAGAACAAGGAAGGAGAAAAGAAATGTTTGTCTGAATTCTTCTCTTCTTCTTCTCTCCCTTCTTTAAAGAAAAACGGTGTTATTTTATTTATTTATTAGAAAATAAAAACAAACAAAAACAAAGGGGTTTAAAGCCGGCATTTGCAAAGACGCAGCCATTATTAACACAACAGTAAGAGTAAGTAGTAGTAGTAGTCAAGAACTGAACAGCAGCAGAAGAAGGGAAAATTAAGAGACCGGCTTTAAATGCTTTGCTTTTTCTATTAAGACATTCTTTCTCTCTCTCTGCTTCTACTTTAAAGCATTTACTATTTCTTCTCTCTCTTTAGATTTCCCTTTTTGTTAGATGAAAGGAATTTATGTTTACTTCTTAAGGACTGACCGTTAGATTATTCTGATTAGTTACTGCTTGAATTATACAGGTTATTTGAGACGGGTCCTGGAACACACTACCTATTGAATGTAAGGGTGCACACGGTACGGTTCGGCTCGGTTCTTACCGAGGCCGAGTACCTATACCTCCCTAGGATCGGGACGAAGATTTTGGACCGGTACCGTGTACCTCGGTTCCGGTACCAGACGGTACCTTTTCAGCACAAAAATGACTGCCTTTTCTTTTACCTGTTTTTTACCTGTTTTTTTTATAGAACAAATTTTCATTCAAAGCAACAACTAATAAGTAGCAATATTACTAACAAACCAAACAAACAATGTCTTGAAAATATGGAAAAAAAGTAGCAGTAGCCACAGACACAGACACACACTAAGTCTTGAAAATGAGAAAATCTGAAAAAAGAACAACTACTCAACTAGCAGTGCAGCTAGTGCTTATGTAATCTTGAATCTTGATCTTCTAATCCATGTCAGCAGCACTTGTGGTGTCATCACTGTTGATAGGACCAAGTAACGCTGCAAAAACAAATAATAGCAGTTAGTAACTATTAGACTATATCTATTACTGCCAAACACAAGTAATAATGTAATATGTTACCTTCTTCAACTTCAACATCATCATCTGGTATGTAATCAGATAGAAGATCAAGTTGTATTGGCTTCCTTAGCCAGCTTTGTGTGCAAAGCAATGCTCAACTGTCCTTGTAGATAAAGAGCTTCTACAAGGACTTAAGACTTTATCCTAATCTCATAGATAAATTACATATGGACAACATAGACCATTTCTAGAATATCAACAAGTGTTACCAGCTCTATCCTAATCTCATAGATAAATTCCTATCCACGAAGGGAACCTAATTAGCAACTTGAATCTTGTAATTCAGCCACCACACATTCACATTTACATATCCCTTGAATGCACAAATACCAAATGACAAACCTTGAATGTGCAGTATCAGCAACCCTCTAGAATTACTGAATTAGTGAACTCCAAGAACTTAAATCTGCACTTCAGCACCTAATCAAAAGCACAAGAAAAACAAATAAATTAGATTTCAACAACATTTAATAAACCCAATTCAGAAAACCCACTCCACTCCAAGAACTTAAATCTGCACTTCAGCACCTAATCATACACTTGATCAAGTCAGATAACTTCTCAGTACCTATTGATTCTTCATTTCAATAAAATCCATTTTATTTAGACAAACATGGAGGTGATGAAACATAAGAAGATTCATGAAACATAAGAACTAACTACTTGTCATTCTTGTCCTGCTCTAACATGTAATTGCAGTTAACTACTTGGTACTTATATAGCATCATCAACAAAGTCTAACAGCAGTATAATGAACCAAATCGTAATCCCAGATTGCTAATTGTAACTAGTAGGAACACCTAACCCATATTAACTTTATAAACAAAAGTTACAAAACCACAGAACTGGAACATCACTGCAAGTAAATGCACTTTGACAACACCAAAAAGATTGAGTAACTAACTAATTATCTACCTACTTCTAGCAATCATGTAAATTAGAAATCAGAACAATTACTAACACCCTAATTTCATTAACAAAAAGAAAAAGAAGTACTCAAATTACTAAAACAGCACCATTACCATTCAAAGATTAGCACTAGACACTAGACAGTGAATTAGGAACAACATAATCCAAAACAACAACAAATCTCTAACCTTTTCCCTCTCTTTCTCCACTCCCTTAGATAATCTGATTGATACTTAATCCAGTTCAGTTCCTTTCTTTTCCCTTTGTCTTACCCTGTGAAAGTGAAACCCTAATATAACCAGACATAGCTTTCAAGATCAAAAGATTCAAAACTTCACAAAATTAATGATTACACATCGAAGCTTTGTCTTGATTTTTCACGAATCATCAACGAAAACATGATTATAATGAAAGAGAGGTACACAGATAAGAAGATGCAGATTAGAAGAAACGTTAACCTAAATTGAAAAAAAAATAAATCAAAATCCGCAACATCTGATTACCTCTTAGTAAGAACTGAGACATAAACTCATATCAATCAACGAGACAGAGGAGTAATCCAAGTTCCAACAGAGTTCTTCACTTATTCTCCTTCTCAGAGACAGAGGAGAGACGGAAAGAAAAAAAGAAACGAAATTGAGAATAGAAACCCTAGCCCTATAATGTTTGCTTATATACCACCACTTAATCCAACGGTTATTATTGATCTATCATCCCCTAAATCTGACGGCTACAACTAATCGGTACAGACGGTACGGTTCGGCACAGGACTAGGCCAGGGCCGTGTACCTGTACCTCCCTAGCATCGGTTCCTATTTTTAGGACCGGTACCTGTACCCTGTTCCTCGGTTCGGTACAAAACCAGGTACGGTTCCACCGGTTCCGGGACGGTCCGTCGGTCCGGCTCGGTTCCTGTGCACCCTTAATTGAATGTTCACGTGACACCTCCGATTGGGTTTGTTTCCTTTGTTTTGGTTTAGAGAAGTCTTATGGTAGATTCCAGCCATCTTCCATCTTCCACGCCACCTCAACATTTGGAATTGTGGATGGAAGCGCAGGTGTAATGGTGGAATAGTATAAACGTTATTCTTAATGGAACTGAAAAAACGCAATTAAGAATGGAACTAAAAAAACG